>NW_022196904.1:120377430-120418970 GCF_008632895.1 Mastomys coucha | reverse complement strand
TTAAAAGCAGGTGCCACCACTGTCCACTGTATCTTTTTCTTACTGTTCTTACTACTCTAATGTCACCTTAATCATTATATCCTTAATGAGACCTTTTCTGTCACCCAGTTTATAGTATAGCACATCCCTGCTAATCTTTATCATAGCTTTATTTGTATCCTTCTTAACACTTTGTTATGTATTTGTTAGTTACTGTTTTTCTCACTAAATTGAGATTAAAGTTGCAAGCAGAGTTGCCTGTTTCTTTGTGGCACTATGTATATGTATACATATATGCCTGTTTGGTTTATCATACTGGAATACTTTCAGTACTTCCAGGAGCGAGTAAATTAACAATAGATATAAAACACATTATGGAGGATTAGATAGTAGCGGTTCTGGGGGTATTGAAAGCAAATAGTTTTCCCCCAAGCTATTTAGACATAAAGAGGAAATTAGAAGGTGGATATGTAAAGAAATATTGAGTATAGTGGAAATGTTTGTCAGCTTGTGAGCTTTGTCCCTTTTTAGGACAGTTTGATTTTTCTTATTCTTAGGTAGGGTCTCTATGTAGTCTGGGTTGATTTAAAATTTGCTCCGTAGACCAGGCTGGCTTCAGACTCACAGAATCCTCCTGAGTACTGGGATCAAAGACATACAGCCAGCATGCCTGGCTAGTCTGATTTTCGTAAAGTATGTCCCACAGAACGCCAAGTTTTTGTAATGTCTTTAGAAGGTTGGCTCCCTGCCCTTGCTTCTTACCTACTAAATCCGACAGGATAGAGCTCAAGAATCAGTATTTTAGGTGGTGACTTCTGAGGCAAAGCTCATGTGTATTATATATTCTTTTAGTAGATATAAAAAAGCAAAAAAGCAATTATAGAACAATGATGGAGATGGTTAGAGGACAGTAATGAATTAAGTATAATCAGACCACTAATTTCTGTCTTAAAAACTTGACTCTGGGAAAAATTACATTTTTTTTTCTAGTTTTATTCTATTAGTTTATTCTGTAAGTTTTCTATCCCATGAGTTTCACTCAAAGAAAATTACTGGTGGAAAACCACAGTGTTTTTGCTGCTGTCATTCAGTTCAACAGAGGCAACCAAGGCAACAGTTCGTGTGTGTCCTTTGCTTTTTCTCTGTGCATGGAAACACACGGAAATAGCATTTTCATTATGACTGAATAAAGCTTCTTCAAGCTAAAGGAAAGATATCTAATGTTATATTGTATAAATGTATATGCTTTTTTATTGTTATTCCAGGAATATGTTCAGGTTTATTAAAAACTGATGTTCAGTAGAACAGGATAAATTAACAACAGGGTGATATTTCTCTAGAAGGAGCTTTTTTGAAAAATGAACTTCAGTAAAGTTAGGTGGAGACTGTCTATTACAGATACCACCTTGGCCCCAACCTCTGTTTCCCTGGCCATTAGCCTCCTTTCCTCTTTGATTTTTTTCCCTAACATATTTAGCATCATCTTCATCCTATGATATATTCCCTCCCTCCCTTGCGTCTCCCCCTGCTTATGTATCATGTAGGCTCCATGAAGTCAGGGAATGTGATTTGGTTTGCTCACTGATGTATTTCTTACACTTGAAATGGAACATAACACAGAAGGGATTTTTGGCAAACATTTATTGGCTAAATGTCTTGCAGCTCTGGCCTAGCTTTGTGATACTATTTAGAACATTTAGATGAACATATAAACATAGTTTTTTCAACTAATTTTGATTACTTTTAGACGGGTCTCTCAAAAGCTGTTGACCAGCCATAATGGGAGACGATAGTCCTTGGTTATATCTATTCATCCATCGTTGGCATCTATGTTTTTAAGTTAAATCATTTGTCTGACAGTGCTCATTGGACTAGAGGTATTTTACTTTTCTTGATTGGAGAAAAAATGAAAGGCATAATAGGGAGGTAGTGCAGTCTTCTCCTAACGTAAGCCAGGATCTTCTTATAGGAGGTTTAGTTGTGGCTCTAGAATAAAGCTCTTATTATACTAAAAATGAGGAAGGTACATGCAGCCAAGTTCATTCTAGTCATCAGCAATGTCACAAATGTATCCATAGAACCTCTACTTCTGTAATGTAACTCTCCACCGTGTAACCTCCATTAAAACTCATTGCAAAAGATATGGTGAGGTAAAATGAATAGTTTACATTAAAAATATATAGTTCATATATTAATATATATAATAGTTTATTATATATAAAATAGTTATATATTTTAAAATTATAGGCTGAGTTTTGAGAAGATTAACTGGGGCTAGAGAGATGGCTCAGCAGTTAAGAGTACTTGCTGCTCTTGTAGCAAGTCCTATTTTGAGCATCAGCATCAGGTGGTTCACAAGTAGTTGGAACTCTATTCCAGAGGCTGACACCCTTTCCTTGCTCTTGTGGGTATCTGCACGTACCTAGTGTATACACATTTGCTTAGGCACACACGTATACACATAAAAATTAAAATTAAAATTAAACAAATGTAAAAAAGATCAACTGTTGTGACTAATTAATATTATACTACCATAAGAAAGCCTTTAGTAGTGAAAAGATTACAATCTCTATTTTACCATCATAGTAGTGTATATTTTAATATGTTTCTTAGAAAAGCTACAGTGAAATGATTTAAAAGAACTTTAGGTTGGGTTGGAGAGATGGCTCAGATGTTATGAGCACTGGCTGTCCTGAGTTCAATTCCCAGTAACCACATGGCAGCTCACGACCATTACTATAATGGGATCTGATATCCTCTTTTTTTTTTGAGACAGGGTTTTTCTGTGTAGCCCTGGCTGTCCTGGAACTCACTCTGTAGACCAGGCTGGCCTCGAACTCAGAAATCCACCTGCCTCTGCCTCCCAAGTGCTAGGATTAAAGGCGTGTGCCACCACTGTCCGGACTGATATCCACTTCTTGTCTGTAGGCAGACATAAAGACTCATACATAAATAAATCTTTTTTTTTTTTTAAAGAAGTTTAGGTCTATGTCCCAACCCTGCCACTTACTAGCTGTTCTCCTTGGGCAGTGACCTTTCCCTTGGTGTCTTCTCGGTGACATTGAACAGTTACAGCTCTCTTCATAGAAATGCACAATCAAAGGAAGAGTGCACAGTGCCTGACTTGTAGCAACCACTCCAGAGGTTAGCCTTCACTCTTTAATATTTACTTATTTCCCTTGTTCAGAATTGTCTTCCCATCAGGGATCAGCTTCAGTCGGTATTGGGAAGCACAGGACACAAGCATCTGATTGCGCTGCAGTCTGCCCCGTCGTCAGGAGTCTTAGACAAGGCACCCTCTACACCTTTTCCTTTTCGAACTGGATTGACACCTTCAGCCGTCACTGAAAATTTAAAGGCTCTTATTGATAAAAGCACATCTGGAGAAGGAAATACCGCAAACCACGATGAGTGTCACCTTATGCCACAAAATCATTCCCTTGAAAGTGATCTTCAAAACGCGGTGTCTTCTTTCTTACCAAAGAAGGCAAGTGGCAACTCAAATGTGCCCAACTCTGAGTTGCTTCCTTTTCTCCAGAATTTATGTAGTCAGGTCAACCATCTCCGTGTGGGACATAATGCCAGGTGGCAAGAAAACATCTCCAAGCCCCGAGAGGGTATTGTCGGTGTTTCGTAAGTATTTTATTTTCAGTTAAATATAGTTGAGATTTGGTAGGTGGGAGAGTCAGACGGAGGGAAACAGGTTTGCCTTAGGTGCACAGCCTGATGAGCTGTTTTCAGCATTTACAATTCATCACTGACATTACTGACTAGGAATAGAACCAAATGTACTGTATAGATTGGTATTGTATGGTTTCAGGCATTTATGGAAGAGTTCCAGCTATCGGCTAATAGTTGCAATAGAAAGCTGTGTGGATGAATTTGGAGGAACTGAGAATTTATAATTTTTGATTAGGTTTGTTATGCATGTCACTGTAAGAGATTACCTTTATAGCCTGTGTCTGTTCTAGGCTACTTTTATAGTTAAAAACTGTAATGAGATGGGAATTATTTATAGTGCAGAACCTTTTATCCTCTGGTCTTAATGCATTATCTTTGCAGCATCTGTTTGATTAAGATGTTGCCAAATAGCATATTCCTAATACAGCTTGTCAAAAAGTGTTTGTCTTCGTCAGGGTTTCTATTCCTGTGCAAAACATCATGACCAAGAAGCAAGTTGGGGAGGAGAGGGTTTATTTAGCTTACACGCCCACATTGCTGTTCATCACCAAAGGAAGTCAGCATTGGGACTAAGCAGGTCAGGAAGCAGGAGCTGATGCAGAGGCCATGGAGGGATGTTACCTACTGGCTTGCTTCTCCTGGCTTGCTCAGCTTGCTTTCTTACAGAGCCTAAAACTACCAGCCCAGAGATGGCACCACTTACAAGAGGCCCTCCCCCCTTGATCACTAATTGAGAAAATGCCTTACAGCTGGATCTCATGGAGGCATTTCCTCACCTGAAGCTCCTTTCTATGTGGTAACTCCAGCCTGTGTCAAGTTGACACACAAAACCAGCCAGTACAGTGTTCTAGTAGAAATACAGAACTCTGTTCATAGTTCACATTAACCATTTTACTCTGCTGTTTAATCTGCCTTAGTTTAAAGTTTACATCTGAAATTGGTACTTTTATTAGTTTGGAAGTAAACATCACCAACCAACCTGATTACATCAGCACTTATATTAGGTTCTGTCGACAATAGCAGAATAGCTTTTTTATGTCTGTGGAAGATTCACATAAATATATTGTATTTCAAGTCATAAATCAGCCTCACCAAATTTAAGAGGACTGAAATCATAGAAGGTATTTTCTCCAACCAGAAAGATAGATAAGAAATCACTTAACAGTAAAGACAATAAGAAAATTTCCAAACACTTGATGATTAAGCAGCACAGTTTATGTGTTTCAAGAAGTCTAGGAGTTGGAGAAATGTCTCAGTTGGTAAAGTGCTTGCTGTGCAAGAATAAGAACCTGAGTTGCAGCCCATAACACTCATAGTTTATAAAGCCTGAGTGTGGCGGTGTATGCCTGGAATCCTGGTCCTGAGGACACACAGGCAGGAGTACCTGTAGGGATTGCTGGCCGGCTAATCTTACTAAGTCAATGAGCTCCTGGTCTATGAAAGACTGTCTCAACAAATGTGACAGAGTGACAAAGGTAGACACTGGATATCAGCCTCCTGTTCTATAGCTCATGTGTACATACACGTGTGCATCCACATTGGGCAAGTGCACATACACACAGCATGCACATCAGGCACAAAAGAAGTCTCAATAGGAATATTTTTAAAATACATAAAACTGAGTAAAAATTCACAGCCAAGAGTTTGTGGGCTGGAGTTAAAGAAGCGATGACCTGGGTCTGTAGCGTCATACCTGTTTTAGTGAAGATGAAGATGGCTGTGGGACAGTGACACAGAACTACCCCAGTAGGACATATGGGCTAGAGAGATGGCCCAGAAGATGAGAACATGTGTTGCTTTAATTCTCAGCACCCATATAACTCACAACTCTAACTCGCCTGTAACTCTCGTTCCTCTCCTGACCTCTGTGTGCACCAGGCATGCATGGAACATATGTGTACATGCAAGCAAAATACTCATACAGTACTAAAACAAATTTTAATTTAAACAATGAAGTAGATGCTTCAAGAAGTCCTAACACATTAAAGACTGAATTAAAAGTCCACTGGTGGCACAAACAGTGCCAGCATTCGGGAAGCCAAAGGAGAAGGCTCACATTATAGGAAAACAATAAAGAGACCATGAAATAAAAAGGTGATTCTCCGAAAGTTTCATTGACGTTAGTAAGCTTCTATTAAGACTAGAAAATAAGGGAGAAGATAGAAGAAGCATCAGTATGATTTGCAGTGGGGAAATCACACACAGCCTTGGGCATCTTACAAGTAGTCAGGGGCTGTGAGTAACTTCACGCTTGCAAGTTTAATAACTTAGAGGATGTGGACTAACTTTTCAAAAAACATAAGCTACAGAACACAACTTGAAGTAGATAATGGAATGACCTTATAGCCCACTAAAAATGCTGAATTTGTAACGGGAAGGTGTTACAGTTTGGATGTGGTTTGCCCCGTGTTAAAGGCTTAATTTCTGCTTAGTGCAGTGGTTCTCAACCTTCCTAATGCTGCAACCCTTTAACACATTTCCTTATGTTGTGGTGACCACCCCCCCAACCATAAAATTGTTTTGTTGCTACTTCATAACTGTGATTGTACCAGTATTATGAATCACAATACAAATACCTGCCATGTGGGTATCTAATGTATGGGAACTGCTGGCTTAGTGGATCCAGTCATTCCATGGTAATTGGTTCAGCTGGGCACTCAGACTGATGGCATTGTACTTGAATACCATTGTTTAGAGGTGATATGAAAGGACTGAGGTGGAAGAAATAGGTCACTAGGGAATGGATTTAGAGGATGTCCCATCCCAGGCCCGTCCCCATTTCTTCTTCTCTAGTATCTGGCCACCATGAGGTGAACCACTTTGCCCTGGCCTCTCCCATATATGTTCTGCCTAACCCCAGGTTCACAGCAGACTGGGCACTGAAAACTCTGAAACCAGGAGTTAAGTAAACCCAACTTTTAATCTCAGATATAATCACAGTAATGGAAAGCCAACTAACACAGAGTGTTCATGAAAAGAAAAATCCCGGTCCAGACAGTTCCACAGGGGAATTCTGCCAGACATGTAGAAAACACCATTTTTTACATAATCCAAAAAATCAAAAGCAGAAAAAGACTTATTTTATGAAACTGCTATTAACCTTGTATCCCAACTAGATTCTAAATAACTTCAAATACATAAGATATATGTACATACATATTTTAAATATCCATAAATAATTATACATATCTGACAAAATATGGGGTCTGTGAACTGAAAATTATAAGATATTAATAGAAGAAATTGTGAAAAAGCCTAAAACAATGGTGAGACATGGCATACTATTACTCTGTAAAAGCAGCAGTCCTCCCCTAACTGATGCATGTGCTTGGTGTCCCAGCGAGGGCCATCAAGATTCTTTTATAAGTATGGAGGAGATGATTCTAACTTGGAATTAGAAAGCTCTATAAAGTAGAATGATAACTAGAAAAAAAAAGTTTAAAAAGAATAAAACAGGAGAAATCATTTCTTCACTTTAGTACACGGTACAGTGGTAGCATTAGGTGAGGTACTAGCGCGGAGTGGGACCACAGGTGGATGGCCAGAAGCATAGAGGAGGCTTGGCAGCATTGCAGCTCAGTTATAAAGGTGGTGCTAAGCCAATTCATCTCCACAGGCAAAAATAAACCCTGACCTAATCCTCAAGCTTCTGTGAAAAGGAGCCCAGATGGCCATGCTCCCAAAAGTAAACAGGAATTTTCATTATATGGGAGAAACACCCAGGGACTTAGCAAAAACTAAACACACTGTCAAAAACATGACCAACAAAAAATTATATGTAGACCCCAGCAAAATGTCAAACTTTATGCCTCTGTAAAACCCTATTAAGATGATTTTAATATAAACTGGAAGAAAATATTTATAAATCAAAAATCCAAGAAATGGCTTGTTCCTAACACAAAGAGAAGGCACAACTCAGTATTTAAAACAATACTAAGTAAAACACAAAAGATAAGGAATTTTTTCACCGGGGAAGAGACTAATGGAAGCAGATGAGCACAAAGGGTGGCCAGCACTGGCCTCATTGTTGCCCAGGGAAATGCTTATTAAAACCACAGAGGAACATCGTATATTTCTGGGAATGACTAGAACTTAAAAATGCTCACAAGGACTTGGAGAACTAGATCTCTCACAGCTTACTGCTGGAATCATAAAATGGTACAGTCACCCAAAAATGTTTTGGCAAGTTGAACTACTTAGATGCACGTTATTATATGATCTGGCAGGCATATTCCTAGGCATTTATCCTAGAGAAGTGAAATTTTATGGCCATATAAAATGCAGTGAACTATTATTGTTCATAGAAGCTTTATTATAATAGTTCTATTTTGTAAGAGATGATTCTTTTGTAAGAGATGGAACTGTTGTATCCACACTGTGGAGTGGTAATCAGCAATTATTAAAAACAACCACCTAAATGGCTTTCAGCTGAATTACAGTGAGAGACAACAGAGACTCATGCAGCCACATAGCAGATGGGAGAGAGCATACTAATAGGAATTTGGAGAGGGAAGGTGACATCTTGACTGGTGTTCTGGGAGGATAAGTAACTGTGTACATAATAAAATGGCACAGGGTTATGTATATATTTGATAGTATGAATTTTTAAGAAATAAAACTACTATATATTAATATATTAACATAAGTATGAAAATAAGCAAAAACTTAAGTGAAAATTATGTTTTAATGTGCAAACCTACATATACATATACATGGTGTGTGTGTGTGTGTGTGTGTGTGTAGAGCATTTGACTATAATTATGTATTACCTTACAACATGTAACTAGTAAGAACACTGTGAGCAAAGAGAGGTAATGTCTGAAGTACACATATTTATACACTAAGTCTACCACCTTAAGACATTCTAGAAAAGAGAAGACTCACTGCTACCAATTCTGTGAGTTATGAGAGCAGTCGCAAGCAGTGGCATTACATTTCATGTACATTTGGAAATGCTACTATGTGTTCACAAGAGCATAAGGATGACCGAGTCAGATACCACCATTCTATTAGCATAGAAATACTGTGGCCCTCATTGAGCCCCTACAGGAGAGATGCAAGCTTTGTAGGCCCCAGTGTAAGGTTCAGTATCTAAAGTGTTCACTGAATATAGCAGCTCTTTCCTAAAAGCTTATTAGTTGGGTTTTTTTTTTTTTTTTTGAGACAGATTTTTATGTAGTCCAGTATCTTAGTTACTTTTTATTGCCATAAAACACCATGGCCTAGTCAATTTATAAACAACAACAAAAAGCCATTTAATTTGGAAACTCAACGGTTCCAGAGGGTTATAGTCATTACCATCCACCATCATGGTGGGGAGTGTGGCAGCAGGCAGACAGGCTAGGCAAAATCTTACAGTTGATCTGTAAGACTGGGCAGAGAGTGAGCTAACTGAGAATGGCATGGACTTTTGAAACCTGAAAGCCCACACCCTCAGTGGCACATCACCTCCAACAAAGTCATAACTTCTAATTCTTCCCAAACACTGGGGACCAAACATTCAAATATGAGCTTGTGGGGGCCTCGTTCAAACGCAGGCAAACGCGAGGCAAACTTGACCATGAACGTTTGATCTTTTGGGCTCCTTTCCCAATTAGAGGTGTATGCCGCACCTTGTGTTTGTATGTACTTTCATGTGAAGCATGTTCAGCATGTGGAAGGAAGCCAGAGGACAACCTCAGGTGTTGTTTCTCAGAAACCATGCACATTATCTATTGAGATAGGATCTTTCACTACCTACCACACCTGGCATATCTATGTGAATTTATGTAGTATGTGTTTGTGTATGCATGAGGTATGCACATGTGGGTGGAAGGGACAGGTTTCTTTTGGATGTCTTCTTCAATCATGTCCCACCTTGGTTTTTGAGACAGGGTTTCTTACTGAACCTGGAACTCTGATTTGTCAAGGTTAGCTAGGCAGCCAGTGTCAGGCATCCTCCTCCTGCCTCCTCAGCACAGGGATTACAGATACAAGCTGTAGCATCAGGCTTTTTATGGACAAACTCAGGTCCTCATACTTGTATGGCAGTAGCTTTCCCAGCTGAGCCATCTCCCTAGCCCTAGCTTTTCATTTTAATTTTTACTTTGGATTATGAGACACTATCTTGGGTCTTCATCCTTTCAAGGCGTATCTTTTAGTGACCGAGCTGTCTCCCTGCCCCTAAGCCTGGTCTTTTGCAGTGCCAGGGACATCGAAAGCTTCTTGCATGCTAGCAAAGCACTGTAACCACAGAGCCACGCCTTCAGCTTGGCTTTGGAGGCATTGTCCTTGCTCTTTATTGTTTTCAATTGTCTAACTAGACAAAAGCAGGACACTGGCCACTGTTGTAGGTTTTAGAGCTGGAAATGTGCCCTGAGGAGATGGGTAAAGTTAGAGACCAATGTCCATGGTGTATCTTGGCTGCCATTTGGCCAGCTCAGTTACTTTTGTCATCACATAAGAGAAAATTGATACACTTTAAATTTTATTTTCAGGATGGAAGAACAGCCTGTTTGCTCCTATTTGGAAAAGATTCTTTCGAAAAACATGGAACTGATGGAAAAGAAGCTTATGGACCACATTGATGAGAGGATCTATCAGCTCCAGGAGCACATAGATGCTAAAATGGCTTTGTTAGTGGACTTGCTGCGAAGCCCCAACTCCCCACCCCCAGGGATGCCTCTAAGACACTATGACTCCAGAGAAAGACTTTCTAACGGAGAAAGATAAAGCTGTGCACATACTGTTACTGCAGATATTTATTACATATTTATTACAAAGCCGGAATCCAAAAAGGTTATGGAAATCAAGTCTTTAAATGTCCTTTGAAGGACCCTTGTCTTACATGAAGTGACCTCAGTGCTTGTTCACATTGCGCTTGTTACTGTAGACCCAGGTCTGTGCGCCAACAGCTATCCTGATACAGTCGTAAGTTAGTGTACCTGCTATATTTTTCACTCTTACAGAAATGTATACTTATGTTGCTCAACTGTTTCAGATGTTTAAGGACTTCTAACATAGTTCGTTCGTTTGTATTATATATTACATGTGTTTGAAGTGGATTTTTTATTTAAACAGATACCTATAAAATATAGTCTCAGGAGTGTGAATAGTAGTGATATTTGATTTTTTTTCTAATTATTTTTGGAAGTTGGATACTTGGACTCTTTTATTCAGATGGCCAGTTTACACTTCTCTTGTTTATCTGAGATGAATGTGTGCCATGTTTGGGCTGTTTGAGATAGTTTACACAGTGGGGGGAGTGCTGCTTGTTCATCACAGTACAGCTGTAGACTGCTCCTTTGCAGTCTTAGGATTTCAGATTTGGTGCTGTAGGTAAAATGGGAGAAAATTCTCTTCTGTAACTGACAGGTACTTCTCCCAGAGGCCCTTCTAGCATGTGTAATGTGTGACATTCTGAGGATCTAAAATGAGAGTTAAGAGATGAATCCAGAGTACTGCAGTTCCCAGCAGACCAAATTTCAGAATTTAACTGTTATATTCGTGTTGGTGATACAGCTGTGCCTAAAGGGATTGCTCTGAAGACCACCTGTAAGTGAATAGAATTCTTTTCAGCTACTTTGATTGTTTCTTTTTTTTTAAGGGGGGGATATTTTGTACTTGTCCATTGTCTTGACAAACTTGATTTTGATCATCCAGCCAAGATGACACAGCATTTGGCCATCTTTGGTGGGCCGTGGTTAGGCTGGATAGTCACACCACATGCAGATGTAAGATGTCATTTCCTGATCAGTGAGGAGAGAGCCACTCATGCATGGCTCGTCTGTGGTGGTTGTGCTTCCTCCCTAACTTACCACCCTTGACTTAGTAGTGCCCTCTGGCTCATAAGTCATAAGTCATAAGTCGTCGGCTGGGGATCGATCCCCAGGTCTGCAGGATGGGACCATACCCCTAAGTGAAGGCCTTGAAACTGTCTTCATCTTAGCCTGACACACCTTTCCTGCTCCACGGCCAAGAATTCCTGTGTTCTCACCTCTGATCCTTGTGACATAGGGACTGAGCAGGGAGTAGGAGTAGCCACTGGGAAGAACTTATAGAAAAGCAAGAAGTGTAAAAGGTAAACACATTTCATAAACCATATAGAGTAATATGGACCCTGAAGAATTATAACCCTCCAGGAAATCCTGTGTTGGGGTGGGAATAGCCTGAAGCCCACAACTAGGGCAGCCTCCTGCCAGGCTCACAGTCTGATGAGCTAGTTCATGGTGTTCCGTCTGTACACGTAACTGCTTGTTTCCTGGCTTTTGTCTCATCTTTTCTGTAGATTGTATCACTGCTGTAGGAAAAGTGGGGAGAAAGAAACACCTCCCCACCCTCCCCAGTTCTGACTAAAACTGTAAACAAACCCATTCCTTTTTTCTGTCTCTCGGTTTGTTTTGTTTTTTTGTTTGTTTGTTTGTTTTTTAAAGTGGTGGCTGGTCCAGACTCTCCAGATTCAGATAACAGCTTGATATGGGATCCATAAATGTCAAATTGAGCTTCATGCTGAAAAAGAAAAACTTTTAATTGTAGACATCATGCTTGATCTTGTGCTGTACACCCTGACATATCAAGTGGCCTCAGTCAAAAGTAGTTTAAAATAGGACCACCAAGAAGAGCCTGTGCATAAGGGCTGGAGCGGTCTCCACTCCCTGCTGCCTCTGCTTCTGCTCTGTAAGCAAACCTTCCTTTCTCACCTCTGACCTCTTTTCTCTGGAGGTGGTAAGACTGTTCACACTGCTGAGAGCTCTCGAGACTTCTCTGCGCCCTTCCTGGACTTGGCCACTAGCAGCTCCTAACTACCGCTGGTCTCCCCAACTCTCTCCGACGACCTTGGAAGGCATTTGTCTTCAAAGGATGCTTGTTTTCAGTTGCTCTTTGCTCATGTTAAGGATCTTTCCCTACCTCTGTGTCTTGCTTGTGCCTCTTTGCAGCCTGAATCTTATTTAGCTTGGTGTTTTCCAGCCACGACTTTCCTGAACCAATATTCTGGACTGTGTACCTGAACATAATGTATCTGAACATTGTAGAACATAAGGTACTCAAGGAAATGCACTGTGGATTTTGTCTGCATCTCTCTCTCTCTCTCTCTCTCTCCCTCTCTCTCTCTCTCTCTCTCTCTCGTGTGTGTGTGTGTGTGTGTGTGTGTGTGTGTGTGTGTGTGTGTGTGCGCGTGTGCATGTGTTTGTCAAGTTTGTGTCCCTATGGGTGAATGAGCATGTACATGTGGAGGCCAGAGGTCAACCCTGGGTGTCTTCCTCAGGCACTGTCCACTTGTGTTTTACGTCTCTAAAAGTGCTGTAGTTGAAGATGTTTCTCAGTCCTACCAGTGCTACACTAGGCCTAAGATGTAGGAACACACAGTCTGTTCCTACCTGTCTGGAGATGCCTCAGAGGTATGTGTGATTGGGGATGAGATAAGATACAGAGAAGATTATCATGCAGAGAGAATTGGAGCCTTTAAAGTGTGGGTGTAGTCTCTTACCACTTGAAAATCAAGATATTTACTAACATTTGCTCTGAAGGTTGCTTACATACAGGCAAGCTTTCTTTTACATAGAAATATTTACAAAAAGAGAATGTTAAGAAGCTGGGTGTAGGTGGGCTGGTGAGATGGTTCAGCAGTTAAGAACACTGGCTGCTCTTCCAGAGGTCTTAAATTCAATTCCCAGCAACCACATGGTGGCTCATGTCGATCTATAAAAGGATCTGATGCCCTCTTCAGGCATATGGGTGTATATGCAGACAGAGCACTTCTACATTTTAAAAGATACATAAGTTTAGCTGTATGTGGTACTTTTAATCCCAGCACTTGGGAGGCAGAGGTAGGTGGATCTCTGAATTTGAGGACAGCCTGGTCTATAGAATGAGTTCCAGGAAAGCCAGAGCTACACAGAAAAACTCTACCTCGAAAAACAAGTTCTAGGCCAGTCAGGCCTGGATATATAGTGAGACCTTTTATCAGTGTTCCCCATACCCCCTCAAAAAAAAAAGGTTAAGGTAGCAATAAACCAGGTTTAAGGCCTAAGTGTCCATGACCTTGAGTATGTTCTTAATATTCTGGATATTTTCTAGGAACTCAACTAACAAAACTATTAACTTTTGTTCACAGTGAAGATATTGATCTAGGGTGTTAGAGCTGTAATCCTGTCCAGCATACCTCAGGAGTATTCTGTGACTGCAGATATTTAACAACCCTTTCAAGATAATAGCCTGCCTTGAAAGTCAACAAAATTCTATGACTGTTAGAAAGGCATGAAGGATGCTTCTCCCTTAATGAATCCCACACTCACATCTTTGGGTGTGATCTGAGCTCCGCTCTATTAACCCTTGTTCTTAAACTGTCTTTAGAAAACTACAACTCTGCTTTATACTGGCTTATCCTGAAATTGTTTTCTGCCCAGAGCTAAAATTTGGCTTTATCTGAATGGCTTTACCCAAGAGGGGAGGGAATTCTCAAGCTACTGCAGGTACCAGAGCTGTGTCTCCTCCAGCACTTGCACCACTGACATGGAGGTTGTTTATTTTATATATTGGTTTATGTAGCCATTGCTGGCCTTGAACTTCTGATCCTATTATCTCTGCTGCCTTCTGAGTGCTGGGATTACAGACTTGTACCATAATGCCTGGTCAACTCTTTCTTCTTTTGTTGACCCTTGAGGACAGTAACTGGCTTTTCTCTGGACTGATAGCAGAAGGCCTAGAACCTATTAGGTATCCCGAGGAATGATCTCTAGTCACAAAACAAAATCATGGCAAGTGTAGTTTCAAGATGGAATTAATGTTTTTATTAGCAGTTTGGGATTGAGAGTCCCTGATGAACAGAGATGAAAGCAATCCTTTTCCTCTACCGCCGCCGCCGCCACCACCTCCACCACCATCATCATCACCATCATCAAAGCACAATTAAAGAGTAAAAACTAGATTGGCTATCCCAAAGCTAGTTCATATGAAACTAAAACAAAACTTAGTTTTGTCAACTTTGACTTCATCTGGAATTAGCTAAAACCCAAACATGTGGGTACATCTGTAAGGGCTTTTTTTCTTAATGAAATCCATTAAAAAGGGAAAACCCGCTTTTAATTTGAATCTTTTGAGGTGGGAAGATACACATTTAATTCAAATCTTTTGAGGTGAGAGGATCCACCTTTAATGCCTCTTTGGGGCACCCCTTCTGGTGGCCCCTATATGAAGGACATAGAATGGGGAAACTTGCTCTTCTGCCTGTTTTTTCTCACTCTCGATGGCAAGTCCATTCCATCACTGGCATTAGAGTTTACTTCTTTGGGATTTTTGTATATACTGAAGACCAGCTGAATCATCTAGCCTTGTGAATTAAACAACTACTGGATTCTTGGACCTTCCATTGGTAGACAGCCATTGTTAAATGGCTGGACTAGCAGGACCACAGCCTGTAACTTATTCTAATAAGTCATTATATATATAAAACATAATCTAATATAACATATAATTATATATTTATATTTTATTTTATATAAATTTGTTACACTTACCAATTTATTTTATATGATGGTCGGGAATTTGGAAAGAACATGACAGGGAATTTTGTAAGATGTCTGGGGAAGAAGTATGTGGATAGATCTATCCAAATGGATGAAGGATACTTGTGTCCCATGTAAATGTTCATCAAAAGGTGGCTTCAGCAGAGGAGAAGTTCAGTAATGAATTAAGATGGCCTGTTCTGTAGACAGTCAGCCTCTTTCAACCCAGCTATCTCTAACTGCCCAGTGGGCACATGAACAGAGTGACCACAGTGGCAGAGGTGGAGGTTATATATGGGGTTCAACAACATAGATTTCCACTCACTGAGGCTAACCTTGGCTACAGCTGCTGTTGCTGGGTGCCAGATCTGTCAAGAGCAGAGACCAACCCTGAGCCCCCATGGCACCATTCCCTGGGATAACTAAACAGCTATCTGCTGGCAGCTTGATTTCACTGGGCCACTCCTTAGTGGAGTAAATATGTACTCTGTGGAATTGCCTTTCCTGCACGTAATGCTTCTGCCAAACCACCATTTCATGGACAGAATGCCTTATCCACTGTCATGGTATTTGCACAGTATTGCTTCTGACCAACGAACACACTTCATAGCCAGAGAAATACCACAGTAGACCCACAGTCATAGAATCCCCTGGTCTTACCATGTTCTCCACCATCCTGAAGCAGCTGCCCTGACAGATAGAATGGCTTTTTGAAGACACAGTTCCAGTGCTAATTAGGTGGCAGCAGCCTGGGGGGCTGGGGTTGGGTTCTCTAGAAAGCAGTATATGCTTTAAATCAGTGTTCAATATAAGGTACAATTTCTCCCATAGCCAGGATCTATAGGTCCAGGAATCAAGAGGTGGAAAAGGCAATAGTTCCATTCACTGTCACCCCTAGTGATCCACTAGGAAGAATTCTTGTGACCTTAAGTTTTACTGGCCTGGAAGTTTTGGTCCCAGATCAGGAAGCATTCCTGCCAGGAGCCACAATAAACATCCCATTGACCTGGAAGCTCAGACTTCCCCCTGGGCTTCTGATGCCCTTAAACAAACGCTAAGAAAGGAATAACAGTGTTAGGAGGGGTAGCTGATCCAGATTACCAAGAGGAAATTGGATTCTTCACAAGTGAGATAAAAAAGATGTTTGTAGAGTGGCATGTGGTCTTTGAGAGTTTCTCTTGGTTACTACCATGCGTTATGATTAAAGTTCATGGGAAACTACAACAATCTAATCCAGGTAGGATGACAAAGGTCACAAACCCTTCAGCAATGAAGGTATGGGTCATTCTGAGAAAAGAGCCAAGACCTGCTGAGGTGCTTGCTTAAAGGTAGAGGAAATACAGAATGGATAGTAGAAGAAGATACTTAGAAATACCAGCTAAGGCCATGTGATCAGCTGCACAAGTGGCTTATAATTGGCATGCATGTTTTTGTCATACTTTGTTGGTTTTGTTTTTTGTTTTTTGTTTTTGTTTTTTTGTTTTTTCTAGACAGGGTTTCTCTGTGTAGCCCTGGCTGTCCTGGAACTCACTCTGTAGACCAGGCTGGCCTCGAACTCAGAAATCCGCCTGCCTCCGCCTCCCAAGTGCTGGAATTAAAGGCATGCGCCACTACTACCCGGCAATACTTTCTTAAGAATATGTTTGTACAAATATTTTTCTTTCCTCAATGTGTTTATCATGTAATGTAACATCAATTAAGAGGATATCAGGTTATGATATTTACGTTTGACAGACTAAAATAATATCCCTCAATGGACCTTGCCACCTATTCTCAAAACTTATGTATTTGCAGTTGCATGAGGGATAGTTATATGTTATGTGTAATTATGAACTGGCTAAATCTACATAAAGCATTTGTGATCATATATGGGGTAGTTATATCAGGTAAGGTATATCTGATTATTGTTTTCTTTTGAGGTTTAGGGATGACATAAGAAGATAAGTTGAGGAGGAGGGGACTTATGATGACTGTTCTTGGTTGTCAACTTGACTACACCTGAAAATTGACTAAAACCCAAGCAGCTGGTTACACCTAGGAGGAATTTTTTCTTTAATCATTTGAAGTAGGAAGACCTACTTTTTGTTTTGTTTTGTTTTGTTTTGTTTTGTTTTGTTTGAGACAGGGTTTCTCCGTGTAGCCCTGGCTGTCCTGGAACTCACTCTGTAGACAGGCTGGCCTCAAACTCAGAAATCCACCTGCCTCTGCCTCCCAAGTGCTGGGATTAAAGGCATGCACCACCACTGCCCAGCGGGAAGACCTACTTTTAACCTGAGCCAAACTATTTGGTGGTAGCATATATGAAGGATACTTGCTCATTGCCTGCTTGCTCTCAATCTTGCTGGCAAGTACACTCCTTCACTGGCATTGGAGCCTACTTCTTTGGGATTCTGGTGTGTACTGAAGACCAGCTGAGACATCCAGCCTCATGGACTGAGCAATTACTGGATTCTTGGACAATCCGTTGATAGATAGCCATTGTTAGACTAGTTGGACCATATTCATTCTATAGGTTCTATTCCTCTAGAGAACTTTGGCTAATACAGCCACTCCATTACAAGAATGGAGTCTGGTCTGTTAGGGCCTATGCAGCCCAGAGCAGTGGGCCTCCCTTTGTTCTTCATACCTTGTGATTTTTAACCCTGGTTGTCAACAGGGTCTAGAATTATCTAGAAGGTAACCTTTGGGTGTCCCTGTGAGGGAATTACTACCCTGGATTAAGGTGAGAACACCAACCCTACATGTGGGTGGCTGGGGTAGGCCCCAGGCTGAATAGAAAGAACAACGCAAGCTGGGCACCAGCATTCTTTGCCCTGGCTTCCTCACCAAGGATGTTGGGTTGCCAGCTGCCTCATGCTCCTGCCACCGGATCATCCAAGAACACTGTACCCTAAACCTGTGAAGGCGGAACAAACCTCCTGTCCTGTTTTACTATCAGGAATTGGTCTCAGCACTGAGAAAAGTAACCAGTTTGAACTTGAATTTGACAACGTGGTAACAGATTTGGTCAATCTGTTTTATTTCCTGTTACTATATATCTACTGGTAAGAATTTTTTTTAATGGTACTATTTTTAATATTTAATAAGTAGAACGTAGAAATAATACCTGTTCTCAGTAATAAAGTTTGGGCTAAGTAAATTATGATACATCCATAAAAATTCTCATATTGCTGATAAAAATACTTTTTTTGAGGGCTAAAACATGGCTGAGTAGTTAGGAGGGCTTGCTACACTGCTAGATGACTGAAGTTTGGTGTCTACCACCTGTGCCAGGTAGCTCCCAACTGTAACTCCAGCTTTAAGAAAGCCACCACCCTCTTCTAGCCTCTGAGCACTTCCCAGAGATGGAGCAACCTTGGAATTCTTGATCCCAGTCAGTTCCCTCCCCTCACATGCAGCTCAGGGAAGCCAGAGGGGGCAGGAATATTATAAGAGTCAGAGGAAATGGAGGACACAATTCTGTTGTATACCTTCTGCATATAGAAGGTACACAGCAGAATTGACGCACACATGAACTCACAGAGACTGGTGGCTGGCAAAGGGCCTGTATAGGTTTGGGGTCTCAGTATTTAAGTGCAAATGGACACAAGCCCATATCCCTGACTGAGACGCTCTCTCCAGCTGATAACCACTTGCAAGTAAAAAAATTAGTTTTCTCTAATGGACTCTCACTGTGTATACAAACCATTCTTAAGGCCAGGCCTCATGCCCAAAAGTAGATGGTCACACAAAATGAACTCAGTGGTATTTTTGGAGGGCGTTTTGTTTGTTTGCTCTCACAATGTGTCGTCTGGGATTTCTTTTTTCCTTTTCTTATACTACAGGTCTTTGCTCATACATTATGCTTCCAACTCTGAAATATTTAGGGGATATCCGTGTTGCCAATGTGTTTGTCTCTGTGTCTGTATGTGCTTCTTGTGCGTATTCTTTGTCTCTGTTTTTCTGTTCATTTGTTCATTTTGGCCTATTCAAGATTACTTATTATTTTATTATTTTTTCTTTTTTTTTTTAGATGCCCATTTGTTTTCTAATGTAGAAGAACAAGAAAGGATGTGGACTTGGATGGGTGGATCCGCGAGGGGGAGGATCCGGGAGGAGTTGGAGGAAATGGAACTAAAATCAGAATATATTGTATGAAAAAAAAATCCGTCTTCAGTTAAAAACTTAAGTTTTAAGTACAATACAGTAAAAATAAAAGAAAAAGAGAATGGAGGAAAGGAAGGAAGAAAACAGGTCCAGAATGTAACAAATTCAGGCAGACTTAGCATGGGAAAGTCACCACTTAGAGGCATCATTTTTCTCTTTGGGCACAGGAAGTTTCAGTCTTAAACCTAACCTTAAAATTTTTTTTTTAATTATTTTAGACATTTAGCAAGATGATATCCCATCTTTAAATCTGCTTACATGCCCTCTTTGCTTTTGTTTTGCAACATAGTAATATTACAGGCTAGTTGCCTCAAATCTCAGAATGAGTAAAAAATTTAGAATAAAGGACATCCATAACCATAACTATCAGCAATTAAAGGTGTAAGAGTATTTTGATTATTGTGTGCTTATATAAAGTACATAAATACCATATTAGATAGTAAATAAGAGTATAAACATTACAGAAATTGACTTGAAAAATAAAACATTCTACTAAGAAGGAAATACTGTTTGTGAAGATTTTTGTGTCCATTGCCATGTCAGAGTCCCTCATTTGTAACACAATAGCAAGGTGGTAGGGAGCCAATATCCTTATAGATGCTACAGTCATCAAAACACTGGGCATTATGACAAGGATCAGCAATAGTGGGCTTGGCCCGGATCATCTTCTCTTGGGGGTCCTTGCATGGATCAGTACAGCTTTCAGTCTCCTTTGCGATTCTTAAGAAAAGACACACAAAACAAGCTTAGAATTTTCCTTCCCAGTGAGCTTCTTATAATTATGAGGGCTATGTGAGAAAGTCCAGAGTTGGGGCCCATCATACATGTGACACCAGCCCTGGGTTAAAGCTCTCTGCTCCTTCCCCATCTTTTCCTCTCCTACAGTTGCTATGCATGTGAAACCAGGATACCATTACAAGGGAGTGAATTGTACCTCAATGGCTGCTCCAGGCCCAGGAGATGTGGGCATGATGGAGAAGGCACAGCAGTTGGCTGGGCTCAGCTATGGCCCCTGCAATCTAAGTCCCTAGTAAGGGATACCATCACTGCTGACAGCCAGTTTCTTTCCTACTTAAAGCTTCTCTCCCAAACTTCAACCATCTCTTGACTGGCCTACATCACTGTCAGCTGTCCTCTATGGACTTTATTCTCTTTACCCACGTCACTTTTCCCAGAGTCATTGACAATGTGGGAACACATGAGCTTCCCAATGATCAGAGAAGAGCTCACTATGGCCAAGCTCTGTGTGAGTAGGAGGCAGCTCATCTCCAGGGCATCCTCTGGCTTCTCCAGTCTACAGTGCTGAGGATAGAAAGGATGCCCAGCCAGGGCCCTGATAAGTAGATCAAGGTTCACCCCCTGTGTCTAAATGACAGAAAAGGGATGCTGGCACCCATGCTTGTCCAGGCTGAGAGCAATCAACGTAGGGGCTCACAGTCCCAAGCTAGAAGGAGAACCCTCAAACTTCTGTGCCCACCTGCCCTCACTCTCAAACCTGACAGTGGTTCCTGACTTTTTCCTGCAAGTGGCCAGTGCAGTAAGAAGTGACCCTGTTCCAGTAGAGAGCCCCACTGTTGTCCCCTCCGACCCCCAAGACTCACTTCAGGGCCTTGGATATTTTCAGGTAAAGACAGAGGACGACAGTTATCAGCATAACTGCAGCAATCAGCAAAGTGCTAGCGATTCCGATCATAACCTTCGTCCTCAAGTCGAACATCTCTCACACCTGGCAAAGAAGTTCAGACAACACAAGTGGCTTCACTCCCAAAGAGCCACTTGGCTATCCCCCTCCCCCAACTTTCTTCAGTGAAAAAGAAAAGACTTAACATGTAGACTTATGAAATTCTGCAGGAGGACCCAAGCTGACCTCAAGTGAGTGAGAGGGCTTATTTGTGATTGAAAAGGGACTTGGATGTAAAATCTATTTATCAGGCAGTGAGAGGCCCTTGTAGAACAAACCTGCTCTGGGACCCACCACCCCCACCCCCACCCCCCTCACAAGCCTTCTGAAGTGTGTATACAGTGAAGTATATTGGGTTAGATCTTTATGGATTCGGGGAATGGCTCTTCAAAATGTTATTGCCTGGGCTGGTGAGATGGCTCAGCAGGGAAGAGCACCGACTGCTCTTCGGAAGGTCATGAGTTCAAATCCCAGCAACCACATGGTGGCTCACAACCACCCATAATGAGATCTGATGCCCTTGTCTGGTGCGTCTGAAGACAGCTATAGTGTACAGCTACAGTGTCTGAAGACAGCTACAGTGTACTTACATATAATAAATAAATAAATCTTTAAAAAAAAATGTTATTGCCCAAAACAGCCTAGAATGTACAAATCTATTTTGAAAGTGGTGCTTTTAATGAAGGGATCAGGGGAACCCAGAAAACAGACAAACTAGGCTTTGCTGTCTCAGTATTTAAAAGATTCTGAATGCTTCCAGCCTACCCCTCACTGAGGCTGAGACGGAGGCTAGCACAGACCATGAACCAGCTTTCTCAGGCTCTTATGGCTCGGTCTGTCTTCTATCAGGCTACGTGTCTCCCTATTAAACTTTAATCCTCCCACTTTTCCTGGAATAAGCAGTATTCTTAGTCTACATCTGAAGCTGGGGAACAGCAAACCCAGAGAGGACAGAAAACAATCTTGACTACAAACATACTTACCAAAGTCATATGTCCAGCATTAAATTAAGGATAATTATTTAAACTCTCTCTCTCCCGCGCGCGCACAAACACACACCACCACCACCACCACTACCACCACCACCACCACCTCAAAATAAAACAACAAAACACTAGTTTTTGGAATAGGATGTTTAGAAACCTCAGTTTCTCAGACCCGTGATTTGAGAAAGAAGGAGCTAAGTAAACACACCTGTTAAGTCAGTTAAGGTTCAGGCTGATGTGCCTCACTGTTGGAGGTCTGAGGTCTGCCAGGACTGCCAGAATGTAGCAGCACCAAATCAGCCTGTGTGACATCAGCTCACAGCTCCGCCTCCTCAGAATTCCAAATTCCATGTCTAAGCACATTTTTGTTCCAAGAAATAGAAATACTATTTTGGGATCACTTCAAGTTTACCGTTTGAGAGTCTGCTAATCAAAAGCTGGTTACCTTTCAATTATTTAAAAAGGCAATAGCAGATCAAAGTTTTTGAACATCCTTCCATTTAAAGCCATTTGTGACTGGCAGTGTTTCAGCTGAACAGTAAAACAATGTGAAGGGGCTTGCTACTAAGATTCAATGACACTGGCAGAGTCTCACCCTTCATGGTTGAACAGCTACAAACAAAGTTAGAGAGGAAACCTGTTTTAGGTAGATTTGGATTGTATGATTTTTTTTTCTTGACATTTTTTCAGACTCCATTTATTTATTTACTTACTAATCCAAAGTGACCTCAGAGAAAGCCCCATACCCCCTAAGAGGATACTTACCTCTGAGATTTTGTTCAGGTGCAGATTTCTTCCCAAGAACAAATTATTTCTCTGATGAGAAAGTTCAATTTATAGAGGGATCAAGTTATCTGAGCCAAGTTTTGAGTCTGATGTTATGTTTGTCACCTAGACACAGACACCCAATTAAGCATCTCAGCTGGAAGGAAAAGATACATGCGGTTTAAGAAAATTCTCTCTCTCTCTTTCTGTATAATTTAGAAATAATGCATATAACAACAACAACAACAAAAACTAAAACCTTCTCCTAGAATCAAGGCAATCTTTTAACTGTCAACCCTGTAAACTTAAAAAAAAAATTAACCTTGAACGTACAACAGCAAAGAGTATATACATCTTTCCCACTTTCAGACTGGACATCCAAGAATTCAGAACTCTTCAACTAGCCCTCCCCTAGCCCCAGGAAATATGATGATGACTATCTGGGCTTCTTACATGTGGCTGGCTCTTGGAGGGTTTCTGCTGCTGCTAAACTGTGGCTCTTTGTTCACCTGTCAGTGTGGGTTAGGGTGTGGCTGTCTGTCCTGACTTTAGCTCTGTAGCTGTCTGCTGTGGAGTTGCTGATTTTCTGTTCGTTCAGCTTCTCGTTCTGAGCATTGGAGTGACCCAAGCTCTTCACACAATTGGAACAAATGGAAAGCCCTGGATTCATTTCTACCTTTCCTCTGGATACCCACAGTTGGCCCCTCTTCTAGTTCATGGATTCTTTCTTCTGCTCATATTCACTATTAAGTTCTGCTTAGTTATTTATTATAGTTTCCAACTCTATAATTTCTGCCTGACTCTTCATTATAGTATTCTTTTTTAAATAAATATTCTTTAGAGTAACACATTTTCTCTTAGTTCTTTAGACGTGGTTTTCTTTGAACATAATTTTAAAATGGCCAAATTAAATCTTTGTCAAAGTAGGGCCAAAGTCTTACTTGGCCTTTTCAACTTGATTGATTGTTCTATTTTTTGTGGACCTTATTTCTCAATGATTTATACTCATTTTTGAAAACTAGATTATTTATTTACTTTTTTATTGATTTAAGTTTTATTGCATTATGATGAGAAAAGATACATGAATTCAATTTATCTGAATTTGTTAACATTTAAAAATCTATTTTAAGTAAATAGAATTAAATCATGTTCTTGTTTCCCTTTTGTACCCCAACTCCTCCCAGAGACCCCCTTCAATACCTACAATACCTTTTTTGTCATATTCTTTAAAATTTATAAATTATAACAATAAAAATGAGTATTATAAAAGTTGTTTGATATAAAACAACAATCAATTTAACAGTCTTATGTAGATGTTTTGCTGGGTATAGTAGCCTGAGCTGACATTTGTGTTCTCTTAGGGTCTGTATTGCTACGCACACCCATCTACTCCAGTCACATCCATAATATTGGGGATAAAATCCTGATAAAGGATAAGAGGCAATAAGAATCCAAAGGGAGTTCTGTGCCTCCTGGATTTCAGACTAGTCGCTGGTATATCCCCTAACTCAGACATGTTCCAGAATTAGTCTTTCCAATCATCAACACGGCCTCATATTAGGCATAAAGGTACCCCAAGAAATGATTTGTAAATGGTTAAGATTGGACATGGTCTTCTGGCCGACACAATGTTTCCAATTATCCTAGTTTGTTGCCAAGCTATCCATAGCTTGCATTCTCTTTCAAAGTATCTCCCTTGCTAGAGCTGGCAACGGAAATTGTCTACTTTCCTTAGAACAATAGATAGTTCACAATAGTTAGCAGTATTTTGCATACTAGAGAGTAGAGTTTCCCTCATACTAAGACATTAGCTTATAGTGTTAGGTCTGGACTCCCCATGGCTAACCTCTGCTAGCCCAGAAAGGCAACATAGTTGAGGAGATTACTCAGGCCTACCTAAGTCGGTAACCATAGCAACGAATTAAAGAGGAACTACTCTGCACTTGGCTTTTAGGAGTCAAGTGATCTTGGTCAGGGCTAGCCTTCTTTCAGATTGTAATCCTTGTTTAGTTCCTGCTAAATTAACATGTATTTACTTTGCTGCCTGACTCATTGTGTTCCAAAGGAAGAGCTATGTACCTGCACTTTGTTTTGATGTATCTTGACCATTGTACCATCTGACTTTTTCAAACCTTTCTGTATCGACTATTTAAACCTGACTCCATATTTGAAAAATACACTCAGATTTTACACCTGGCCAGAACCCATCGTCCCGTGGAATAAGGGACCCCCGCGAGAAACCCCGGTCCATGGCACTGTATGACATCTGCCCAGGATCTTCTAGCTTTCATAGTCTCTGGTGAGAAGATATGTTACTTGACCTTTTTCCTTTACTGCTTTTAAAATTGATATAAAACAACAATCAATTTAACAGTCTTATGTAGATGCTTGTCTACAGCAATTACTGAAAATACATGTTTTTCTCAATATAAATTTTAAATAACTCCAAACATATTAACTGTATGCTTTAAAATAACACATCACTACTAGTATTTTTTTTAATGAACATATATATAAAGTCTTTTTGTTTGTTTGCTTGTTTTGTATTTAGTAGAGCTTAAAATCTTGGCTCTTACTGTGGTACAAGCCCAAAATAAGAACAATTTTTTAGACATTGGATTTCATTGTAATAAGGCTGTACTTCAGTGACCCTCACATCACCAAAGGATTTTACCTCCACCGTAGCTGAGAGTTGATAGTTCTGCTGCACCAAGGAATGAATTATAAGCACAATTTTGGATGCAGATTTCCTGCTATGGTCAAAACTGTTTGACTTGAGAGAGTGACTTTATTATCAGCACACAGAGAAAAAGTTACATTCATTTAAGAAATGCTGTGTGTATTAAGATGGTCTATCCATAAAGTCATTCACCAACTGTTTCAATGAACAATGGTTCTGCTTGGAGGGTGGCACAGACATTAGGTGAGGGTAAGAATTTGGTTCATTAGCTGTGATAATTTGGAAAAACATTCATCTCAGAGAAAGAGTAACTTATAAAGTCCTCTTCTTCAAACTTGATATAGTAGTTACAAACATCAAACAAAGCAGTCAGTCTCACTCTTTGTTGTTCTCTTACAAGTCACCTCCCAATTTAATTGTCTATGTTTCTTTTGGCTGTATAAATACTTTTGAAATATGTAAGCTGTTCTGAAAACCATAGTATAGTGTAAAAACATGAAATAAACAATACTACTCATAGAGAGGCTGAGATAGGAGAAGCAAGATTGCAAGGTCTTTATGTGGTACACAGCAAGACACTGTCATGTACAAACAAGCAGAAAGTGTATATGGATTGTACAATATTAGACCTATTTCTTCAATTACCAAATTAGAGAGACCATTGAATGACAGTCAAAAAATTTCTAATTCCTCATATTTTTGGATTTCAATCAAATAGGATATGTTGATAATATTAATTTTCATATTAAGATATTAAGAAAAAGTAATTGTTACTTTCTACTGTTTTTGTTGTAAGAGGTGGGATTAGGTTTGTATGGGTTTGTTGAAAGATTACTTTCTTGCATCTTCGAGGGTGTAGTTTTACTCCTTATATTGGTGTTTTCCACCTACTATCCTTTGTAGGGCTAGATTTGTGGAAAGATATTATGTAAATTTCATTTTATCAAGGAATATCTTGGTTTCTCCATCTAAGGTAATTGAGAGTTTTGCTGGGTATAGTAGCCCGAGCTGGCATTTGTGTTCTCTTAGGGTCTGTATGACATCTGCCCAGGATCTTCTAGCTTTCATAGTCTCTGGTGAAAAGTCTGGTGTAATTGTGATAGATCTGCCTTTATATGTTACTTGACCTTTTTCCCTTACTGCTTTTAAAATTCTTTCTTTGTTTAGTGCATTTGGTGTTACGATTATTATGTGATGGGAGGAATTTCTTTTCTGGTCCAGTCTATTTGGAGTTCTATAGGCTTCTTGTATGTTCATGGGCATCTCTTTCTTTAGGTTAGGGAAGTTTTCTTCTATAATTTTGATGAAGATATTTTCTGGTCCATTACCTGGGGAGTCTTCACTCTCTTCTATACCTATTATCGTTAGGTTTGGTCTTCTTATTGCATTGTGGATTTCCTGGAGGTTTTGGGTTAGGAGCTTTATGCTTTTTGCATTTTCTTTGACTGTTGTATCAATGTTTTCTATGGTATCTTCTGCCCCTGAGATTCTTTCTTCTATCTCTTGTATTCTGTTGTGGGTGGAGCCGGCCTGCAGCTCCACGGGTCTGGGTCCTCTTTCAGATTGAGGTTTGAGACGGACCTGAAAAATAAGCGGGTCGGGAACAAAGAGAGACAGACGCTAAGTAGGTTTATCAAGGCATCTATTTACTTGGGGACATTTTGAACATATATAGGCAGGTAAGGACTGAAACCGAAATCTCCAAGTACAAGACATATGCATAACGTAAACTTGGTAGCAGACAAGAGATGCCAAAGTCTCTGGGAGCTCAAAGTTCTCAAGCAGGTAGGCGTGTTCGCAAGTCAGCAAGTCCTCAGGCAAGTAGGCTTGTTTGTGACTCAGAGTGATTTTTAGGTTGCTAGCCTTCCCTACACTGCAGTGTAGCGGGCCATTGTTTAGCCCCAGCAGGTGGCCACCTCCAGGCTCAGCCTGTCAGTGCCACTGAGGAGCTGAGGGAGTGGAGTGAGGGCGGCAACACTGTTGGAGGTGCTGGTATCCATGACTCCTCTTTTCTTTCGAAGGTTTTCTACCTCCAGGGTTGTCCCTCTTTCTGATTTCTTTATTGTTTCTATTTCCATTTTTAGATTCTGCATGGTTTTGCTCATTTCCTTCACCTGTTTGATTGTGTTTTCCTGTAGTTCTTTAAGGGATTTTTGTGTTTCCCCTTGAAGGGCTTCTAGCTGTTTACCTGTGTTCTTCTGTATTTCTTTGAGAGTGCTATTTATGTCTTTCTTAAAGTCCTATATCATCATTATGAGAAGTGATTTTTTTATCTGAATCTTGCTTTTCCAGTATGATGGTGTGTCCAGGACTTGCTATGGTGGGAATACTGGGTTCTGACGAGGCCAAGTAACCTTGGTTTGTGTTGTTTATATTCTTACACTTGCTCCGTACCATCTGGTTATCTCTAGTGCTACCTGCCCTTGTTAAATCTGTCTGGAGCCTGTCCTTCCTGTGATCCTGGTTGTGTCAGAACTCCTCAGAGTCAAGCTGTCTCTGTGATCCTGTGATTCTGGGATCCTGTGACCCTGGGCTTGTTAGAGAGCCTGGGAGTGGAGCTTCCTCTGGGTATTGTGGGACTGGCTGTGGAGTTTGCGCCCAAGGTCTGCTCAGTGCACTGGCCCAGACAGACCAAGAAGGAACCAGTGTCACTGTGCTGGTGGAGTTCCTGTGTTACTGGGTCTTGCTGGTCCCAGTTACTCCCAGTGTTGGGACAGATGTTATGTCCTCCTCACTTCTGATCCTAGGCATGTTAGAGCGCCTGGGAGTGAAGCTTCCTCTGGGTGTTGTGGGACTGGCTGTGGAGTTTGCGCCCAAGGTCTGCTCAGGGCACCCGCCGGCCCAGACAGACCAGAAGGAACCAGTGTCACTGGACTGGTGGAGTTCCTGTGTGCCTGTGTCCTGCTGGTCTCAGTTACTCCCAGTGTTGGGACAGATGTTGTGTCCTCCTCACCTCTGATCCTAGACATGTTAGCGAACCTGGGAGTGGAGCTTCCTCTGGGTGTTGTCTTTTTCTTTGTTTTTCAAGACAAGATTTCTCTGTGTAGTCCTGGCTATCCTGGAATTCACTCTGTAGACCAGTTTGAGGCTGGCTTCAAACTGCCTCTGCCTCCCGAGTACTGGGATTGAAAGCATGTGGACCAACTCCCAACCTGAAAACCAGATATTTTAAATGGTACAACATGGCATCTTTGAAAATCAGAGTCTTCTGTCTCCCAGGACTGCTGTTGTGCCTGTTGTTATGTAGTTTCTTGACTTTCCCCAGCTGATTCTATATGTCCTTTGTCGTATGTGGACACTGATTTGCCCAGAGGCGGTTAATAGTTAGACAAAGATTTCTTTAAATTCCTGGAACAAGAACAACAACAAAATCTCACAGTCTTTGCTGAGGGGCTCAGTGTACCCCTGGGCCATGCCTGTAGCACTGGGCCAGACAGTTGAGAACCATGTCTTAGCCCCCTCTTCTTTGGGAAGATCCTCCAACATCCTCCAGATGGAGTAGCTTAGGGCTAATTCATACTTTTCTAGGTGTGTTTATTCTCCTGTTTAGGCACACAGCTTTACTGGTCTTTAGACTCCTAGGAATATGTCAGAGCTATCCAAAATCCATATCCTGTTATACATTTCAAAGTTCATGCTAGCATCCTACTAGCTCTTCTCACCTCCTCCCCTATGCTCAACTCCCCCAGCTCATGGGCTCCCCTCCTCCCAGCTATTCCTCCTTATAACTCTGCACTTTCATCTATGCTCACTCTGTCTTCTGTTCTCCCTCATCTTCCTCTTTCTGCCATCCCATGTCCTCCCTCTGTGTTCTCCTTTCTTTCTCTACTCTGCTCTGTTCTCCTATGACCAGGTCTAGTCTGCTGGCCATGCTCAGTCATTGTTCTCTGCCCTGAACTCTCCCGATGCCTCTGCTTGTTTTCTCTCTTACCTACAATTAAAAGCCTTCACCTTATCACACCATGGAATGTTCATGTCATCACTAGGGATACTTGTTGCTCAGCTTTCCCTTCAGTCTTATTTTTGTCAACAAGTCGGAGTCATCTGAGAAGAAGGAACATCCAATTGAGAAAAAAACGCCTCCACCAAATTGGCCAGTAGGCAAGTTTGTGGGGGCCAAATTCTTGATTGATGATTGATATATGGAGGTCCCATCCCACTGTGGACTGTGCCACCTCTGGCCAGGTGGTCTTGAGTTTAAAAAAAGCAAGCTCAGTGAGCCATGGGGAGCAAGTCAGTAAGCAGTGTTCTTCCATGGTCCTCTGTTTTGGCTCCTGCCTCCATGTTCAGTTCTGCCTTGAGTTCCTTCCTCAGTATCCCTTGATGATGGATCAACCTGTAATCTAAGTAAATACTTTTCTCTCTTAAGTTGCTTTTAGTCAGTGTTTTGTCACAGCAAAAGAAAAGGAAACTAGGACAGTAGCCAAGGTTTCTCCCCCACTCCCACAGGTTTACAGTACCAGGCATGGATTTTTCTCTTGTGAAGTGGACCTCAACTCCAATCAGAAAGAATTTGGTTGCCTCCCTCCCCATAACAGTCATGCCACTATTGCTCTAGTGGACACATGGTGCCTAGCAGCTTAGTATTATAGTATTCAGGGTTCATTGATCTCTTTTCTACCCCAGAGGCCTGCAAAGCACCTTCAGGCACTTGCAGGCTAGCCAGCAGGGAAAAAAGTTTTCCTGTCAGTTCCAACCTGGTTTCTCTATGTTCTGAAAACAAAGCCTGTGGCATCTTTAGCTGTAGAATCTTACCATCCAGTTATGGTGCCCAACCAACAGTATAACTCTTTGATTGAATATTCCATGCATGGCATTGAGCTTTTTCATTTAATAAGCTATGTTTTCTGGGAGTAATATTGTCTATCAATGCTGCATATCTGTTTCAACTTTTTATTTCCTTAGCATTTTACATATTTAATATTTTAGATTTATTTATTTTATCATGTGTTAGTATTTTGCCTGCATCATTGTATGTGTATCACGTGTATTCCCAGTGCCCAGGGGGCATAGGTTCCCCTGGGACTAGAGTTATAGATGGTTGTGAGCTGCCATGTGGGTGCTGGGAGTAGAACCTGGGTCCTCTGCAAAAGTATAAATCATTGAGAAGTAAGGTCTACAAAAAATAGAACAATCAATCAAGTTGAAAAGGCCAAGTAAGACTTTGGCCCTACTTTGACAAAGATTTAATTTGGCTATTTAAAAATTATGTTTAAAGAAAACCACATCTAAAGAATTAAGAGAAAATGTGTTACTCTAAAGAATATTTGTTTAAAAAAGGAAAACTATAATGAAGAGTCAGGCAGAAAATATGGAGTTAGAAACTATAATAAATAACTAAGCAGAACTTAATAGTGAATATGAGCAGAAGAAAGAATCCATGAACTGGAAGAGGGGCTAACTGTGGGTATCCAGAGGAAAGGTAGAAATGAATCCTTTCCAAGCATAAGAAGCTCTACATTCACAAGAGCTAGTGGTAAATGGGATCAGCTAAGCTGTTCATCTGCTGATAATGGAAGAATGAAAATTCAGCACATGTGTAATATCACTCAGCTGCAAAGAAAAATAATAGAATGTGCAAGAGAAGAGGTGCAAGAGAATAGAACTGGAAAATATTATACTGGTGATATAACCTAGGCCCAGAAAGATAAACTGCATTTCTTTCTCATATCTGGATCCTAGCTTAAAATATTTAGATGTGTGCTTAATTTCAAGTATATATGTTTAGAAAGCCAGAAAGGGCCCAGGAGAGAGGAGAGAAGCAGCCCAATGGAGGGGGGGGGCAATGGTAGAACACGTGATATTAAAACAGGGGGAAGGATCCTGAGGGTTAAAGGCAGGGCTGGGAGCAGGTGAATGAGGGAGAGGAGAGGATGGGGGTGGTTAGTGAAAACTAAAGCTGCATCAAAGTTGTTATGAAGACCAACAATGTAGGTAATTTTAAAAGTGTAATTTTAGAGGTGCTAAAAGAGTTAAGAGCACCTATTGCTTTTATAACCTGTTACATTGGTCTTTCTGGGTTGGAATACCTTGAGGGCAGAGAAATAAGATTAAAGCAAGTGTCTTATATGTATCAGCATTTTGGGATCTTTTCATCTTAACTATAAAGTATGATATGATGTCAATGGGTTTATGAGTTCTCTTACATGACCCTATATTTGTGTAGCTAAAATACAGAGTCCAGCCAGTCTTCTATTAATGGCTTTTTAGAGAAATGAACATTCTAAGACATTGGCTTCCTCACCTTACATCTCTTTTTTTAAACTCCAATTTTACTTTTGATAAACAGTCAAATTCTAAGTTTCTCTGGGAGAAATAGAGTCAGAAAAGGAAAATTAGGAGTTACACATGTTCAGATGTGTTTGGGCAAGTTGAGATAAGGTTCAGTTGAGCTTGGAATGGAATTTAGAACTCTGTGAAAGAAAGCTCATATCTAGAGAGCTGAGGTCACACAGCATGTGCCCCAGACTAGAGGAGTTGTAAGAGCTAACAATGGGTGTCCATTCCAGCAGGCCGACCTTCTGAAAGTAAGCTCTTCAAACTTAGACCTCAATAATTACAATTTTCTTTCTGTCTTGAGTACATTTGTAATTCTTTAAAAATTTCACATGTCACATATGAATACAATGTATCCCTCTGCCTTTCATCTCTCATACCTAGAAAGCCTTCTGAAGTCTCTTTCCTACTTTCATATCATCTTTTTTTTTTCATTTTTTATAACCTACTGAGTCCAATAAGTACTGCCTATGTGTACATAGGTGTGGAGTCATCCATTATGGCATGGGCAAGCAGGTAGTAGCCATGTCCCAAAGAAAATTGAGCTTCTTTTCCCAGAAACCCCCAATAGCTGCTGACTAAGTGTGAGGCTTCAGGGGGCCCTACCCTGTATGTGCTGAAATTTTAACTAGCTTGATCTTTTGTAGCTTATCCCAGCTACTAAGAAACCATGACCACAAGACAGCATTACACAGCACTCTTCATGCCACGTCCTCTAGCTCTTATATTCTTTCTTCCCCCCCTTTCCACAATGTTTCCTGCGCCTTAGTGTTGGGAGATCTAAAGTTGATAGTATATGTCCCATCTATGCCTCAGTACTCACGGTCACTTATTCTTAGCACTCTAACCAGCTATGAGTGTGGACATTAACTAGTGCCCACTGAGAACAGCACTTACTCTGGCCAAAGTGGAAACCAGCATTGAACTATGGGTATAAATATAAATATGAAAAGGCAGTTTGACATGACCATTTATCAAAATAAGAGTATGAGTTCCCTCCTAAGGCTTAGACCTCCTCAGCCAAGGTTTTTGACAGGGTTATATTACCAGACATGGATTCCCTCTTGTGGAGCAGGCCTCAAATCCAGTCAGAAAGTAATTGGTTAACCCTACCCCATGCACCAAACAGTAATGCCACTATTGCCTCATACATAATAGCAGGGTGCATACTGCCTGGCAGATTAGTGTTGTAGCACACAGGGCCCAGCACTGAGTATAGCCTCTGATCTCTCTCTCTCTCTCTTTTTTCCCCTATGAGTCAGTACAACACATTCTGGCCCTATGAAAGCTAGTCATCAGGAGAAAGTTTCCTGACCAATTTGAGATTGATTTCTCTGTCGTGCCACCAAAGTGTGGTGTCCTCAGCAAGGAGGTCTTATCATCTAATTATGATTGACAACCAAAAATATTATAATACCTCGGGTTTGGGGGTATTTCTGGAGCCTTCCTGACCAGTAACCCCTAGGGAGTTAGCCCATGCTTGGCTTAAGTTTATTTTGTTCATCTAATTGTTGTCTAACTGTATTTTTAAAAGTATTGGCTTTCACCCAGCAATGAATCAGAAAGCGGCAAGTGGGTTTCCATGACCAGAACATCTCCCCCCCGCCCCCCCCGATCACTTTTCCTCTGAGAGTGTCAGAGAGTTAAGTTTAAAGAAATTAATTATTCCAAATGAGAAATGTTGAAAATTCAGGTCTTAAAAGAAAAACGTCAGCTTTCAATACTTGAATTCCCACCCCCACTGCCCACGGCACACTGCATTTGCAAAATGGATTTTCAGGTTCTCAGACTGTTGGAGTTCTATCTTAGAAGTGGTCATTCTTGAACAAGACTTCTGAAGCTCACACTCAGGGTGCAGATAGCTGTGACTCTGAATGTGAGCATAATTCAGGAGGCCCAGGCATGTGTGCAGGAATCAATTGCTAGTTCCAGGGTAGGCCAATTTATTACTGAGTGTCTGTTAATTTCTGTCTGTTTGTCCCTTCACTACCTATCCTTCTGTCTTCAGAATGTCCTTCAGCTTTCATACCTCTGGATTACATTTTAATCCCCTTTTACGTGGAAAATGTCTCTTCTGACCTACCGTAGGCCAGGTAAGACCTCAATAGAAAGAGTCCATCTGGTTTATGGGTAAGTGTGTGTGTTTGAGGTTTATTTCCCCCTCACTGAAGGAAGTGTGTGGAAGCTGCTGTAGGTGTGTAGGTGGGACATCACATTCACTGCTTGTCTGCACTTCTCTGCCCAGGTATGCGTAAGTCTTTTGACTTCCGAACAGTAATCATGATCATCATTGGTGGCGGGATCCTGGCAGCCATGTTTCTACTGATAGGAGTTGTGCTCTGTCTTTACTCCAAAATATACAAGGCTCTGAATTCACATGGGTAAGAATGAATACCCTACTCTAATGGGGCACTGGGGCCCTCTGCTGGAGCTGGGTAACTCCCTGATGAAGTAGCCACTTGTATGGGAAAGTCAAGAGCCACTGTCAGGTTTGAGAGTGAGGGCAGGTAGGCACAGAAGTTTGAGGGTTCTCCTTCTAGCTTGGGGCTGTGAGCCCCTATGTTGACTGCTCTCAGCCTGGACAAGCATGGGTGCCAGCATCCCTTTTCTGTCATTTAGACACAGTGGGTGAACCTTGAGCTACTTATCAGGACCTTGGCTGGGCATCCTTTCTATCCTCAGCACTGTAGACTGGAGAAGCTAGAGGATGCCCTGGAGATGAGCTGCCTCCTACTCACACAGAGCTTGGCCATAGTGAGCTCTTCTCTGATCATTGGGAATCTCACATGTCCCCACATTCATTGCCAATGACTTTGGGAAAAGTAAAGTGAGCCAAGAGAAAAGAGTCCATGAAGGACAGCTGACAGGGATGTAGGTCAGACAAGAGATGGTGTCCCTTCTAGGGACTTAGATTGTAGGAGTTAGAGCTGAACCCAGCCAACTGCTGTGCCTTCTCCATCATGCCCACATCTCCTGGGCCTGGAGCAGCCACTGAGGTACAATTCACTCTCTTGTAATGGTATCCTGGTTTCACATGCATAGCAACTGTAGAGAGGAAAAGATGGGGAAGGAGCAGAGAGCTTTAACCCAGGGCTGGTGTCACATGTATGATGGGCCCCAACTCTGGACTTTCTCACATAGCCCTCATAATTGTAAGAAGTTCACTGGGAAGGAAAATTCTAAGCTTGTTTTGTGTGTCTTTTCTTAAGAACCGCAAATGAGGCAGATGATGAATGCTATGTTGATCCATGCAAGGACTCCCAAGAGAGGATCACCCAAGACAACAACGCCGCTGCTGAGGCTGGTCAACCCTTCCAGGCCAACACAATTGCTGTTGAGAGTTGCGGTCCTCTCCAGTGTTGTAGTTCATGTGGTGCAGATGTTGGCTCCCTGCCACCCTGCCTTTGTAGCATAAGGGAAGGACTCTGACATGGCACTGGTGGATACAAGGAAATCTTCATGATCAGTATTTCGATTTCTTATTAGAATATTTTCTTACTCAAGCCAATTTCTATAGTGTTTATGTTGTGTACTATCTAATATGATGTTTATGTACATTTGTATAAATATACAATAATGAAAACAATCTCTGCCTCTATTATGCTTCTTAGTTATGTTTCTTATACCACTACATGTATTACCACTGAGGACTGACCTCAGTCATTTGGAGTTCTGGAGAATGGGAGGATTGGATTGGCACAAAATCAGTCTCAGGCACAAAGGCAGGTGCAAGCTTACAGGTCACCATTGCTGTTCTGAAGCTGAGCTCTGAGACAGCTTGTAGTCTCTCTCTCTCTGTCTTTGTCTCTGTCTCTCTTTCTGTCTCTCTGTCTCTCTCTGCCTCTTTGTCTCTCTCTGTCTCTCTGTCTCTCTCTCTATCTCTCTGTCTGTCTTTTTCTCCCTCCCTCAAATTTTTCTCTCTCTCAGGTTTTTCTTTTTTTTCCTCTCTGGGTTCACCTCTGTCTTTTATTGGTTACACATGTCCTTGTTAGACAATAATACATAATCAAAAGCTTTTCATTATTTTCCTCAATCCCATTATTTTTTCCAAAAAACCCCATGTGACTATGTCACCAGAGTCACCAGAAAGCACAATGCACATACAAGTCACAGTTCAGAGTCTGCTAAAGCAAGTTATACATTAACTTTTAGCTCTCAGAAAAGCCTCCAAATCATAAGTCATCTGGGCGTAAATGTGTGGTTACAGCATTAGCCTGAGAACAGAAAGATGCCAACAGGTCATGGTAATGTTAATGTTTTTAACTTGTCTAAATTTGCAGAACCTCTTTATTAAACTCATCCAACTGTCTATCTCAAACTCTTTTCCATATGCAATATTAATTCCTCTTGCAGCTTCCCCCAGGGATCCTTCACAGACTGAACTATGTCTCTTAGAAATTGTACCCTAGTTTCCTTAGGCAGTCAATACCAGGGGGTCAAATCAGTATGTTCTAGTCTTTCCAGGAAAGTCAGTTCGCTAATCCAAAGGCCCCTTGTGGGGTCCAAACTCTCCTACCCAACCTTTTATCTCTTTTATTATACATATATCTTCCTATTCTCCCCAATAATATTTCTGAATCAAGCTCTCTATTATTAGAGATCTCTCCACTCGTGGGGGCTATCACCATTGCTCACTAATCCAGTAAACCCAGCTATTTCTTCCTCTCTCTTGTCCCTTGTATTTTTTATGAGCATCCCAGTCCTTAGTGACCCAGGCCCACTGTTCCTTTTCCTTGTGGATCTTCAATTTTCTTAACTATCAAAACTTCAGGTTTCTCAAAAACATTTCCTCCTTCAAATATTTCCTGGTACAATTTAATGATCATGAGTTGGCTAAGATGTCTCAGAGAACAATTATAAGGCAGTCAGCCTCCACCTCCAGAACCTCTTGTCCTGATATGCCTGGGTTGGCTGCTTGAATGGCCTGGGCCAGAACAGTTTATTGCTATGGACATCAGAGCCATTTCCTTCTCTAGCAATGCCCTCAATCCCTTTCTCGGATTTTTTTTTTTAACCAAAGTTGTATTTGAGAGGACAACTATGGTGTAGAAAAAGCAAAACAAAGAGCATACAAGAAAGAACAACACCATCTGTATGCTAGGAAGCCAGAGATGCGTTATTCAGGTTGATCGTGGTCCCACAGCCAAAACTATCATGCAGCTACATTTGCAACCATGTCACACCTGACAGACGTTTTACCTACTATGAGATTTGGCCAAGCAGGCATGTAATATGTTTTTAGTAAAATTAGGAAAAAGAGTACAAAATAGAAGTGTCCTGCACTCTTCCAGCCCCAGATGGAAAAGGTAAGTGGATTTCAGGGCTCTTCTACCTGTAGCAGCAGTTAGGTGTGGGAAGATGGAGTAATAGCAGTGGTTCTTTTGAGAGCTTGTTCCTCCTCAATCCAGCTTGTCACTCACTGGCAGAGAGTGGATGCATCCTGATGGCATATCTCTCAGTTTATACTGTTTGACATTTAATGAGTGGACTGGCCTTGGTGCCTTCTAAAGAAAGGGAATATGGAACATATGGATTCCTACCTATAGTCCCACCTGGGAGGTTGAGGTGAAGGATCCTGTGCTCAAGGTCAGTATTAACTACACAGTGAGTTTCAGCCAATCTGGGGTTTACATTAGACACTTGAGAGAGAGAGAGGGGGGGAGAGAGAGAGGAGAGAGAGAGAGAGAAAAAGAGAGAGAGAGAGAGAAAGAGAGAGAGAGAGAGAGAGAGAGAGAGAGAGAGAGAGAGAGAGAGAGAGAGAGAGAGAGAGAGAGAATATATGAATGTGTGCTAGCAGATTTCCCCACAGCTGACCACTCAGATCTGGTCAGAAGCAGATCACTTTTATACTGGCCAGTGCTGATTCAGCAGATAAAGTCAACTATACCAAAAACCTGTAACCCAAGACCAAAGCCCAGGTTCCCTTTGTCACCCTCCAGGCAACAAGGCACATCTCCTCTTTCTGTTCTGTGTATTGAGGCCTCTCTAGCCCCTGCATAGGACAGATGTCCTTCCCTTAATGGCCATGAGTTTCCTTTCCTTAGCTAGACCTGTGAACACCAACAGATATAGTTACATAAAGAGCTATTATCTAGTGTTGGGCTGCTGCCTACTGAAGGGAATTAAAGAGTGGAAAAAGCAAATGCAGAGAGCAGATGCTTCCTAGAGATGGGCAAAATGTTGCGGGGGGGGGCTTACAGCTGGGGACCCTGTTGCTCTTTAGGAACCACCTTGCATGCCTGCTCTCATATGTGGACCACCTCCATACTGGGTTCCCCAGGGGCACTACCAGGATTCTCAAGGTGAAAGAGTCTGTCTTGAGCTTCCGGCACTGTCCTCATTTCTTACTTGGTTTTGATTTCTCTTGTCCACTAGCAAGGTCCTAGTGGGTGGAGAGCAGCAGAGAACCTTCTAACCTCAGCCAGTGGGCAGCTGAATACCTGATATGGGGAGGCCTGTGGCAGCTTGCCCTTACTTAAGGGACTAGGTCTAGGTTGGGTATTAGAAGGGACATTAGGCAAGTGGGACAAGGCATTTTGGGGACAAAAGTAGTAAGTCAGAGCATGCACCAGCTTTTAAAACCTTTGATCCAGATTGCATTTCAACTCCACTTTGGGAAGCCCCATGACCTCTTCCAGCCATCAGTTTAGTTCAGAGTGGCACTTGTGTAGGGACCAGAAGGCTCAGTGAGAGAAGGTCCTCCCAGTCCACAAAAACCATGATTCATGGCAATGGCACAAAGCAGGCTTCTCACCTACCTGGACCCCAGGTATTCTTCATGTCTACCATGCCCCTTCCTGGTGTGACTACAAAGCCTTCACATGATCAGGGACAGAAGAGTGAGGAGATGCCAGTTCTGGGAAGGAGGAGTGATTGAGGCAAGGCCCAGAATGATTATATACAGATATAGCAGGTCGTGAATACTTCTTAGTAATTAGAAGGATCCACATACAAGTATCCTACCCACTACCCCACATCAATACTATGTCCCTGCCTCATATGTGGCTACTTGTGTAGATGGGAATCCAGAAGAGTTGTGTGGGATCTGGAGAGTTTCCAAGCTCTTTGTTAGAACTGCTCCTCTGTACTGTTGGAGTCCCCTTGTTGCTGCAGCCTAGGGAATGGGGCTAATGCCTACCTCAGGAATCACCAGGAGTGGCTTCTCTGGGGGCACAGTTGAGGATACCCTCTCCAAGTCACAGTCCAGGGCTGAATGAGGAAGCCTGGGCTTCAGAGAATCAGGATCAACATAGAAGAGTGGTGGGGTACAAGGAAGGTGCCATTCTAGGTGACCTTGCCTCACCTTGATTTTCAAGGAGCTCCTGCATGATTCCTAGTGCCTTAGTTAATTTCTGTTGCTAGGATATGTCACCATGACCAAGGTGAGTCAGTGACCATCATGGTGGGGAACATGGCTGCAGGCAGGCAGGCAGGCAGGCAGGCAGGCAGGCAGGCAGGCAGGCAGGCAGGCAGGCAGGCAGGCATGGCAATGAAGCAGTAGCTGAGAGCTTGCATCTGATCCACAAAGCATGAGGCAGAAAGCTACCTGCAGTGGCATACTTCCTCCAACAAGGCCACACCTCCTAATCCTTGATAATCAATTCTACCAGGTGGGGGCCAAGAATTCAATTACATGAGCCTATAGGGCCATTCTCATTGTAACCACCATACCTAGAACTGGCCATTCATGGAAAAGTTCCATGTGAAGTTAGAACATGAGTTTTTCTCTACCACACAGGTCTGTCTCCATCAACTGTTGCCTGAACTTTCCTCTGCCTCCCTTCTCCCTTCCCTCTCCTTCACAGGTAGTCAGCGTATAGAAGTTCCTGCACCAAGGGCCTTTACACACATACTTTTATCTTAAACAAAATTCCTCAAGTAAGGTATGCGATTATCTCCCCTTTTCTGTATTTGCTTCCATTTCATCTTCTCGAGATGCCTTGCCTTTGTCCTAGTTTGCATTCTTCCCCACTCAAGGCTGCCACATTCTATGTGATCTCCCTGGAGCACACTCAACATACTTGCCCCTGTATGAATTGTGATTAACTCATTATGTTTCCCCCACTTGGACTAAAAGGTTCCATACGAGTACAGTCCATGTATCTTGTACTCAGCTCTGCATTCCCACATCCTTTGACAATGAGCAATGAAAACTTGCTCAGTGAATGAATAAATAAGTGGATGACTGGGCAGTCCCTTTCACATGCACACTCTTCTCCCTTATCTCATGTTGGACACCAGGACTTCTATCTTTGAGCTGCAAGTTCAGTGCCTGAGGGATTCTAACCCATCCATGTTTAGAGGGACGGGGGTCTTCAGAGGGACAGGAGTCTGGAGGGTTGCAGGGAGGCTTGATCTACATTGTCTTTTCTTCCACATCCTTTGTCCCTCCCCCACCCCTTGGGTCAACCTCCTACAGGCATATAAGGGCTCAGCTGGGTCCAAGAGTTTGTTATCTCCTGGCTTGCTGAGCTTCGGATCCTGGAGCAGAGCTCTGGATCCTGGAGCAGAGCTCCTTTGTTCATGATCTGCACAGACAGGGTGAAGGCTCAAGTTAGGAGCAGTTTCAAGGACAGAGGAACTTCTACGTAGCTGCTAAGCCCTGTGCAGAATTGGGCTGGCTGGCCCATAGCCCTTGGAGGAGCAACCTAGAAGGCTGAGCGCAGTACCAGGAACTGCCAGCCAGGATGCAGCTCCACAGCTGTGGAGTTCTCACCACCACCACCCCTGGCATGGCCAAACTGACACGTTTCCCTAGATGCCAGGAAACTTACAAAACTCAGAGAGTTATAAGAAGCCTGAAGGCCCTGAGGCAGCCTGCAAAGATGGAGTTCACTGAAAGGCTGCTCATTTGGGCCGTTTTAGCTGTCTCCTGTGGGGCACAGCCGAATTCTACAGAGGCTAAAGGTAAGAAAATTGAACCAGATTCTTCAACTCAAAGAAGACTGGCTTTTACCAGGCTTCTCCCAAAAATTTGAAAGCTTTTGTATCTGCCACTGCTCTCAATACAGAGAAGAACTCACCCTTGGACTCTCTGGGCTTGATAGTCATTTCATTAAGGCCCATATGGCCATGGTCATTGAAATAATAAAAAAAAGCACACACAATTTCACTTTTAAGGCATATCTTAGGAAAATGATACCTACAAAAATGGATATTGGCCTAATTCTTATTAAAAAAATGTAAGTTTCAGTTGCTGATTTTTTTTAAAGAGCAAATCAATAAGAAATAATCTGTTAAGTTCTAAAATACTATATCTACAAGAAATGGTCTCTGTTAAGAGGGAAAGTACCTTAAGTTTTACAATAAGATACTGTTTATGTCTAGAACTATACACAGAACATCTTTAAAATCAAAAAGAGAGGAGGAAAGGAAAAGAGAGATGAATTCACAGAAGGTTTTAATAAAGATGTTGTCCCTGGGTGGAAGGGACTGTGCCATCTCTTCTGTTATATTTGCTTTCTTTTTCCTAACAAATGTAGACCTAGTTATGGTTAGGTACAGACAGACAGATGGTCCATTCATCAACCACGGGTGAAAGAGAACATACAAAAGTTTGTTTCTTAGTACATAGGGTTTATCAGTCTCTTTTGGAAATTGTGTCTATTCTTGTCCTTGCTGAACAAAGAGAGAAAACAACAGACAGACAGACAGACACACACACACACACACACACAGGGGGAGGGGGAGAGGGAGTGTGTGTGTGTCAGGGTCTTTCTACAAATCTCAGGCTAGCCTCTTTGCATGGGGGCCTCCTCCTTCAGCCTTCTGAATACTGCAGTTACAAACGTAGACCTCCATATCTTCCTTCCCTCATTTTTTAAATAGGATTCTTAGGCTTTAAATTTTTTTTTTTTTTTTTT
>NW_022196904.1:120376030-120377318 GCF_008632895.1 Mastomys coucha | reverse complement strand
GGAACTCACTCTGTAGACCAGGCTGGTCTCAAACTCAGAAATCCACCTGCCTTTGCCTCCCAAGTGCTAGGATTAGAGCCGTGTGCCACCACCGCCCGGCAAGCTTTAGTTTTTTCTTTTTACATGTATTTATTGTGTGTGCTCAAGCACGAGTATACTCACATCTTATAGTACCCAAGCGAAGGTCAGAGGATAACTTCCAGAAGTTGGTTTGCTCCTTCTACCATGTAGGTTCTGTGGACTAGATATCGACTGTCAGCTTTGGCAATGAGTGCCTTTACCCACTGAACCATTTCATCTTTTTTGTCCAGTAATTTTTTTTATTATATAATACATTTGTTTGAGACAGAGTTTCAATGTGTAGTCCTGGATGTCCTGGAACTCACTCCTCAGACCAGGCTGGTCTTGAGCTCACAAAGATGTGCCACCCTCTGCCTCCCGACCGCTGGGATCAAAGGTATATGCTGGCACTGCCCCAGCTAACAATTTTTAAATTTAAATGTATTTTGATCATATTCTTCCCTTTCTCCAAGTCCTCCCAGATCCTGTTCTCCTCCCTATCCACCCCACTTTAAGTTCTTTCTCAAAACAACTCCAAGCCCAATACAACAACAAAATCCTAAAAGCCTAGAAAACAAAATATATCAACACCTGAAGGGAGAGAAAACTATAATCAAATAAAAGCACACAAAAAATTGTGGAGTCCATTATATGTTGGTCAACTACTATCCCCTTCCTTTAGGAGGTTGAGTCCTAGTGTCTGCTGGGAGACAGGGACTGCTCCTTTCCTCAGTGCCAACTATGGTGTCTATCAGGCAGGTCAAGATGCACAGCCAGTCTGGGAGGGGCCAATCTGGGAGAGACCCACAAAGCCCTGATCCTACAGCTTAATGCTGGTGAGAACTGCACTTGGACCATAGAGAGACCTGAAAACAGGAGCGTCAGAATCATCTTCTCCTACATCCAGTAAGTAGAGGTTTCCGTTTCTCAAGGAGGGAGCTGACTGTAGTTACGTTGGGGTGGGAGATGAGCTCTCTGCAGAGGGAACTCCGCTGCTTCCGGAGGCTGACGGTGACCCCCTTGATGACGATAACAGCAGTTATGGACACTGGTCATCACCAAAGACTGGCATGCAAAAATCTGGGTCACACAGTGCCTGTGAGGCCAGAGCTAGAACTATAGGCACAGAAGTTTGATAAAATATGGAGGTCCGCCGGGCGGTGGTGGCACACGCCTTTAATCCCAGCACTTGGGAGGCTGAGGCAGGCGGATTTCTGAGTTCGAGGCC
>NW_022196904.1:120355074-120375926 GCF_008632895.1 Mastomys coucha | reverse complement strand
AGGAGGTCCATCAAAAAGTATACACATCAAGGTTAGTGCCCAGCTATTTACTGCTAGACTGTAGGTCTTAAAATCTTAAACCTTGGCTCCAAATTCTGGTCTCTATTAGAGCCATCTAATAGAAGTTCCCTAGGGTGCACCCTGAACAGTTAGATTAGAGTCTCAGAGGATGGGACCTAGCCTTGATAGTTTTTGAAATTCTATTTTAAAAACAGCATACATGTATCGTAATGCGTTGATGATGCCATGCTAAGATCTAAGACTCTGTACTACAAAGCCTTGGGACTTGATAAGATCTGCCCCAGTTGATTTCTCAACACCCCTCTGCAAAAGGTGCAACTTAATTCAGTAGGTAAGAAAGCTCAGAGAAGCCACTCCCTGGACCAAGGCCACTAGTCCAAGAAGGAATGGAATCCCAGCATTCTTGCTCCAGGACTTTAAGTGGGTGCTTCTCGGGTGGTTCTCGTTCCACTTTGTAGCTGTCAGATTCATCAAGAGGGCTCATTAAAGTGCACATGCTGGGCCGGGCTGGAATCTATATTACCTAATTTAAATAAGATAGGTGGAGCCTGAAAAATTTGCATAAGAAACATTCTCAAGTGACTCTGATCCCGCTGTTCCAGTCACCATACTTGCAGAGCCAGGGCTCTCTACATTGCAGAAGCTGGAATTGACTGATCTTCAGTGAAATGCAAAGACAGCAACTCACTGACTTCCCTGAACACTAGAAACCTACACCCCCTTCCCCATTTTTTTTAATATATAAAGAGAGACAGCAGGATTGTGGTAAGAGCAAAACTCAGTAGAAAGAAATCATTTATTGGGGCGACTTCTTGTGTATGAAGCCCATGGAAGGTTCGTCATGCTAAGATGGCCAAATACAAAACCTTGTACAGAAGAGGAATCAGGTCAAGCATGGCTAAGTTCCTGGTCCAAAGCTATATATCAGGGAAGTACTTAAGGTGGAAGGGAGTTAAGGTTCTCAAAGCCGTCTTAGACATAGATTATTCTCTTTGGGCATTTGGAAAGAGCCTGACAGTTTGCACAGAAAATAGAAATCCTGGGCTGCCCTGTTCAGTACAGAGCATTGGACTGTCCTCCAGAATGAGCATATGGTGTGGAGGAAGAGGCAACTAGGGCATGCTTCACTGGAAGGTGGCCATGGAGGAGGAGTTGTTATTTCAGAAAGCTTGGATATCAAATATCAGTGAGGCTAGATTCTAAATTAGAAAGATCTATACTAACTAGTCACCATGCAGTCTCAGGGAACAGGGGCAATGAGAGGAGGAGAAAGAGGAGGAGAAGGAGAAGGAGAAGGAGGAGGAGAAAGAGGGGGAGGAGTTGAAATGCAGCCTTGGATTCTAGGCCTGTTTTTGTTCATTTACTAAGTATAAAGTGCTACAAGTTAGTTCAGTTTCCTGAGCCCATTAAGGTTATGGTTTGATTAATGTTGAAGAGGGATGGAGCTCATGACTGTTCTAAATGAATCAGATTAAATGAATAAACTCTTCTGCTAATGCAAACAGGCAACAATGCCTTTTAAAAGCCACTTCCCTAGTGGCCCTTCTCCCACCACAGGTGTGTTTTGTTCCCAGGTTGGATCCAGGCAGCGAGTGTGAAAGTGAAAACATTAAGGTGTTTGATGGAAGCTCCACCAGCGGCCCTCTGCTAGGGAAGGCCTGCAGCAGAAATGACTTCGTGCCTGTGTTTGAATCTTCATCCAATTCCCTGACGTTTCAGATAGTCACTGACTGGACAGAGTTCCAAAGGAGTGTCTTTATCTTCTACTATTTCTTCTCCTCTGGTACCAGTAAGTTGCCCATGACACATCCTTTGCCCTGCCCGCTGTAAGCACAGGCTACACCAGCTCTTGCTGGGGACACTGTGCTCTTGAGTCTGTTCCCTCACAGGGTTCTCTGGTGGAAGGGCAGTTCTCCAGGGCCACGCACAGAAGAGTCATGTGTTCAGTTGCCATCTTTGAAATCTGATTCTTTGGTTCTGGGGAAGCTCCTGATGCTTTTCCTCTTACCAGGCCCCTGGTTCACCACACAGCTCCAGGTTGGCAGGCACTGTGTCTGAGCCCAAAGGACTCTGTTCAGTCTGTTTAATAAACCTGAGACCTCTGGGACAGTCATTAGATGTGGTTGGAGGCTCTTGAGCTTTTGTATCGATTGAGTTCCTGGGGGTGATTCTGACAACCCAAGCAAATGTGGGTGAGGCTGAGCCAGTTTTGGGGCAATCAGGTGCTGCACAATTCTATGCAGTTGGCCCCCAGTTCCAGTCTTACCTCAGGTAGAGTGCCATGGACTTGAGCCAAGAAGTTAATAAGAGGAGCCTCACTGGTTTTCTAGAAGAGCTGCTCTTGACACTGATACCTTGCACTACAGAACCAACAAGGTGGAGACATCATACTCTTCTGGAGCTGGACCCAAGTTCCCTCCTCACATCTGGCTTGGAGACTCTACTTAACATGGGTCCTACGAAATCAGCCAACTGAAACTATTTTATACCAACATAGGGGTCTTCAATTTGCTTCTCTGTTTATTTGTCATGTTGCCCACTACAATACCTACCATGGCAGGGAAGGATGGAGGAAGGTTGCATCTGAACTGAACTTTGAATATTGACCTGAGGAGGGGGTAGCAGAGGACTCTATAGTGAAGCCCTAGCAGACATGTTAAGAAAGGGTAGTTTAGAACAACAGCTCCTTTAGTGATAGCCAGTGAGCCTGGGCAGTGATGGTGGGTGAGGAACCTCCAGCACTAGCTCCAAGAGTGTGGTTACTTTCTGCAGCTCAGTCCAGGTGGTGGAGGGTCTCTCTGGCCAGTTCAGCCACTTTAGTATGATTTGACAGCAGGGCAGAGCTCTCTGGTGCCCCAAGAGCAAAAGGTATGATGCTAAGAGAAGAAGAAAATCTCCAACGTGACCCACAGAGGAGACAGGGATGATGTGATACTCGGGGAGAACATGATAAACTCCATACATCACAGAAACAACCAATTGTCTTTGTATCTTTCCAGCTATTCCAAACTGTGGTGGTTATCTGCAAGCATTGGAAGGATCCTTCAACAGCCCCAATTATCCAAAGCCATACCCTGAGCTGGCATACTGTGTGTGGCACATACAAGTGGAGAAAGGCTATAAGATAAACTTGAAATTTACAGAGCTCTTGTAAGTATTGTGGTCTACTGTAGTGATCCCCAAGCCATGGGGGGGGGGCAGCCCGGGGAGAAAAAAAAAGCACATGCTCCCACTTGTAGGTACTTTTCAGAGAACCACCATAGAAAGAAACACACTTATCAGTGCCGTTGACTATTTTTCTGGACATTCTGAGGTACCACAAAGGGACTGACAAAGTTCCAGGTTTGTCACTATAAATCTGAGATGTCATTGTGAGGGAAAAAAAATCCTTCATGACTTTAGAAGGAATGCTAAAAACCAGAATTGAATCTGTTTGAAAAGCTTTTACACCAGGGGCTGTCTCTCTTAGACTAGAGATAGATGAATACTGCAAGTTTGATTTCATCGCGGTCTATGATGGCCCCTCCACCACGTCAGGCCTGCTCAAACAGCTCTGTGGCCGTGGGAAACCTGCCTTGGAATCTTCCTCTGATGCCATGACAGTTGTGCTGTCTACAGATTATGCCAATTCCTACAAAGGCTTTTCTGCTTCCTACACTTCAGTTTACATAGAAGATGTCAACACTAGTAAGTCACTTTTCACGACCCTCAGCTACTTTGAGCTCTCTGACTATTACTTGCATAGAGCCTTCTCCCTAATTCTTAGCCTGATTGTGGCTAGCCTTGTTTGCCAACCTGTCACATATACTTGGGAATATAATAGCTGACCTGGAGGCATGATGACCCGCCCTGCGCCTTGCTTACTATGGGAAGAAGTGAATGCCTCCATTAAGCTGAAAATGATTTCTGTAGAACCCAAGATCTGTTAGCTTATTGTCTTCTGTGATGACATAGATTTAAAGAAATGTAACAATAATGATTGGGTAAGAAGAGGCTATAAATTTAGAAGTGGGGGCATGAAAAGAATTGGAGAAAGCACTTGGGAGGGGCTTAGGGATGAAAGGAAAAGAAGGAGCAAGTAATGTAACTATAATCAGAGGTATAGATTATACAACTAAATCAGATGTATAGATTACAGCTCTAAAGGGCAGTGGGCATTGTGGAAAGCTCACCAACTACTAGGCTGTGTCAGTCTTCTGCCTATCATTTAATGTATTGTGGGTTTGAATATTTATTCATTTATTGTGTGACTCTCAGGGTTGTGTTCATTTATTGTGAGAGAGTGGGTGTGCATTCATGGTGTGTGTGTGTGTGTGTGTGTGTGTGTGTGTGTGTGACTAGAGGCCAGAGGAAGGCATTGGGTGTTCTGCTCTTGCCCTTTCTGCCTTGTGCCTCTGAGACAGGGTCTTATCTGGAGGTAGGCTCTCAGCCAACCAACCCTCCTGTCTCAGTTCCCAGCAGTGCTTGGGTTACAGGAACACACACAGCCATACTTGGCTTGAATGGAGGTGCTGGGGACTCTAACTCAGGCCATTGTGTTTGGGCGGAAAGTTCTCTTACTGACAGCCATTGTCTCAGCACAGAGGGTTCAGGTTGTTGGTTGCTGTTATTGTTGTTTTCTTTTTGACACTGTGTAGCCTGGGTTCTCCTGGAACTCATTATATAGACCTAGAATTCACAGAGATCCACGTACCTTTACCTCCCAGCTGCTAGAAGTAAAGGTGTCTGGCACCAGTCCCAGCAGGTTAAACTTTTTACAGAATAGTCTGCACATGGAAGTTTTAAAAATGCAAAGTTCCTAGCTGGCCCAAACGTGATCATTATTTCCCCCTTTTCTTGATAGCATCTTTAAGTTGTACTTCTGACAAGATGAGAGTCATCATAAGCAAATCATACCTACAGTCACTCAACTACACTGAGAGCAATTTGCAGCTAAATGACCCAACTTGCAGGCCGAGTGTATCAAACGTCATAGAGTTCTCTATCCCTCTTCATGAATGCGGTACAATCAAAAAGGTATGGTGAAACCCACAGTCAAATGCTCACAGATGTGCCACATGGTGATGCACAGGTATAAAACTTGCTGTATCTTTCACAAACCACAGTGGACACACATGGTTGGATTGAGAAGGCATGCTCATAACTGTATACAATGCACTCACTCATACAGGAAGGTATGAACATAGCTGTGTACACATTCACTTACACACAAAGACATGCTTGTCTTATTCATTTGTGGGGGAACTGGAGGATGGCTGCTTTTCACAGAAGGCAGAGAGCTCCGAAGCCTCCCTAGAGAGACTTGGAATATCTTATTTTAATACCAGGGTTTCTTAGCTTACTGGGAAAAGTTGTACAGAATATCACCATTCTGTATTTGGTAAAATTGAATTGGATTTAAGATCTTATTATCCTTGAAAAGACAGAAAGTAAAAGCATATTTTAAATTTTAAGATTTGTAAGTCCGTGGTTTGGTCTGCATACTTTAGAAATACCTCTTAAGATCTTAAGCATTGTCAATACTCTTAGGCTCCTCAATATACATACTGTAAACTTAAGCCACTTTGTGGTTGAGGATGGAGGCTCGACCAGAGGAGTGGATAAAAAGTAAATATTTTCTTCTGTTCATTTATTTCTTCCAAAAATGAACACACAGGCTTTATTACTTCACAGCCGTCTATGGTGCACCAAGGCCTAGCTTCCATCTACACACATTTGGGTACCTACCTGATTAGACACACCAACTTAGGCCTCTTTGCAGAGGGAACATGTTGTAGAGTTCAGTCTTCTATTTATCAACTCCAGGGCCTCACACATGCTGGCCAAGCCCTCTGCCACTGAGCTGTATTCTCAGTCTTCTCCCTACCTTAAGTTTCAAAACAAGATCTCACTGAGTTGTCCAAGTTGAACTCTTGTAGCTTGCCGAGGACCAGCCTTGGTCTGGAGAGGGGTTCTGAGGAAGGGGTGTCTGGGAGAAGCAAAACAAAAGACTCAAAGTTAAATCATGGGTCCAAGCTGAAGACCTATGTTCCACTTGAGACAGCTTTCCAGCTTGCTTGCTTTATGTTCTGCTCTCTCTGGAGGTCTTCAGACACTGCTCTCTCTCTATGTTCTGCTCATGCCCATTCTCCAAGCAGTGCTCTCTCTCTCTCTCTCTCTCTCTCTCTCTCTCTCTCTCTCTCTCTCTCTCTCTCTCTCTCTCTCTCTCCTTCTCTCTCTCTCTCCAGGTTCCATTTTGATTATCCTATGAATCAGCATCTTGGACTCTAGTCCCTTAATTCTTAGGAGACAGCAAGCACACATCTCCTTTAACATTGCAAAAGAATTCAGAGATCTGCCTGCATCTCTTCAACATAGATGATAAACTAGATAGGTAGGGCCTCATTGTGAAATCGCCATTTCTCCACACCCAAGTCTAACCCTGTTTTGTTCCAGGCCTACCCTGAACTCAGGAATCTGAAAACCTTAGCTGAGTGGGATCTCCTGCACTTACCACTCCCTAAATCTCTTTACCTACTTTGCATCTTTCTGACAAGTTAGCTCACAGCAAATTTCTTTTGTTCCTTTAGATTTGTGAAACCCCTGATGTAATTCATATTGCATCCTTAATTTTTGAGAAATTATATATGTTTGAACTCATTATTTTTAGAGTTCTTTCCTACAGCCTTAAGGGCTGTCTCTGAAGGTCCCAGTGTTTACCATTAGCCTGTGAGACATTAGCCACACCTTCATCTCCCAAACTTGTGCTATCTCTGATTATCATGAAGTCATTAAAGTTAATAGGGAGGACGTTCCTTGAAGGAGGAATGAAAAATATGTCCATTATTATATAAACAGGCCTTAGGCCCACAGCAGCCATTGATACTCATGGAGGCCCACGCCTGCTGGCCCTGTCCCAAGGGCAGGAACCATGTCATTCTGCCCTTATTAAGGCCATGATGACCCAGCAGTAGCTCAGGTGGGCTTTGAACTTGTGACCCTTCTGCCTCAGCCTCCCTAGGAGCCTGTGCTAACAGGCCTGATCTAGTGAGTTTAAAGTCTTAAAAGAGCTGGAAAGTTGGGCTGGTGAGATAGCTCGGCGGGGAAGAGCACCGACTGCTCTTCGGAAGGTCATGAGTTCAAATCCCAGCAACCACATGGTGGCTCATAACCACCCTTAATGAAATCTGACATCCTCTTCTGGTGTCTGTAGACAGCTCCAGTATACTTACATAATAAATAAATAAATCTTAAAAAAAAAAAAAACACCAGAAGGTCCTGAGTTCAAATCCCAGCAACCACATGGTGGCTCACAACCATCTATAATGAGATCTGATCCCCTCTTCTGGTGTGTCTGAAGACAGCAACAGTGTACTTACATATAATAAAGGAATAATTCTTAAAAAAAAAAAAAGAGCTGGAAAGTTGCATTCCCACAATGATGTTAATGTAATTGAAAGAAAACTCTACCCAGTTCAACCTTTCAGCCTTTTTAATACAAGCTGTATCTTTCACTCTCTTCCTTCTGCAGGTCAGTCCCTGGAGTAAAATACATTTAATGTTGAGAGTATTTGACGTGGAAGCTGTTATCTCATGAGTAAAGGAAATTAAGTTGCTACCAACAAGTCTTGTCCTTCTCTGTACTCTGCAATATTGATGGATTAAAATATAAAAATTTGAACTCTTTCCCATTCTGCAGATAGAGGACCACACAATCAGTTATACCAACATAATCACCTTCACGGACTCTCCAGTTTCTGCTGTGATCACCCGACAGAAGCACCTCCAGATCGTGGTGACCTGTGAGATGGAGTATAACTCTACTGTGGAGATTCTGTATATAACTGAAGATGACGTCATACAAAATCAAAGTTTCCTGGGCAAATACAACACCAGCATGGCTTTTTATGAGTCCGGCTCATTTGAAAACCTCGTACAGGAGTCACCATATTATGTAGATTTGAACCAAACTCTTTTTGTCCAAGTCACTTTGCACACCTTGGATCCAAGCCTGGTGGTGTTTCTGGATGCTTGCAGAGCCTCTCCCACATCTGATTTTGCATCTCCAACCTATGACTTAATCAACAGCGGGTATGCACTCATGTAGCGGATCTTTGTGTCTACAAACAGCAGGGTGTTTCCCTTTTCCCTTTTCTGATGTGTGTATATGTCATGAGAGAGCGGGTGAATGTGCACATGTGAAGCTAGAGACTGACATCAGTTGTCTTCCTCAAAGACTCTCTGATTTATCTTTTAATTGTTTTTTTCTTATTTGTATATATATATGTGGTATGTTTGTGTACACATGTTCACTTGTGTATTGGCACATGTGAGTATTCACGACCACGGGTGTGTGCATCTGTGGAGGTCTGAGGTTGATGCTTGGAGTCTCACTCTACATCTTATTCATTAAGGCTGTATCTCAGTTGAATGTAGAACTTGCCAGAAGACTGTTCTGGCTAGCTTGTTTTGGGAGTTTTTCCTGTCTCCACCTTCTGAGTGCTGAAATTACATGTGGACCACCACACTCATCCTTCTATGTAGGTTCTGAACAGGATCCAAATTCTGGTTCTCAACTTGCAAGACAGGTGCTGTAACCACTGATCCATCCCCTCATCCTCTCATTGTTTTTTGAGATAGGGTCTTTCACTGAACCCAGAGTTTGTGGATTCAGGTAGGCTGTCAGCCAGAAAAAAATCAGGCATTGTCCTGGCTCTGCCTCCCCAACACTGGGATTGCAAGCATGTTAGACTTGTGTGCTTGTCTATGAGTGCGGGGGACTGAACTTGGCTCCCATGATAGTGTGCCAAGTACTTTACTGACTGAACAATGTCCAGCCATCTCTCTTCTCTTTCTTTCTCTCTCTCTCTCTTTCTCTCTCTCTCCCTCTCTCTTTCTCTCTTGTATATATATATGTGTGTGTGTGTGTATATATAATGTTAATAGATATAGATGATATAGATAGAGATAGAGATGATATAGATATAGATATAGATATCACTTTTCTAGTATGGAATTTTATTGAGCTTAATCATTTAAAAATTGTTGCTATGTACTAGCTGCAGATAATTCATGTTAAAAATATTTAGATAGACTTTCCATATTCCTTGGATTTTAAATGTGACTATAAAATAGTTGGTGGTTATGTGGAGAAACCACTTATAATTTGTCTAGAAGGGCCTATCTGTGTTTCATTTTTTGTACATTTTGGCTATTTTCAGCAAAGACTTGGAAAGCTTCTTAATGTGTACCATCTTTAGCACATGATTTTCTCAAGAAAACAGATGCAGGGTTTTTTTTTTATATAAAGAAAAAAACACCATGATCTTTTTCCTCTAAATGTTGATGGGCAGTTGGTGTACTTGTGCATCTGCAGGGCATGTTGAGAGAGGCCTTTGAGCCCCCATGCATTCTGGTGGCTCACAGGACCAGGAATTTCAGAGTGGGAACCCTATTATGTTTCTTAGAACCATTTCCACAGCTCAAACCTACAACACTCTAACCTACTGGTGTCTTTCTAGAAAGGTCCCTAGATTCACACATTGAAAATGCTTATATTACCTCATTTAAATATGGAGAAGGTGCTGTGTTAAATTCTGTTCTGTCCCAAAATTCTGTTCCAGATGTAGTCGAGATGAGACCTGTCAGGTGTATCCCTTATTTGGGCACTATGGAAGATTCCAGTTTAATGCCTTTAAATTCTTGAGACATCTGAGCTCTGTGTATCTCAAGTGTAAGATTTTGATCTGTGATACCAATGACCACACATCTCGCTGCAGTCAAGGCTGTGTCTCAAGAAGGAAACGAGATATTCTTTCATACAAATGGAAGACTGACTCTGTTATAGGACCGATTCGCCTGAAGAGGGACCGAAGTGCAAGTGGAGATTCAGGCAAGAACATACTATTCATGATCTAAGGACAGCCATGGCTTGTAAAATGTGGTCCAAATCTGTTGTTCCTGAGATGTACAGTTTAGACATTTAACACAGAAGTCCCAGCAAAAAGGGACTAAGGACACGAAATGAATATATATACATGTGTATATATATACACATATATACACATATATATGTATACATATGTATATATAATATGCATCATCTATGCACATATGGATAGCACACTGATACTACAATGTCATTTGTATAGCCATTAGTACATATATTTAAGAATGTATGTGTACTAACCCCATTTTTAAAAACAACTTTCCATTAGCTTTCCAATTCCTTGTTATAGATGTTTGAGCAGAAAATTAAATTAGAAATAATCTATTTTAAACTTCTAAATGAGGAACAAAGTCAACCAGTGCCCACATTAGAAACTATTTGGGAAAAATGTTTTCTTTTCAAAATAGACAATATTACGTTAACACAGGACAACCTACTTCTGGGCACATTGAAACCTGAGAGACTGCATAGGAAAGACTCGAAGGCAGTCCAGCGTTAAATGGCCCAAGATAAAAACAAAATATAACAAATTTAGATATTTGAGAATTGTCTCTCTATATTGAGTTGAAAGTACATACTATTAATTTACACATAAGATTCAGAGGGTATAACTTGACATTATGAATGCTACCAAAATTTTGTAATGCTATACTTAAAACTATTTTCAATTCCAGGACTTCTGCCTCAAACACATGAAGCAGAAATTTCGACGAGGCCCTTCAGCCCTCTGCACCTGTTTTCCTTCACGGTTCTTGCTCTGAACGTGGCAATTGTGGCCGCTGCCACAGTGAAGCATTTCCTAAATCGGTGGACGGATCACAGATACCAGAAGCTGCAGGTCTACTAGCTGTGGGCCCCCGAGAAAGGCCCCTTGTCTTCTCCTGGGTGCCTGACGAAACAGTTCCCTGTGCCTGCAAGGGTCAGGAATAAACCAGGAAGGCCTAAAAAGCAACACGTGCACCATCATGTGCAAATCACAGCGACGGGGTGTGTTTTATTATGGGATGGTCGAAGTGAATAAATAGTATGTCTGGTCACTTTGTTTTGGACTGAGGCTCTGTTACCCTATAACTCTGAAACTTACTATGTGTAGACCAGGCCAGTCTTGAATTCACAGAGATCCTACCTCTGCATCCCCAGGGCTGGGACTAAAGGTGTGAGCTACCACATCCAGCTTGGCTTCTTTGTTAGGCGCTAAATAAGATGTGTTCCATCTCTAAAGAATAAATGCAAATATTCTACCCCTTGAAAGATAAAAGTTGTAATTGGAAAGAGTGAAGCAAAGGAGTAGGCTCTTCAGCCCACTGAGGCTGCTGCTGACCCACGGTCTGAGTACCTCTCCCCTACGCAGCTCACAGAGGGGTTTCGGTGAGAAGTAGGAGATAAAAACACTCCTCTTCTATTTCCCATGAGAATGAGCAGATGTTATTGAAGACTCGAAGGTAAACTGCTCTATACCTGCTGAATACCAAAGCTAGTTATTTTAAACAAAAAGAAAAGAAAAAAGAAAGTACAACCCAGTCATGCCACCTAACCAGCACGTGCTTTCATGCTCCAAATAAATCCAAACCCGGATCTCAAGTTGTCAAAGGCGTTGGCCTCTTTTATTTTTTTATGTTTTTCTTCTATAAATGTGCATCATGCACACCAGCTATTACAGGAAAATATCTATCCTTCATCCACCCAGGAGATGAGTGGTAGGCCAGGTCTCCTACAATTGTATTCTCAGGTGATGGCTTACCTGCAGCTCCTGCAATATGTAGGGTCCACTCTCCCAAGTATTGTAGTTGGCAAGGGGTGGCGGCCCCCTCTCTCCTGCTAGTATGCCCTCAGGGCCAGTTTTCCCATTGATGCCCAGGTTCTGCACAGCCTTCAGACATCAACATGTCCTTAAACAGCAACCCACACCAAGAATGTCCACCTAGCCTTTGGTGATAGAAGACCCCTGCTGCTGAAGAGTCACAGACCCAGATGTGGCCCCCTGTGGCAGCACAGACCGTGACCCACCATGGTTCCAGGTGTCATTTTCAGCTACTTACATCGGGCTGATCCCCTTAAGTCTCCAGATCTACCTCTCTTCACTGTGCCCCACATCCTTCTGTTTCTCTTTCTCTTCCATTTCTCCCTCACTTATACATTCCTCTTAGTGGTACCTGAGGTCATTCCATGCATCTCTGGAGTGAACTCAGGAGGACTATGCCCCTTCCCAGGCCTGTGAGGCACTTGCCCCGTACCACCTGTGGCAGGCGGGATTCCTGGCCCTGGGGTCATGAAAGCAGGAGAGCTGGCCCCGCACATCCTCCTTCAGGAGACTTACTTCACCAAGCATTTCAGAAACACTAAAACAAAAGGAGAGGAATAAAGTATCAGGCATGGGCCAGTCAGAGGGACAGAGGTGGTCGAGCCTTCCTGGTGTCCTCTGCTCCCATGGTCACCTTACTCCGAGCTTTCTACTGGGAGCGGCTCAGAACAAAAGATTCCAGGTTCTTTCTAAATAGGAGTGGGAATGGACGTCTGGGCTCCCTACCTGGTCGGCTTCTGATAGGTGCAGGTGAGGCCTCACTGCTGCCTAGCTGTGAAGAGCACCTTGAACTCCATCCTGCCTTCCCTGACATCACCCTTGCCCTGTTAGAAGGTGGAGGCGAAGCTCCTAAGCCTTACCAAGCTGGTAATTGGCAAAGGACATTTTTGCAATGAAACTCAAATGGTCCTTAATTAATGTGAGTTGTCTGTCTAATGTCCACCTCAGTACCTCAGAGTCAGCCACCAAGCTCCACCAGACACCAGCCCGTCTCTCCTTAGAAGGCGAGACTACTACAATTTTATCTCTCACATGCTTTTTAGCAACAAGGACTGAAACCACTTCTTGGGGGAAAGATGAGGGCTCGTTTTAGATATTCCTGATGAATATTTCCAGACAGAGGAAAGAACAAAACCTCTGTTCAAATCCCCATTCTCAAAGAAAAGGTTCTGAGCACGGTTCCATGTTCAAAGCCAACCTGGGCTATTCAGGGAGAGCTTGTCTCAAAGGGTAAAAGGAAAACAGTGATAAACTTTATGGTGGTGCCGAGTACAGCACAGACTGCTTCTCCTTTCAGGAGAAGTAAGGTGAAGGTGAGGGCGGTCCTCCTGCCTCAGGGACAGGATGTTTCTAACCTGTTCTTGTTTGTTCTTCAGCTTTCTTGGGTCATTTTCAGGTTTCCCAGCTGTTTTGAGAACTTGATTGTGTACATATGTGCAGCTCGCGGAGAAGGCACTGGGTTCTTAGAATTCTGTTTCAGCCCTCCCATTTGCAAGCTGAGAGCTAGAACCCCAGCAGCTAGGCTCTGATTTGTTCCCTTCAAAACAATTGAATCAGACTTTATTTTTTTGGTTTTGGTTTTGGTTTTTTGAGACAGGGTTTCTCTGTGTAGCCTTGGCTGTCCTAGAACTCACTCTGTAGACCAGGCTGGCCTCAAACTCACAGAGATCTGCCTGCCTCTACCTCCTGAGTGCTGGGAATAAAGGAATGTACCATCACTCCCAGCCTGAATGACACTTTTTAAAAAGATTTATTTATTTTATGTACATGAGTGCACTGTAGCTGTCTTCAGACATACCAGAAGAGGGCATGGGATCCCATTACAGATGGCTGTGAGCCACCATGTGGTTTCTGAGAATTGAACTCAGGACCTCTCAGTGATCTTAACTGCTGAGCCATCTCTCCAGTCCTGAGTAACACTTTTTAAAACATCATCAATGACTTATCTCAGAGTGACTTGTGCTGTCAATGACTTACATCGTCAACGACTTGTGTAGTTCAAGATTGTTCTGCTTAAAAGAGCTTGAAGAAAATGAATGGTGTGGCTTCCTGGAAAATACTTTATTTTTTACAAGATTACTGGCAAGATCTGGAAATGAATCCTCACATTTCGAGGAGAACAGAAAGAGACCCACCTACCTATCAGCATTCAAATAGTAAGTAGACATTTAAAAACAACCTTTAATTGGCCACAGGGTAAAGAGAGGCAACCCTGTTTTTCCTAATATTTTGTACATTTTAAGGCAGTGATCAAGTACAGTGAATACTAAGAACAAAATCAGCATTTTTTTTTTTTTTTTTTTTTTTTTTTTTTTGCCTACAAACAGAGCAACTGCCTTAGAAGTTAGCGCTCAGGGATCTATTTAGTAACAAACCCCAGAAAATCCCTCCGGATCTTCCACCTGTCTGCATGGAAGTGTAGACAGTGCGGTCAATGTCTGGCTTCTGAGCTTGCTGTACGAAACAGACATGCTTCATTGGCATACTCAGTGAGAGCAAGTGGGAGAGATCACACCAGGGCCTTGCTCTGACTCACGTCTCTGTGGATCTTCAGTGGCCCCACTGTTTGGAAATACTCAGTTTGTTCTTCTCTGACCTCTGCAGAGCCCGCGCCTCTTCTTCCCCGACTCGGACAGCCTTGTGAGCATCGGGAAGAGTGATCCCCTGGACGGCAAACAGCAACTTTACACTGCAGGTAGACCACATCATAGCTTTTGAGGAAGCTGAAGGCATTGAACTTGAACTGGGCCACATTCTTCTCAGGAGCATGGAGGTTGGAGTAGGAACTGTCTTTGATGCAGCTGGTGGAAGAAAAGCCCAGGCCTAAAAGATTAACTAATACACGACAGGGATTTTCTCCAACCCACATAACCAGGCTTGATTCTAAGCTTCTGAATCCCAAATGGAGTTCTTTCTACTACCTCCATTTTCTGAAACAGCTACTACTAGTCTCCATTGTTAATGGAAAGCTCATACCTGGTCATAAACAGAAGGAAACTATTACATACAGTGAAAACAGAGCAAGGTGTTCGCTGCAGCTTTTGCCTGCTAGGTCTACTCTGTTTTGCCTACAGGGAAGATTACAAAGTGGTTGCTACATTTAAAAGTAGCAGATTTAAATAAAGTAGATGATTTAAGAACTGGTAACGCAGGTCAGTGGCTGAGTACTTGGCTAGTATCCCCTATGCTCCGGGTGCAATTCCCAACACTACCCAACGAAAATATATTGTAAACCATAGGGCAGTGTAAGTGGTGCGTCAAGAAGAGATAAAATGAAGTTATGTAGAATGTGCAGCTAAAAAAAAAGAACCAGAGAAGACAGAAAGGACAGTAGAGCACCTTTTCATTTTATGCAGAAAAAACTTCAGAGAGAGCAGAATTGTCAAGGACGTGAGGGGACAATCCTCTGAGAAGAGATCCTTAAACAAGGTAATGGAAGTGAAGAGTAATCTTTAGCCAGATTCAATAATCACTAATGTCATGTACCTACAAGCTGAGTATTAAAATGTGGGAGGCAGAAAACTGCAGTCAGAGACTGACAAACCCACTAAAGCTGGGTGCTGCAATATCCCTCTATCAATTAATAGGCCCAGTGGGTTGAAGGTCAGTAAGAGTTCAGAAGACCTAAGGATCACACTTAATCCACTAGATCTCGACATTAATTAAATAGTCTATTACACAACGGCAGAATAAGTCCAGGTAGAACATTCATTAGATCAGAACACATTCTGGGCCATAAGGAAATACTTTATTAGTTTTAAAAGGAGAGAAATGCATTCTCAGGGAGCAGTGGAATTAAACTTGAAAGCAATGGCAGCAAACTTTCTGGAAAATTCTCAAAGACTTGAAAGTAAAGAGTATACTTTCAAGGTAACTGATGTTTCAAAAATGCCCTAAGAGAAATTTGAGACTATTTTGAGTGAAGTGAAAATGAATACCTGTGCTGGTTTGGATGAGAAGGGCCCCTAGAGGCTCATTTTTGAATGCTTGGTCCCCAGTTGGTAGAACTATTTAGGAAGCCTTGTTGGAGGTGTGTCATGGTGGCAAGCTTTGGGTTTTCAAAAGATTCAAGGCACACCCAGTGTTCTCTCTCTGCCTCCTACTTGTGGATCAAGCTGTGAGCTCTCAGCTCTCCCTGCCACTGTCCTTCATACTGCCATCATAGACTCTCATCCTCTAAGCCAAATTAAACACTTTCTTTTGTAGGTTGCCATGGTCATAATATTTTGCCACAGCAGTAGAAATGTAAATAACACAATACCCAACTTATCAAAAATTTTGGGATGCAGCTAAGGCAATGCTTGGAGGGGGTATTTATAACATTAAAATGCACATAATTTAAAAGATATCCTATCAATAATATAAGATATAAAGGTTAGAGAAAGGAGGGAGCAAATTAAGTCTAAAACAAGAAGGACAGTATACTAGCTGGGAAATGTTGGCACCAATTGAACTTCTTGCCTTATTATGACCATAAGGAGGGTCAGAAGGGAAGAACCTTCTCCCTCAGGAACTCGGGGCTCTGTGTCTCAAACCACCACTCACTGAAACCTGTGGCAGGTGCTGTCTAGTTCCTCTGTTGATCTTTGGAAACAGGTGTCTCACTGCTCCAGTGGGCTTAAGGCTGCTGTGACACTTACTACACTAAAACTACCACTGAGTAAATAATGAGTTTCTTAACTAGTTGCCAGTTACCTCATTCATGAACATTTGGCCCCTGTCCTCAAGGCACGACCACTCTCAACTCGAAATCAGAGCGGCTGAGATCATCCACACCACACCTATTAGCACTCCTTCATACATGAAGTGGAAAACTCATGAGCTCCTCAGCTGATTCCAACCACTCCCTCTTACCCAACCCCAGCTACATGTTAGAGTATATGAGGTAGAAGCTTAACTGAAGTGGGATTCCATCTATGCAGCATTCACGGGGATCTGTCACTCATGCTGGGGTGGCACAGGTGGGGTCACCTACGCAACTCTTTACTCATGCCTCTGCAAATGAACCTAGAATTGGTTTGCCAAGCTGGACTTGGATGGAATTCTTTCTTTGGGTTTGTCCTTCATGCCATCTGGGGCAAACAGACATTTGCGTATGTTCCTCCAGGGAAAGCAACCGTAATAACACCTGATAAACCAGAGAGCAGGCAAACTACTTGCCAAGTTCTCATGTGGCAAAGCACCTAGTGAGCAAAGGAGCTGGAAGATATCTGGCTAGTTTAACTAAGGGAGAACTCATTGACCTATCGATGTGAGCTAAAGCCAAGAAGGTTTGTCCTGAGAGGGGGAGATTAGAAAGGCAGAAGGGCTTAGCTGGAAAAGGTAGGATAGGCAGCAAAGTGACTCTGAGGACCTGAGGACCCAAGGGGGCTTGTCTAGGCTGCTGTATTCCTCACTGTGATCAGAGGTCTGGTCGGAGCACCCTACACCGTTTTAACTTCAGGTTCAGAAACTACAGGTTTCCCCCAGAGAAATACCATGCACATTTAACATCAACTAGGGAGAGTTTCCATTTTCCTTACCCTTCCTGGATCAAATCATACTTGACAGTTGTGAAATCACTGGCATCAGGAGAAGCCACACAGGTGTCCACGATGAGCCTCAGATTGGGGTTGTGGCTGTGGAGGGTGGCCTGAAGGAAGACCTCTTCCCTCTGATTAGCATAAGGAGCTCTACCCCCTGTGTTCTGAGACACAGGTGACTGGAGGAATGAAATCGACACATCATAGCTGACATCGTCCTTCTTAGGGTCACTCCCATGCACAATTTCAACTGCAGACTGGCCATCCACTTTGCAGGTGAACTTCACTTGGGGTACCTTGTGCCTCACAATGACTCGGCCAGGGTGGCCTTGCGTTCTGCCTCGGATGGAGTTGGAGTAGCTGAGAGAGCCTTGGTTCTCCTGTGAAGATGAGAAAATCAATCGGTGGACAGTGTGCTTGTGCTGGGTACCAGCTCCATGACATGCTTGAGGACTGGGGTCCCTGGCTGGACTGCTGTGGTAACATCAGGACAGTGTATGTGTCAGGGGAGTCCCATGAGTGAGAAATTCTCCTTCCTTCCTGCCATGGGTAATCTATAGAGCTGTGAGCTGGGTGGCAGGTCCACTGGCGCTGCCTGGAGCCTCTTCTCCTTTGAATTCCTCTACACATCTAATTACAACTGGCACCCCACCACCCTGAACATAAACAACTTGGATCCTGTATTTTCTCTGCCCTTGACTCCAAGCTAGTTTTGGCTGCAGGTGAGCGGCAGGCCTGTCCCTGTCAGCCTTGGGGCCTAACCTTACTTCATGCTTGTATCTACCATACATCAGCTCCAGCAGAATAGAGAAGTTGGAAGTGGACTGGACAGCATGGTGGGCAGGTGCCAGCACATGTGCTTTCTCAAATGCCCTGAGTGGATGCCCAGAGACACAGTTCAGCCAGGAGCATTTTGGAAGCACATGTGACTCAGAACCAGAGACTCTCTGCTAGGGGCCACCTTTCTCCTAGACAGAGGGACCTCTGGCTGGGCTTCAGGGACACAGATATCTCAGTTATGAAGTAGGAATTTTGGGCTGGAGAGATGGCTCAGCAGTTAAGAGCACTGAATATTCTTTCAGAAGTCCAGAGTTCAATTCCCAGCAACCACATGGTGGTTTACAATCATCTGTAATGGCCTCTGATGCCCTTATGTGTCTGGAGATGGCTATAGCATACTCATATAAATAAAAAAAAAATCTTTTTTAAAGTGGGATTTTCAGAGCAAAAAGGATAGAAATGACCATGATCTGTACAACCAAAGAGCAGACAAAACGGAAGGAGTGGCACTCAAGGACTTATGTGGCGTGCATTTCATGTGACCTCCACAGGGAAGCAGGAAGACGCTATCAGGAACACGCTTGCATCAAGTCCCTGTCAAATACCCTGAGAAGGCTGTCCTGGCAGAAGAGTTCCTTCATGTGTATACATGTTTCCTTAACTTCAGTGCCATCAGTTCACAAGATAAGAAGATGGTCGTAGAGAATTAAATAGACAAGCATATTTAACGACTCCTGAATGTCCTACGTGTTTGCTTCTTGTAGTGTGGAATGTGCCTAGCTACTTAGAGACATAGCAGACAGACAGACAACATGCCCTCCCTCATCCCCAGCACCATAACTTGCTCGTGGTTGATGTCTCCTATTCAGCCAAGAAGCATGTTGTGACAAATGCTGGCTTTGAAACTGGGAGACTATTGTCAGCCGCTCATCGCTCACCTGCCCATCACATACCTCACTGCACTCAACGTCTATTATAGATCGTCTCAGGTTGAGTGTGTGTCTGAAATTCTCCAGGTGGCAGAACATTTCAGACAAATTAGTGTGCTGCTTCAGAAGTGACTTCCTTTATCTTCCACAGGTTTTGCTAGGCCGTGTAATTTTCTAAGCCCCTCTTCTTGCACTCCATCCATAGAAGGCCACTACCTCCCTGTCAGCCTCTTACCTGCCTGACGGTGCCACAGTGGCCATAAGGAATATTGAAGATGAGGTAACGCCCAGTGACTTGGGGGCGACACATTCTATCATTTAAGTGGATGTCCCAGGAGGAGTAGCCTAGTCTCCGGAGATAGCCTCGGTCAATGACAGCTTGGAAGAGGTGAGGCAAGCAAGATAGCTGGGCTGAAGGAGAGAGAGAGAGATAAGTTGGTACATTGATGAGTAAGTAGTTCAGGGACTGTCCTATGTTACAAAATTACCACAGATGGTGCTCTGGGCTGGGTGGGGCCTGTCTCAGCATCCTTTACTCTATCCCCATGACTTGACTTACATAGATGTGTGTGTGGTGTGTGTGTGTGTGTGTGTGTGTGTGTGTGTGTGTGTAGGAGGCCATAGGTAAATGTTGGATATCTTCTTTGATGATTGTCTATTTTTTTGAGATGGGGGTCTCTCATTTAACCTGGAGCTTGCTGGTGTGGTTAGACTGGCTGGCCAGCCAGCCCTCAGGATCCTCTTTTTGTCTCCAACTTCCCAGTGCTGCAATTACAGGTACGTACAACTGTGCCTGGCCTTTATGTGGGTGCTCAGGGCTGTATGGTTTACTGTCACTGGCTTTACTAATATTCTCAACAAGGGCTCTTTACAGTTTATGCAGGTCAACTCATGGCATGCTCTGTCTGAACATGTATCTCTGTCTGGACCTTTGCACACAAATAAGCGGGAAGAAGAGTAGAGCAAAAATGGAGAGAGCCGAGTACAAAGGGGCTTCTTTTCCAGCTCCCTCCTCTCTAGGCTAGAAACATTTTTCTCGCCATTCAGCTACTCTCTTAGTTCCTTCCCCAAAGAGCTTCAGACCCAAGGAGGAAAGATGACTTTACCATTGTCCTTGGGCACAAGAGAGCCTGCTGGACCTGTTGATGAGACGAAAAGCAAATGTCATTGGACTGAAATGCCTGAGGAGGACAGTAAGTTATCATTAGACAAACCCTTGCAGCCAGAGGGTAATGGCATGAGAATATTCCAGAAGATGCAAAGAGGACCCAGTGTTTCCTGGCAGAGATGGATTCTCACACATGTGAAGTAGCACTGAGAACATAGGTGATATCAACATCAAGATTTGCTGTAGCAAACACCCCTGTTTCTATTTCTTTCTACATATAGGCATGCTTGGGGCCTCAGGTTGAGGAAATGCACTCAGGGATATCGGGGACTTCTCTGGCTTGGAACCAAGACAGGACAGGGTCCCAAGGCCAAGGCTCAGCCCAGGAAATGCACAGTCTGATTTACTCAAGCCCTTTAGACACATCAGATATCTTTGGACACTGGGAATGAGCCCCCTTGGTATTCAGCTGAACAGAATACAAATCCTTATTAAAAGTGGGATTCCTAGAGAGATGGCTGAACTGTGAACAGCCAAAGTCTGGAAGGTACGGGCTCTAGAATAGACTGATACAGCTTCCACTTCTTGGGTATGCTTGACTTTTGGAGACTCTTTGTTTTTTGGGGTCCCACGTCCACATAAAATAGGGCTTACACAAGATAAAAACAATGACCATGGTCTGTTCACCAGTAATAAAGAGATTAACTATGGAGCAGAGACCGAAGGAAGGGCAAGCCAGCCTAAATATAGCTATCTCCTGAGA
>NW_022196904.1:120316185-120354751 GCF_008632895.1 Mastomys coucha | reverse complement strand
TGTTTTTTGGAGGAGAAACTGGGAATGGAGAAATTTACATGTAAATAAAGAAAATATCTAATAATAAAGTAAAAAAAAGTTGAGATGAGGCGAACTCAGGCTTCTTCAAGCCTTAGAATTCTCCAACTCTCTGAAATTTGCATGGGCCAATTTAGGACTAACCTAGAACCATTAGAAGGAGGTCCTGTGCCATGTAGGTGGTTGTAAGAATGTCTAGAAAGACAGCTGACAATAAAATATATTCCAGGGAAGATGCAGGCAAAATCTTTGATACAATGGACACAGGGAAGTTGGAACACTGTGGAGAGTGTTTTAGATTCTGAGGGTTAGTTAAGTCCGCGTGAAATGGTGTCTCCAGAATGGGGCCCTTGACAACCTCAGAGACAGAAAGTTAACAGGATAAGCTGTGTTTGGCTGCAACAATTGCTATGCTCTTAGTGGGTCTATGAAACTGTCACTCCCTTCTTTGAACCTCATAATTCTTCAGCTACCTTTCTGACTCAAATATTTCACTAAGTTGGAATTAGAGCAAGCTCATTAACAAAATCAGACCAATGATCAAAACATCACCACCGCTAGCTCTTTGTCCTAACATGGGATTATTTTGACTAAGGGATGAATGCCTTAAGGAGGGATGGTGCTGAGGTAGAGAGCCTGGGGACTTTCACACGCCAGGGCCCATATGTGCACCAGGAGCCCGTGCCTGCCTGCGTAGAAGCCCCTACCTGCGCAGATCACGCCAGCATCCTCACGGTGGTGGCAGTTGTGCCTTGTCCAGCCAGCGTGGGCACAGCTCTCCAGAGAGTCCTCCCTGCCAGAGCAGCGCACTTCATTCATCAGGATGGGGCCTGTACCGGGCCCAAAGTGGCTTCTACCCGGGGCGCCTAGCGCTGGACCGCAGCCCAGGAGGCGGCACACAACCCGGGCATTCTTGATGTTCCAGCGGTCATCGCACACGGTTCCCCACTCGCCCTCGTGCCGCACCTCCAGCCGGCCCTCACAGCGGTTCCGCCCGCCTACCAGGCGCAGAGGCAGGTCTGCAGAGCAAGAGCAGTCATTTCAAGTGAGATTTCTAGAGTAGACACTATTCGAGGTGTCACTTGCAGTGAAAATTCAAAGAGAATGGCCTAATAAGAGGGAGCCTAGTCAACAAAAGCCACACCCCACCTCCAAACTGGTGCCCAAATCTTTGTAAACAGTGGCTTTAAATGGAGGCGTTGCCCTGATTCATCAAAGCACACCCTGTGAAAGTCCTACTCTTCTTCAGAGGCAGCATTTTAACAACAAAACTGTCTTTTGTAATTTAGCTGTTTTACCATTATCACAGATCTAACACCACAGAATTCTCCACCGGGGTCATACACTGGGGCTCATCCACTGGGCAATGGGTAGATTTTGTCACGTGCACTAGTGCATATAAATACTTCAAAACCATGTAATTTTGAATAAAAAACGATAAAAAGCAAGACCTGCACAACCGTGCTACTTACCCAGGAGGACACATTGTGAGAATTGGGCTGTTGGGAGACCTTGTTGTGTTACACACAAAAGGCTGGCTGTGGAGTCACTAGGGAACAGCCTATGGAGCCATTGCGGTACAAGGATTCTATAAGACCCATTGTTGACTGAGACATCCCTGTGGGAGGCACTCCTGTATTACACCAGAGGGTCTGTGCTCACAGATAGGCGTCAGGTGGTTTGTCTTTGTAATAATTAGCACTGGGGTGTTTGGCCCAAAGAAAAGCCATAGTGAATATTAAATCTGTAGTTCTGACTGGTGTGGTGGTCTAGGACAGCTGCCCTCTGTTGGCCTAATTGGCATCATAACGATGAAAGCAAAATACTTGTGTAGCTATGAGAATGGGCTGAAGATGCAGTTCGGTGGAAAGAGTAAGGTCCTGGTTTCCATCAAGCACCAGGAAGACGAAAGTGTGACTCATGAATTCACACGGGTGGCTTCTGAGTGAGGTCCTAGAGCTGAACTACAAGTGTACGTGTCCCACACTATGTATATGTTGGCATGTAATATGCCCACAGCTGGAGGGTTATAAAGGGTGTAGGGGCGTAAGATGCTGTAAGGGGTGAAAGGGAAATATGATCCTAACCGATCAATGGACACCTTATCATTTTGGTGAGTAGAAAGAAACAAAAAACTACCAGGGAAAGAGGTAAATGCATCATTCATGTAAAAACATCAGAGCTTTGGGGTTCAGCTTCAAGCCAGAGCTCAAGCTCGTGCTTATTTTAGACTCCTCTCCATTGGCTTGAGTGCAGGAAGGCATTTCTTGGCATCAAAATGTGACAAATATTGTTATGTTTTGTTTATTCTCCAGGAGTATAATTGTTTGGATGCTCAAAAAAGAGATTCATATGCTTATTTTTTTATTTTTATGTTTTTGAGACATGGTCTCACTTCTTAGCCCTGGCTGGGCCCTGGAACTTAGGCTGATTCAAACTCACAGAAACTCACATGCCTCTGCCTCCTGAGTGTTGGTGATCAAAGATGTGTGCCACCATTCCTGGTATTAGGCAACGTTTTTATAAGGGCTGAGAATAAAGGGCAGGAAGTTGATCATATTCCTCAGGCTCCAGTTTAGATGAGAAAGATGGAATAATACATTAAACTATACAGAGGGAAGCCAGGTGGAAAAATTAGCAACAGCTGCTGAGATGAAATGTGGTAGCAAATCAGAGAACAGAGCTGTCTCCCACAATAAGCACAGTGATCATTACCAGGCGACAGAGTCACTTTTGTCAAAGTTGGAACCGTAGCTGAAAAAAAAAAGTTGTGAGAAGAAGGGGTTAAAATGTGGTTTTACTGAGATTCTACTTTAGACTGCAGGTCTACAGTAGCAAGCCTGTTCTATAGCAGTGTGCACTTCCCATTCATGTTTCCACATGTAGGTACGGCAGGGTGTGCAAGAAGCTGGTGTGTGGAACATGGCTTAAGAGCATTCTCACGTTGCACATCCACAGCGTGCAACATGGTAATCTACACCCCCATTTTTAAAAAAGATTTATTTGTTTATTTTACATATATGAGTACCAGGTCGCTGTCTTCAGACACACCAGAAGAAGGCATGGGATCCCATTAGAGATGGTTGTAAGCCACCATGAGCCATCTCTCCAGCCCTACACCCCCAGTTCTTACAAAAACCAATCTGAGAAAGTTTTATCACTGCTTTAGGATTAAAAAAAAAAAAAAACAAAGACGCAGAGGAACTGTATAAAATGACCAAGTTATTCACAGGTCAAATCTTCAAGTCCTAGGGCTATGTTCTTTCTAACTATTGTGCATTTTGGAGTTCTATTTGTGTTGGTCTCAGGGTAGGCATTAGAAAAGAAGGAAGGTAAGGGTTAATGGCCACTGTACCATCCTTCCTTTCTGAGAAGCATTTTCTGTTGAAACTCGAGGTGATTCTGAGTGCCATGTTCTCAGAGGAAGTAGATGGCATGTGTGCTTCCTAATGTGTAAGGTGGGGACTTTGCAACAACCCAGTCTGCAAACAAAAGCCCACCACATATGATGTCAAGAGTGGGAATGAAAAGTGAGGGAACCTTTTGTCAAAATGGCAGTTGTGATTGGGAGAGGGAAATAGGTAAGTAAAGAAATAAAGGATGGAGGTAAGAAGAGAGAGGACCAGGGAGGGGGGAAGCCATCTTAACTGCATCTGGAAAGAATGTATTCACAAGGTACGGTGGTTTGAATATGAATGGCTCAGGGAGTGGCACTATTAGGAGGTTTGGCCTTGTTGGAGTAGGTGTGTCACTGTGGGGGTGGGTTTTGAGACCCTCCTCCTAGCTGCCTGGAAGCTAGTCTTCTCCTGTCTGCCTTTGGATGAAGATGTAAAACTCTCAGCTCCTCCAGCCCCACATCTGCCTGGATGCTGCCATGTTCCCATCTTGATGATAATGGACTGAACCTCTGAACCTGTAAGCCAGTCCCAATTAAATGTTGTCTTTATAAGAGTTGTCTTGGTCATGGTGTCTGTTCACAGCAGTAAAACCCTAACTCAGACACCACGTTTCATTGAGTTTCAAACTTGGACATTTTCAAAGTAACTAGGACTTGAAATTTAATAACTAAATGGGTAGCAAAGGCTTGCTACTGAAGACAGACATGCCACCAGGACTGGAGGCTTCCCCATAAGCCCTGGGCATCAGAAGACCCTGGAAAAGAGTTTCTATATCTCATTTTGTCTTGTCCTGGCCCTGTGATCTTAAGCAAATATGTTTCTTCTCTGAGACTCCTTTTCCTCCAAAAGTAACAGATCATTTCTCTATTCTCTCCTTGGCTTTGCATCTGAGGCTCCATTAGCCTGTTCATCCTGTCCCCAGCATCTTCCTGCCATCCCAGCATTCAGTGTCCCAACCAGTAGAGGCCTGCTGTGCCAGAGGGGGCCCAACTGGCCTTTCTTGACACCTATTCCCTCTCTTTTCCTGTCTGCTGGCCTGTTAATTTTTGTTGGACTGACTGATGCTCAGAAAGTGTTTCCCCAGGAGCTGCAAGGAACACGTCTAGGGAAAAAGGGCCTCTTCTGACATGGGAAACAGAGAAAAATGGTTTGCTTTAAGCAACAGCATGGTATAAAACAAAAGAACAAATGAATAGAATTACTGTCACAATCATGTGTGTGTGTGTGTGTGTGTGTGTGTGTGTGTGCATAGAAGCATGACAGGAAACAACACAAGCAACAAAATGAGATGTGGGCCCCCAGCCTTAGTCTTCCTCAGGTTCACTTGATGAATATCAGTACATAGGCAGAAGGCACCTGTAGTAGAAGGGCCTCACAGTTGTCTATGGCTGAATGAAGGAGACCTGAATACCGTCACTGTGGAAAGGATGCCGGGTTTCTGTGTTCATCAGGCTTATGTCATAGCCAAAGTCCTGAATACAGAGGTTTACTTCTCAAACAGAAAGAGCAGAAGCTGAAGTTGTGTTTCAGTTAGGAAATGTGACAAACTGATAAGACCACCAGAGATCTTCTCAGCTGCATCTGTGTGTACACCAGGGAAGAGGCTGCTTTAAATGACTGTATTTGCATTGGTCCTTATTTGATGCCAAATGTGATCATTAAAAAGCTCATTTTATAAGTACAACACAACAAATGAAAACTCATTATGTAAGTTTGAAGACAATAGGGACTCACCACTTGGAGAAGTCGGTTTTGCTGAGGTCGAAGAAATATCTGTCGACAAAGAGCAGAAGAGAAATAGCTAGTTTCGTTTGCCAAAGGTAAGCAGAAAAGCCCAGACTGTTTAACTTAAGAACTGTAATAGGTTAGCAGACATCCTCTCTGTTGCACCTGAAGGTGCATCTGTGTGTAAACCCAGAGGCCAGGATGCTTTAACATCTACTGAAGGACACTGAGAGCATTTTCCACTACCTTTACTTTGGGGTCAATTTGATCACTAAACAGGTTCACTTTCAAAATACACCTAATTAATTAATGATAATGTAATTAATATAATGTAATGTTAATGTAATTAACAATAATACACTCCCAAATGCATAAAGAAGAAAAAATTAACAAATATAACTTTAACTTCCAATAGATCAAGCCTAAGAATACATAGAATACAAGAAGTCTCAGGGGCCGTGTTCATTAATTAAAAATAATAAGAAGTGCATTCCTTTAGTTTAAATAGCATGATGGAGACTTGCCATTTGGAGGGCTTTCTTCTGCTGAGGTTGAAGAAGTATCTATAGACAAAAAGAAGAGGCATAGCTAGGTCATTTGCCAAATAGGAATGGAAATGCTCTCCTTGTATTTAAGGAATGAACTTCTGTGTATGATGGGAAATTGGAAACTGTGTTGTGTATATGTATGAACACAATTTAAGAGGACAACATGATGTGTTACGTATGACAGCTCTGGACAACTCTTTGAACAAGTGTCCATTGTTAGTTGTATTGCCTAGAGAACATCTCCCACAAATTGTACTATGGAAGGCCAGGTTAGCTGTGAATAGAGTGCAGACTGTAGCAGGGAACACAGCTGGTCAGCCTGATGCTGACACCAATCTGGAACACTGTCACTGATGGCCAGTGAACTGTTCACAGGACTGACACTGGAAAAGCCAGTGAAAATTCCAGAAGAGTCAGTCAACAGCAAAAAGCATCACCAATAAACAAGACCAAGCAGAAGAATGAATTTGAGGGATATACAACAAGCTAAAACAATAATATACTCCCAAATGCATAAAGAAGAAAAAATTAACAAATATAAGTTTAACTTTCAATAGATCAAGCCTAAGAATACATGGAATACAAGAAGTCTCAGGGGCTGTGTTCATCAGCACAGGGGCAATACAGGCCCTATGCTGTTCCTGACTGTGCTGTCGGCCAACTCCTTCCACAGCCCTCATGACACAGTTGAGGACACCATCGTCCATCTTCACTCCCACCATGGAAAGTTAAATTTGAAGACAAGGAGAAAAAGGATCCACCAGGATGATCTGAGGAATCAGCTGTTGGAGCACTTATCTTAGCTAACTGAAAAATCAAATATTGGGAAACTTGAGAGGTCAGCAGCAGAATTTGTGAACTTAAGCGTTCCTAATTTTAATTAGTGTAGGCTAGATGTCATGTTCAAGTCTCCTTGTGATACTGAAATAAAAAAGCTTGAGCTCACAGACACAGAATATCTGCAGTGTGCATGTGCTAAGAAAGGCATTTTGAAACCCCACGCATCTAGTTGTAAGTGGAAAAGCATGGAAAGACATTAGCACCTTGGGACCTCTGAAGACTGTGGATAATCTAAGAGATTTGGATCTGTTGACTGGGATGACACTGACGTGAATGTTTACCAAGAGACTGTCCTCAAGCTCCTGCCCTGGCTAATTGCCACCAAGAGAACCAGGAAGTCCCTGATTCAGATACAGAGATTGATGCTATGATGAAAAAGAGAGAGGAAGAGGATGGAGACAGAGAAGACAAGGACAGAGGAAGAAGAATATGATAAGGAAGAGGATGAAGAAATGGAAGGAGAAGATGACAAAAATGAAGTCATCGGTGAATAAGAATAATTTGGACATGATGAAGAAGTTGATGAAGATGAGGAAGAGAGCAGGAGAGGGAGAGGGAGGGGGAGAGAGAGGGAGGGAGGGAGAGGGAGGGGGAGAGAGAGGGAGGGAGGGAGAGAGAGAAAGAGAGAGAGAGAGAGAGAGAGAGAGAGGAACAGATGATAAAGGAGATTATTAATACCCCAAACAACTTCCCAACACAAAACCATTTGGTATTGGTGACATTGTTTGTAGCTTTGGTAGCTGTTTACAAAAGGGTAGCTGTGAAATGACGTCGAGGAGACCCATCCACTCAAAGGGTCAAGAGTGGTTCCTGTGACAGTCTGCCTTCTTCCACTTTGTCTCCCACTGGTAACTTCCATTACCAATCTTGGGAACTTTGCTCCAGCAAGATCGTTAAGGTTGTTAATTTTTCATGTAAATCTCTTGCTGACATATGGGTAGCTATGATTGGTGAGTGATCTGTGGCTCCCATAAAGCTGTAACAACACTTTGATTTTCTGTACATTGAGAAAAGGATTGCTAAGTAAAATTGAAATCTATGGGGTCAGAAAATAACATACAATGGAGAGGAAAGCCTGGTCAATAAGTCAGGTATTTACAGAAGAATGAAATCAGATTTGCATGTCTCACTCTGTACAAAATCAATTAAGGAAGGATCGAAGACCTTAATATAAAATATCGAAATGCTGAAACTATTAGAAGACAAGGTAGGAAGATTCCATTTAAAGATACAGAACGAGGCCAAACACTTCTGGATAGACTCCATTAGCAAAGTAAATAATTAAATTATTGAAAAATGCAACTACATGAAGTTTAAAAGCTTCTGCACAGCATGAGAAACCATCAACAGAGAAAACACACATCCTACAAAGTGGGAGGAAATCTCTTCCAGCTCTAATTCAGACAGGTGGTTGTTATCCGGAATACACAAGAGCTGCAAAAATTAAATCCCTAGACCCTAAAACTGTCACTCAATATCTGGTCTGATGAAGGGGAGATAAAATTTATAAAGAAAAGAAACATAAATGGTCAATATTTTTGAAGTTGTTCAACATCCTTAGCCCATAAGAAAATGCAGGGTAAGATGACTTCCGAGGTTGGAGAGGTTGCTCAGTGGTTAGAACAGGTATTGCTCCTGCAGAAGACTCAAGCTCAGATCCAGGCAGTCACATCAGGGGATAACTGTGCCTCGCTCCAGGTGGTCTAACATCCTCTTCTGGACTCAGACAGCACCTGCATTCACATCTGCACATACACACACACAGACTCAGACAAAAATTTTAAAAAAGTAGACTACTTCACTCTTAACCCAGTCAGAATGGCTACCATTAAGAAGTTAAGTGAGCAGATGCTAATGGCGATGTGGCGGAGTATCACTGCTGGTGGAAGTGCAAACAGGTAGAGTCACCATGAAGATCATGTGGCTGTTTCTCACAAAACTAAGTTAGAATTACCATCTGATCCAGCTGCCAGTGTGAATATATATCCAAAGGAATCTAAGTCCTATCACAGAGCAATGATGTTTATTGCTACCATATTCACAGTAGCTAGATGTTCATCACCAGATGGGTGGGTAATGAAAATGTAATACACACACACACACACACACACACACACACACACACACTGGAGTTTTATTCAGCTGTAAAGAAAAAATAAGTTATGAACTCTGTAAGAATATTGATGCAACTGGAAATTATTATATGAAGTAACAAAATCAGAAAGACAAATACCACATTCTCTCTCATATGCAGATCATATCTATATATCTATATATCTATCTATATCTATCTATATCTATCTATATCTATATCTATATCTATATATACATATGTGTGTGTGTATGTCAAGAAACAGAGAGGGGCTGTGGGAGGAGAAAAGGAGGTTTTAAGAAAGGAGAGGGAAATAGAACATATGTGACAAAATAGAAGGGGACTTACTAGAAATGGAATATTACAAATATGCAGTGTGTGTGTGTGAGAGAGACAGAGAGAGAGAAAGAGAGAGAGAGAGAACATGAACAACAAAGTATATATAAAAACAATGCACTAAAACTATTCACTATGTTTGCTCATTAAAAGAAATCAACTAAAATGAATTATGGTTTAGAAAAAAAAGAAAGGAAAGAAATGTAACAACAGAAAACATTACCAGAGGAGCTCGAGTCTTCTGCTGAGGTTGAAGATGTATCTGTGTAGAAACCAGGAGAAGTGGCTCTTTAAAAACAACTTTCACTGATCTGTATTTGATGCCAAAGTGATCAGCAATAGGCTCCTTTTCAGAGTTTAATATGACACGTGAGAAGCTCTGTATATTAAGCATCAGAACAGAGGACTTACCAGTTGTAGAACTCGATTCTGCTGAGGTTAAAGATGTATCTAGAGACCAAAAGGAGATACAACTGTGTGCATTTGCCAACTAGAGGAAAGGCAGAAACTGTGTCTCACTTAAGAAACATGATAGAAAGTATTACCTGAGGAGGTCTCTTCTTCTGAAGAGGTTGAAGATGCGTCTGTGTGAAACAAAGAAAACAGGATGCTTTAAAAATGGGTATCTTTTTTCATTGATCTTTGGTTAGTGGTAGATACAACCATTAATTAGATTCCTTTTCTAAATACAATACGACAAACAAGAAGCATAGGAATGTTAATGGAGACACAAGTTCTTGGGTTGCAGACCTGAGGAAGTAAAGTGCAAGCTTTGTCTCTGCTGGCTGGTTTTCACAGAGCTGGAAAGTTCTATCCAGACGGCTGAGAGGGAATTTCCGTAAATAGCTCCCCTCAGCTGTGAAGCTCTAATACTGTACTACTAACATGCCAGATATGACGTGCTCACGGCTGTAAGAGTAGCGGGATTGCTCTGCTTTCTCACTGGATTTGAAGTCCTCTCTAAAGGGGGTTTATATCTGGTATTGCAAACCTGGTCTGGGGAGGTGATGAGCCCTAGTGGAGGAGGTTCTGCAGCTGTCTTGCTGAGTGAACACAATGTGCCTGTCAAATTGACTTCTAAATACTTACGGTTATGCCCATAGGTTACTGTTGCTGCTGGGTTTGACCAGAGCAGCTTGCTTTTGCAAGAGTGTAGGGTTATTGCAGACTCACAGCTGGCCAAAGTGTTGAGAATAAGTGACTTTTGCGCTTAGCCTCAAATGAGACATCAATTTTACCCCTTCCAGGTCTCAGAAAACAACATGGATGAAAGAGTTGAAAGAATATATAACAGCAGGAGGAAGTCCTAGTGTGTTCTAGATCATCGTCTGCTGGGCACAACATAGATATTGCACCCTTGACTCTCAGCCATTGTGATTATTTGCACAAGACTTGCACAGGAGTGGGCTCGTCCCCATCTCAGCGTGGAAAGAAGGGGAGCTCATGAGGCCTAACTCCTCCCTGAAGCAGTGTTTGGTGGCAAGGGAAAGTGGAGGTGGGGGCTTTCGTCAGCGTTGTAGCCACTGATAAGTTGTCTGTGCTCTTCTGAATAACCTGTCACCTATGCTTTGCTAAGTAACCTTAAATTGATTAACTTATAAAATAAAGACATGAAAGTAGAAGAGGGCCTAGCTGGGAAGAGGAACAGAGTTGGTAAGGGTGTGAGGACACAAGGGAGGTGATGGATGTGAAGATAATCAAAACGCACTGCACACAGTGCGAAAGGGTCACAAGACTCCGTATTAGGCATACTTAACATATGCTAAGACAAAAAGCACTTATCATTAGTTAAAACAACACATGAAGGACTTTACCACTCGGCCCTCCACTCTTCCCTTCTGCTGAGGTTGAAGACATGTCTATGAGCACAGAGAAGAAGAAATGAGTGGAGGATCTCTTTCCAAACAGAAAGCTGAAAGACTATGATTGTGTTCCACTTAAGAAATGCAATGGGTTGAAAGATCGCCAGAGGAGATGTTCTCTGTGGTGAATCAGGGTGGATCTGGTGTGACCTTAGAGAACAGGATGCTTTGAAATGAGTAGAGTGATATTGGGGGTAGTTTTCACTTTCTTTACTTTGTGACTAATGTAGTTATGTAAATAAGTTTACTGTCTAAATAAAACACAAAAAATAAGGAATTTGCTTCCTTTGTTAAGCAGCACAAGAGAAGGCTTTACCATTTGGAGAACTTGCTTCTGCTGAGGCCGAAGAACTCGCTATAGGCAAATAGAAATATACATTTAGATTGTTTGCAAAACAGGAAAAGAAAGGGATGTCATTCGTTCTATTAAAAATATGACAGGCAGAAAACATTACCAGAGGAGCTATCTTCTGCAGAGACTGAAGACACACCTGTGTATAAAACCAGAAAATAGGGAGTTGTAAAATTAGCATCATGGGATGTGTGCATGGCTCCGTAAGTACTTGTGTTGATAACTTGTGAATCCGGGATCCATTCCCAGAACCCACGTAAAAATGCCTGGAGTTGTGTGTGCTTGTGACCCCAGCACTAAGAAAGCAGAGACAAAAGAAACCCCATGCCTGTGGCCAGTCGCTGTAGCCTAATTACTGAGCTCCAGGCCAATGAGAGACCCTGTCTCAAAGGAGATGGATGATGCTACTGACGTCGATACCCAACATTGTTTTCCACCATCCACATACACATTCACACAGGTGCCAGAACACCCGAGAAGGCATGCACTATCACAAAGAAACATGTACATACACATGCACATGCACACACACATACTGGGTACATTTTGCATTTTTAATCTTTTGACAGGGTAATCATTAACTAGGGTTATTTTTTAAGCATGACAAACTAGCTGAATATGTAAGCAGCACAAAAGGGGAGTCTACCAGGTGGAGAGCTTGCTGCTGTTCACGTGAAGAAACAGCTATAAATCCACAGGGGAAGGGCATACTTAGACTGTTTTTCTAAAGAGGAAAAGCTGTGATTGCATTTAAATTAATAGAAGTGACAGGTTGAAAACATTACCTGAAGAGGTCTCCTCCGCTGAGTCAGAAGATGCATCTGTGTGTAATCCAGAGAACAGGATGATTTAAAAGATGACTGTCTTTTGTTGATCTTTGCATGGTGGTCAATATGACTTAAGTAGATTAATTTTCTAAATACAACATGGCAAATAGGAAAACTATATTGCTGAAGATGGCACACCATCTGCTGGCAGGACAGGCAGAAATGAAGCTGGACCTGAGCTGGAAGCTTTCTCCCCACTGGCTAGCTCTCACAGTGTTGGAAGGTGCTATGCAGATTCCTGGGAAAGGAGTGTCATCAGTAACACTTCTCAGCTGTGAGCCCTACAGGCTACAATACTGACTGTGCAGGCCAGAGAAGTCCATTGGCATAAGAGCGTCATGACTGTTGGAGGTGTGACCAACTCTTCTCTGACTGAATGAGAGGCTACTCCATAGAAGTTTTGTATTGAAACCTGATCAAATATTCTTGGTACCAGAGGTGATAGGCTCTGGTGGCAAAGCTATGTTTGTTGTTTTGCTAAATGGATGTGACATGGCTGTCAAATTGACGTCTAAGTAATTGTGCTTAGATTAGTGCTGGGTTTAGCTTTGGTCACCGAAGCTTCTTTTTGCAATGGGTGCTACTGTATAGACTCATAACAGATCAAAATGATGATAAATGGCTTGTATTCTCAGCCCTAAATGTGTTCTCTCTAAAATCAGGGGATATCATGTAATAATAAGCAGGTTTATCATGAATTTCTTTTAAGGATAGGTTAGCTCTAGTGACTTGTGCTTCATTATAAAGGATGTATTAAAAACTTTAAAAATAAATCAAGTATAAAAGCTGAAGGAAGGGATGGGTATAGAGTGATACAATTGCACTTGTAGCCTCTCTGCTACTGTAATTACCTGCACACAACTTCCCCAAGGTTGAGCCTATACATTGTCATGGAAGTGGGAGAGACTCACGAAGCCGGACACTTCTTAAGGGTCTATACAATAACTGATTGCAATGGGAGGGGGAGACATTTATTCAGTGCTATAGCCACTGCTAAGTTGGCAATGCTTTCAGAAATAACTCCTCAACTATGCTTTTCCAGTAACCCAAATCAACTCATTGGTTCATAAAACAGAAATCACCAAAGTAGGAGAGGACATCACTGGGAAGAGGGGCAGGGTTAGGAATAGTGTGAGGAGGACCAGAGACAGCACTAGGTGTGAATATCATCAAAATATTTTATGTACATTATGAACGCTTCAAAATGAAATTCACTATTCTTTGTAATTAAATGTTTGTTTTTTTGTTTTTGTTTTTGTTTTATGAAAAAGGGCTGGAGAGATTGCTCTGTGGCTAAGACTGTTTGCTGTTCTTTCAGAGAACACAGGTTCATTTTCTAGCACTCAGATTGGTGCCTCACAGCTGTCTCTAACTCCAGCTCTCATTGGATTCAAAGTCTCTGGTAACCTTGAGCACCCACACTCACATGTATAGCATATCCATGTGCATGAACAATACACATAACTAAGATTTTAGAGAAGCATTTCATTATTTAAACAACACAGTGAAGGACTTTATTTACCACTTGGCTCTCCACTCTTCCCTTCTGTTGAGGTTAAAGACATGTCTATGAGCACAGAGAAGAAGAAATGGATATACAATCACTTACCAAACAAAACCCAGAAAGACTATGATTGTGTTCCACTTAAGAAATGCAATGGGTTGGAAAGATCATCAGAGATGCTCTCTGCAGTGTTTCAGGATGGATCTGGGTGTGGACCCAGAGAACAGGATGCTTTGAAATGAGTAGAGTGATATTGGGGGTAGTTTTCACTCAGTTTACTTTGTGATGAATGTGAATATTAAGTAAGTTTACTGTCTAAAAGTACCACAGCAAGTAAGGAATTTCTTCACTAGTTAAGAAGCACAATGAAGGGCTTTACCATTTGAAGAGCTTGCTTCTGCTGAGGCTGAAGAAATGCCTGTAGACAAAGAAAGAAGAGACATGGTCAGGCCATTTGCCAAATGGGAAGAGTAAACGCTTTCACTGAATTTAAGAAATATGACAGGCAGAACAATTACAGAGGAGGCATCTTCTGCTGATGAAGATGTCACTATGTATAAACCCAGAAAGTATTATGCCTTAAAATTAGTATATTCAACTGGGAGGATGGCTTGGTAGGTAAAGTCCTTACCTTAAAGATAAGTGAACCTGAGATCAACTTATAGAATCCGTATAAATGCGGGAAGTGGTTGTGTGCACTATATTCCCAGCACAGGAGAGACAGAGCAAGGAGGATTCCTATAGCTCTGTGTTCAGTCACTCTAGACTAATTAGTGAGCTCTGACCAATGAGAGACTCTAGCTCAAAGGAAGTGGACCAACATTCCTGGGATGACATCTGAGGTTGTCCTCTAAGCTCATACACACATGAAGAAAGGTGTTCATACTTTTCATACAAACACAACATCCATGAGTATATAGAAGATGAGTTTCTTGTCATTGGGCTTCATTTTATTGTCAATGTAATTATTAAATAGGTTCATGGTCTAAATTACAATATGATTGATAAGAAATTAATTTCATTTAGCTAAACAGAATATTGGGGACATTACCAGTTGGAGAGCCTGATTCTGCTGAGGATGAAGAAATGTCTATAAACATAGAGAAATATATATTCAGATAATTTGTCAAACATGAAGAGAAAAGGCTGTCATTTGTCTCACTTAAAAACATGGCAGGCAGAAAACATTACCAGAGGAGGTATCTTCTGCAGAGCCTGAAGATGCATCTATGTGTAGAGCCAGAAACAAGGAGTTATAAAATTAGCATCATGGACTGAGTGCATGGCTCAGTAGGCAAAGTTACCTGCCTTGAAAACTTGTGAATCTGAGATCCATTCCCAGAACCCATGTAAAAATGCCTGGAGTTGTGTGTGCTTGTGACCCCAGCACTGGGAAAGCAGAGACAAGAGGAACCCTGTGCCTATGGCCAGCAAGTCTAGCCTAATTAGTAAGCTCCAGGCCAATGAGAGACCCTCCTTCATATATGTGTATACATAGGCACAAGAGCACCTGAACAATGCATGAGCATGCATGTGCACACCCCCCACGTGTACGTACGTACGTATGTATGTATGTATGTATATATGATCACAAAGCGGACTAAGCACTTGATCTTACTTTTGCTGAAGAAATAGCTGTAGATAAAGAGAGGAGGAGATATACCTGGATTCCTTTACCAAACAGAAAGAGGAAACACTCTGACTATGTTCAATAAATTTGCCAGTTAAAACACATTACCAGAGGAGGTATCCACTGAGGCTGAAGATGCGCCTGTGTATAAACCCAGAAAATGAGATGATTTAAAATGGGTAGCTTTCACTGATATTTATTTTGTGGTTAATGTGATTATTAAGTAGGTGCATCTTCTAAATACAACATGTCAAATAAGAAAACCATCTCTGTTGATGAAGATGGCACACCATCTGCTGGCAGGACAGGCAGAAATGAAGCTGGACCTGAGCTGAAAGCTTTCTTCCCACTGGCTAGCTCTCACAGTGTTGGAAGGTGCTATGCAGATTCCTGGGAAAGGAGTGTCATCAGCAACACTTCTCAGCTGTGAGCCCTGAAGGCTACAATACCGACCATTCAGGCCAGAGAAGCCCATTGGCGTAAGAGACACATAACTAGAAGTAGCCAACTCTTTCCTAGGTAGAGTCAATTTATCCTCATAAGAGGGAATTTATGTCTGACACTGAAAACCTGCCCTGGAAGATGCAAAATGTCTTACTGGGGAACACACTTCTGCTGTATTGCTAAGTGAATGTGGTGTGCCTGTCAATTTTTCTTTGAAATGTTTATATTTACATCCACAGATTACTATAGCTGTCAGCTTTGATCAGAGACGCTCTTCCTTGCAGTGGTTGATGGCTACTGAAGAAACTCATAACTGGTCAAAGTCCTCGTAGTAAGTCACCATTGAATGGGACGTCTGGATCATCCCTTCTAGGTGCCAGGAAATGTCATGATGAGAGGCTAGCAAGGAAAGTGTGTGAGGCTGTATGGAAGGTGGAATATGGTGGATGTGGTTGGTGGGCTCTTGAACTCTGTGATTATCTGCATAAGACAAGCAAAGATCAGCCTCATTGTCATTCCATCATGGGGAAGGGAGGAGATCATGAGACCTCACCCCTCCCTGAGGATAGATAGAGAGTGATGGTTGCTGGGAGAAAGAGACAATTTCTTTAGTGGTGTAGCCCTGGTAAGTTTCCAACAATCTTGCAAATAACTCCCTACCGGGGAACTCCTAATGATGTAATCAAACAGATTAGTTCATGAAATAAAGATATGAGAATAGAAGATGGCCAAGCTGGGGAAAGAAACAAAATTAGAGAGTGTGAGGGACCAGAAGAGTATGATGAGGTAGCCATGAGTATGAAAATGTCATAATAAACCTTTTATGTATAATTAATATGTGACAATAAGAGTCCTCAAAGATAAACCTCATGTTTCATTAGTCAAAATACGACACCCTGAAGGACCTTACCAGTCGACTCTCCACTCTTCCTTTCTGCTGAGGGTGAAGATACATCTATGAACAAAAAGAAGAAGACATGTCTGTGTGACCACTTTCCAAACAGAAAGAAAAAGAGCTCTCTGATCATCTAGTAAGAAATTTGACAGTCAAGCAAACAAACAAAACCCCAAAAGCTATTACCAGAGGAGATCTCTTCTGCTGAGGCCGAAGATACATCTGTGTGGGTAAACCCAGAGAACAGAATGCTCTAACATGGATACAACAATACTTGGGGTGTTTTCACTATCTTTCCCTTGTGGTCAGAGTGACCACTAAGTAGGTCCCATTGTCTATTACAGCATGACAAATAAGAAACTCATCTCATTGGCTAAGCTGCACAATGTGGGCCTTTACCATGTGAAGAACTTGTGTCTGCTGAGGATGAAGATGCGCCTATAGACAAAGATAAAAAGAGGCACATCCAGATCATTTACCAACTAGAAGGAAGAAAGGCTGTTATTGCATTTAAATTAATGGAGATGACATTACCAGAGGAGGTCACTTCCAATGACGAAGATACACCTACGTATAAATCCAGAAAAAAAGATAAGATTCTTTAAAATGAATGTCTTAGCCTGGAAGAATGGCCTAGCTGATGAACCTGAGCTCATATCCAGAAGTTATGTAAAAAATGCCAGGAATGCTGGTGTGTGCTTATAATCTCAGCATTGGGGAGACAGAGACAGGAGGCTCCATGTGGCTTACTGGCCAGTTACTCTAGCCCAATTAGTGAGCTCCAGGCTAATGAAAGGCCTGGCCCAAAGGAAGTGGGTGATATTCCTTCTCCTGTCTCCACATACAATAAATAGTACCTATGCATACACATGCACCTTCCCATTTGATCACACATGCATATATTCAGAAGAAATGATTGTCTTTCATTGATCTTTGCTTTGCAGTCAATATACACCGTAAGTAGGTTCAGTTTTTAAATACAACACAACAAAGAAGAATAATAATTCAGCACAGCAGTGGTGGTGCACACCTTTAATCCCAGCACTTTGGAGGCAGAGGCAGGCAGATTTCTGAGTTCGTGGCCAGCCTGGTCTACAGAGTGAGTTCCAGGACAGCCAGGGCTACACAGAGAAACAAAAAAACAAAACAACAGCCAGGCGGTGGTAGCGCACAGCTTTAATCCCAGCACTTGGGAGGCAGAGGCAGAGGCAGGCGGATTTCTGAGTTTGAGGCCAGCCTGGTCTACAGAGTGAGTACCAGGATAGCCAGGGCTACACAGAGAAACCCTGTCTTGAAAAACCAAAAAAAAAAAAAAAAAAAAAAAAAAAAAAAAAAAAAAAAAAAAAGACCAAAAAGTATATTTCAATAGTTAAATGACACCATAGGAGACTTTACCAGTGGAAGAAGTCACTTTTTCTGAACTTGAAGACATGATATGAATGAGAAGTAGAGGAAACATATCGAGGGTCAGTTGCCAAAGAGAAAGAAGAAAATCTCTGATTGTATTAAAGAAATGTGATAGTCAGAAAACATTACCTGAAGATGCTTCCTCTTCTTCTGAGGCTGAAGCTGAATCTGTATATAAACCCAGAGACAGGATGCTTTGAAACGAATGTCTTTTCATTGATCCTTTCTTTGTAGTCAGTATGATCATTAAGCAGATTAATTTTATAAATATGACACGACAAATAAGGAATTCATCCCTGTTGCTGGAGACACCACACGCTTTGCTTGCTGGGTCTACAGAAATCAGGGTGGAACTGAGTGGTCCACTTTCTTCTTGCTGCCTGTCTGTCACAAGCAGGATGTGCAGGATGGTATTATTCAGACTGTTGGGGAAGCCCTGCCATCAACAGTCTTCCTGAATTCTGCATGTCCTACTATTGATTTGCCAGGCAAGATGCACCCGTTGATGTATGAGTGACGACATGCCTGTTGTAGGTGTGACCAACTCTTTTCTGCTTGGATTTGAGAATGCCCTCTGGGAGTCTGGTACTGTAAGCCTGATCAAAAGCCCCTGATATAGGAAGTGATAGGTCTGGTGGGAAAGGTACTGCTCTTATTTTGCTAAAAAGAATTACATGGCTGTCAAGTTGACATCTAAATAATTATGTTTATGCCTGTAGATCGGTGCTGGTTTCTACTTTGGTCAGAAAAGCTTCTTTTTGCTGTGGGTAGTAGTTGCTGCAGAGATGCATAAATGTTCAAAATGTTAATTATAAATGACTTAAAGGTTCAACTCTAAGTGGGAACATGTCATCCCCTCCAATCAAGCTCATGGGAACATTGTTGAAGAAGAGTTGGACCGATTGTTTCATTTAAGTTTGTGGCTAGTTATAACAGCTCATACTCCATCTGAAGAAAAATAAAAAAAACTTCAAGGCAAAAGCAGAATGTAAGTTCTACATAAAGTGTCATAGTGATCTGGCATGCCATCTTTTGGGCGTGGTATGCCTATGGCTGTCTCATGACTTCAGACTACCTGTGCCAAGACCTGAACAATACTGAACCCACTATTATTCTGTCATGGAGAGGGGTATTTATGAAGCCTTTTCCATTTCTAAGGGGTTATAGAGAGTAAATGTTGGCTAGGGAGGGAGAGACATTTTCTTTAGTGGTCTGGCCACTGTTCCTGCAAATAACCCCCTGTGTCTGCCCCTGTAAGTAGCCCAATTTATACTTATTGGTTTACACACACACACACACACACACACACACACACACACATGCACACGCACACGCACACGCACACACACACACACATACACACATCACTTGGAAGTAGAAGAGGGAGATGAGCAGGAGTGGGAGGGTGCAAGAGAGGGTAATCAGGTAAATCTGATAATATAGTATGTACAAGTGTATGAAATGTCAAAATGAAGCCCATTATCATGTATCATTTAAACATGCTAATAAACATGAAAGATGAACATTAATAAATTAAAATAAAATTTTAAAATGAGCAGATCTCTGTAGTTAATCAACCCTGTGGGGGACTTTGCCAGTTGGAGAGGTTGCTTCTGCTGACACTGAAGTAGTATCAATAAACAAAGACTAGAAGAAACTTACTTATAACCACATCCCCAAACAGAAAGATTAAACACACTGAGTATATTTAACTTCAGAAATACAAACTGAAAATGTTACCAGAGGATGTCTCCTCTTCTGCTGAGACTGAAGATGCATCTGTGTAGAAACCCAGAGAACAGGATGCTTTAAGTGAACAGAACAAGGTTGGTTGTGTCTTCTCATTGGCCTTTACTTTGTGGCCAATATCATTAAGTAGGGTCACTTTCTAAATACAACCTGACCAATAAGAAACAACAGGCACTTTACCATTTGGAGAACTTGAGTCTATTGAAGTTGAAGATGTGCCTATAGGCAAAGAGAAAGAGGCATTCTTGGTTCATTTGCTTAATAGAAAGGGGGAAATGCCTCACAGGAAGAAAAACAAAAAGACCTGACAATCAGAAAGCATTGCCAGAGGGGGTCTCTCCTGTGGAGGTTAGAGACACATCTGTAAGCAAACCCAGAGCAGAAGCTGTTATCTGAGTTGGGCTGGGGAAATGACTCCCAAACATGAGAACCCGAGTTTGATCCTCAGAACCCACATCAAAGTCAAGGCCTGGTAGTATGTATTTTTAATCCTAACACTGGGAAGACAAAAATGGGAGGATCAGGGCTCACTGGCCAGCTTGAGTAGTCTAATTGGTGAACTCCAGGCCAAGAAGAGATCCTGTTTGTAAGGAAGTGGTTGGTATTTCTGAGGAAGACATCTGAGATTGTTCTGTAGTCTATAAACATGTGCACATGTACATGCACGCATATGTACATAAGTATATAGGAACATACTTAGGCATTTGCATACATATAAATAATACACATATGCTTGCATGCATACACATAGGAAATGAATGTCCTTCCATTGATATTTATGTTGTGGTCAAAATGTTCATTGAACAAGTTAAGTTCTCTTTTTATTACAACATAATAAGTGAGCAATCCATCTCACTAGATTAAACAACACAATGGAAACTAGATGCCCCATTGGTGGTGAATGAATGTCAAGGAGACTCAGCAATATAAATGGCTATTTAGCTAAGCAAGTATCTTAGAACCAAAAAGAATATTTAAATTACCCATTGGAGTGGTTGTAGGTGGAGTGTGTGGGGGTGTTGTGTGTTGGAGGCTGTGGTACAGGTATGTATGAGGGGTGTGTGTGTGTGTGTGTGTGTGTGTGTGTGTTGTCAGAAACTCTGACTTGGCTAAGGAGCTCTCTCTTTCTACTAATCCTCCCATCACCTTGTTCCTGGTGCTGGGTCTGGTTTGATGAGCCACTCTGCTCAAAGACAATGACACCCTCAAGCCTGTCCTCATTTTAGCCCCAGTATCATGGTAACCACCCTGCCTACCTGTGCAGTGTGGGGGACAGAGGCCCTTATCAGGTAAAGGAGTTACTTCTACCGGAGTGGGGGTGATGCCTGATATGAAACACAAAAGGACATCAGTCAACTGATGGGAAGATTTCACTTTTTTTTTCTTTTTATAGTTACACTCAATCCCACCATTATTGTTGTGTGCCTTTGTTGTTGGGGAAATTGATATGAGTTTCCTATGTCTTTCTAAGTAAGTTAAAATATCCAAACTCAAAGCACACACTGTGATGCAATAAACTAAATCTTTCCTGAAATGAAACCTGCTACTTGCATGATCTAGACTCATTGGGAAAAATATCATTCTCTTTGAATTGTGATACAGTACAAGATATAGTACAAGATATAGTGAGGTATCTCAAAGGACAGTGGAGTAAGTGGGCATGCTTGTTCCACATCACTGTTGTAGCATCTGCTAGCATCTTTGTCACTGCCAATATGGGGCTAGCCCTACCTGTCTGCATTCCCCACAATTCACCTATGTTTTCCCTAATGTGCAGTGGGTAGGAAGGTCAGATTGCCAAGTGCTAAGAGCATACAAGAAGTCTTCTGGCAGACTGTGAGAGAGGCTTTGTGGAATGCCCCAACATGAATGCAAGCATTGGACTTGAACTTGAACTTGGGGTCTTGACTTGGCTGCATGGAGGCTCTCTTGGTATACTTCTGGGGTCATGTCTATTTCCGCTAAGTGACTCTCGAAGAATCAGGAGTAAAACTGTGCTCACTTGGCAGAATTTCAACATCATTTTATCCCCATAGGAAGTGAGTGTAAAAATGAGCAGAAAACTTACCAGTTGCAAGGCCCGAAACTGTGGCTGGATTTGAGGTAGGAACTGTTGAACCAGCAGGGTAAGGAAATTGTAATTAAATGTCATCTTTGTCAATCAAGTTTATTTGTAAATGACCCCACACACGAATGTGTCCTAATACATTTGATTTTGCTTTGTTCCCATTGGATTTCCTCTTTTTTTTTTTTGTCTTGTAAAGTTAAAAGGAGTTAGCAGTGGCAAGGTACCGTATGGGATGGAGCCAAAAGACCTGGCTCCCAGTGTTTACGTAATAGAGTATGTGACGCTGGGCAAGTCCGGAATCTCTGCACTTCGGCTACTGCGTGGGAAGGTCTATCCAATGGATCTGCAGTGTCTGTGATTTGCTTTTAGAAATCCAGACTCCTGGGGCTAAAGAGCACTTACTGATCTTGAAGCTGACCTACATTTCCCAGCCCTGCATGGTGGCTCACAAACACCCATAACTCCATTCTGGGAAATCTGAGGCTCTCTTCTGACTTCTGTCAGCAGCAGGCACACTCCTGGTGCACAAACATACATGCAAGAGAAACATTCACACACATAAAGATAAAACAAAAAGAAGAAAAAGAAATGCAGACTCTCGTACACAAATCTACATTTAAACAGAATCCCAAGTGAGTTGCATGCTCAATAAACTCTTGAGAGACACTTAAATGGAGATGACTGCAGATCTGAACACACATGGTAGTATCAGGAGGAAATGGGAAACATGTGCTTATGTGCAGGGCAGCCCTCTCTGCTCAGCCTCAGCCAATTACTGTTGCAATGAAATTCACATACCATTGGGCATGTTGAGCGTATTCTTTTTAGCCCAAGCTAGAAATTTTGGATCAGGGGTATAGCTTGGGAGTAAATAACTTGTATGAGGCCTTGTGGTTGACCCCTGGCACAGGGGAAAAATAACTGGATGTGTGGATTCTTATATAAGACCCTCTGCTTTTAAAACATGGGGCTAACAAAAAGAGAAGGAAATGGATGCAACTGGAAATATGCCAGTCTCAAAGTGACAGATGACATCATGTTTTCCTTCATTTGTGGCTCGTGGGTTTTCATATAGATGCATAAGGTCATGTGTGTTCATATGGTATGAAAGGAGAAGTGAAGCTGTCCAGAGGATCCAAGGGACTGGTGGGAGTAAGAAAATGGAGGGGAGATGATAGGAGAGGGGACGAGCTTATGTGCAATATATACATGTGTGGAAGTGTTTTTATGTAATGCAGTATCATCTATAATGAAGATATGTGAGAACTATACACAAATTTGAAAAGGAGAAAACTGTGTAGCAAAAGATAATTTCGACAATCATAGGCAAACCTGGATGATCAGAATTTCAGTTCTTCAGTGGGTCAGTAGGCTCATGGTTTCCCCATTTGGGGTTTCTGGTCTCTGCAGTCTCTGAAGCTTCTTTCAGCCCTTGTAAAATGCTTAGCTGCAATGGTGTCATATTTGATTTGTCCTGGCCTGGGTCATTTGGGAATATCCCACAGGTTCAACACAAAAAGAAGGAACTCTTTTCACTGTCTGATTTGCTTTCAAGGTTAATTTTTTACTAAGCCTGGAAGATGGCTTTGCAGTTTTGGAAATATGGATGATATACCATTTTTTGTAACTGTTCATGGTTCAGAGGGAACTTGGGTGGTTCCCTATATATCTCCAACCTATTGAAGTGTATGCTCATCAACACAAGCTCTAGAATGAGCCCCAACTTATCATCCAGGAGGAGATTTACAAGAGGTTTTAAAGTAAGAAGGGCTTGTAGTCAAGAGCCGATAGACTCAGCACACAGCAGTGCACACGTCCATGAGGAGTTCCCATCACTGTGCCCTGAACAACATATACCACCCAGGCTCCAGGATGCAGCTTTGAGGTCTTTATCCTCCTGTTCCCTGAGGAGTGATGGATCCTGTGGATCATTACTCAGTGGCTAACATTGGGCCAGAGCATAACCCCAGGTTCTCTGGCCCTGGGTCCCAGGGTACAGCATGGCTACTCTATGGTTATTCAAGAGCTCTCCTTTCAGTGAGAGAGATCTGGGCAAAATTGTGCTCAACCAAAAATTCAAAAGCTCTGTTACTATGGGACTTCCCAGAAAACTTAATATATTGATAGACTATTCAAAATAGGGATCTACACATCCAGCTATACCATTTCTTCCTGCTTTCTATATCACTGACTTGGTGTCTGGTCCTGTGAACATGCTGAAAGCGTGTGTTTCTGCATTATGTTATGAAAGTGTGGGCTAGAGTTTTATCTGAGGTGTCTGAAGTCTTACAAAGATTACTAAAGAATGAAAACAGGTTTTAGACCCTAGGTATCAACCGCATTGAGAATGGGAGGGGAGCTACACCAGAATAGCTTTATCTCAGACACCAGATTCTGTATCAAAAAGGAAGACAGCAGGAGCCACAGAGATGGCTCAGTTGGTTTGCACCCATGCATAAGGACCTGGGTTTTGATTGAAGCATGCATCTAAGAGCTGGCCCTGGAAGGCTGAAAAAGGCAGACCCTTGGATCTCACTGGTCAGTCAGCTTGGTTCAGTGAGAGACTCTGCCTCAAAAAATAAAGTAGAGAGTGATTGAGGAAGATACCTGATGCCAACTACTGGACTCTACAAACACAGGTATACACATGCCCCCAACATATATGTGCATGCTCACACACACGTGAGAAATACTATATGTAGACATACTATATTGCCCTCTAGTCCAGTTAACTCTTTCAGTTATTGATGAAGAAGCACGTTACTTTGGTACAAATTTAAGGTATGATTTCCCCTTTCCTATATAACTTTTTTTAAAAAGATTTATCCATTATTTATTTATTATAAGTACATTGTAGCTGTCTTCAGACATACCAGAAGAGGGCTTCAGATCTCATTACAGATGGTTGTGAGCCATCATGTGGTTGCTGGGATTTGAACTCATGACCTTCGGAAGAGCAATCAGTGCTCTTACCCACTGAGCCATCTCTCCATATAACTTTTTAGAGACAGAGTCTCATGAAGGCCAGATTGTCCTCAAATTCACTTGTAGCCAATGAACTTTTGATCCTCCTTCCTCTGCTTCCTGGGTGTATGATTACAAGCCCAACGCTATGCTGGGATCAAATGCAGGGCTTTATACATTTTACACAAGCACTTTGCCAAGTGAGCTGCATCCCAGTCACAGCCTGTCATTTCATAAGGACACACAAGCCTTAATCACAGGTAAGGCAATCTATACATACCTGACTCAGATAAAACAGTAAAGAAAGAAACATTACCGGGTGAAGTTGGTCTTTCCGCAGGTGATGCTGAAAAGGCAAAGCAAAGAGAAACTCAGGAGAGTGTTTTTATTTAGAAAGGCAGATAATACATGAGCTATATTTAAATCCCACCCAAGTTGCTTCTGGAATGTGAAACTAAATCAAAGAGCAGAGTTTGTGTTGCTATTGTTGTGTTGTTCGTTGTTTGTTTGTTTGTTTTGGCTAAGACTGAAATAGAGATAGGTATTTGTGAAAGTAGGAAGTTAGAAATGTTCATTGTCTATAGAGGGGACAGTTTGTCTGGGAGGGGTCAGAAAGGCCACTTCTCTGGCACAACAAAGAGGATGTTTTGCAGAGTAACAAATCACTAGGCACCTTCTTAATTTGGCCCTTAGATGAATAACATTGACTCCTTAACTATGCCAAACAAAGATGGCAACACATTGCTGAGTCATCTGAACATGAAGAAAACAATCCCTTACAACAAAGAAGCATATTATCTTCATTCAAATCTGTTAGTGCTCTATCAGGGTGGAAGTGCAAACGAGATTGGAGCCCAACTTCTGAGATCCGGGAAATGAAGCGTCCTTGGTGAGTAACCACAATTCTCAGCCTAGAGAACCCTGCCTACCTCACAGAGAGTGCGTGTGAAATACAAATTATACAAGCAGTCAACACGGTCAGAGTCCTGAGAATAAGTGGTTATTGGGTGCTCAGCTCTAAATCGGAGCCCAGAGCATGCTGAGAAGAGGGGCAGAAAACTGTAAGAGCTGGTGGTGCAGGGGGCACCATGTCTCTGGGCATGGTAAGGCTGTGGCCCTCATGACTCACTGCAGTTATGGTTATATGTTCAAGATAGAGCCAACACGATCACCAATGTACCAGCAGGCAGCACTAACAGAACTCGGTGGATTACAGAAAAAAGAAAGCAAAAAGGAAAAGCCTTGAAAGGAGGGAGGGGACGTGTTGGTGGAATCCAGGTATTCATGGAAAATAGGAGAGGGGAATTGGGGATGGGTATGATCAAGACACACTGGCTGAAATTGTCAAAGGACAATTAAAATCTAAAAAATATATATACATTAAATAAACAGATGAATTACTTAAGTTCTTTTATCTTAGTCTCTGCCCTAGTTAATTGGCCAAGGTTACTTTCAGTCCATCTGATTTTCCTTTCTTTGATGTTGAGGCAGAGCAAAAGAAACCAATCCATAAACTTTGCCGAATGAAACCCACAAATAAAACAACATCCCAAGAAACCATCCCAAACGAGAGGCCGAAAGGAGACAGTTTAAATTAAAGAGAAACTGGATTGTGTTCATTGAATTCTCAAAGACCCGTTCTAAAAGTCAGCCTCAGAGCTCAACGCAGACAACATAAGGAAAAGGCCTTTACTGGAGTGGCTAGTGGACAGAGCCCCCAGAGAGTCCTTAGAGACAGTCAAGTCTGCAGGCTCTACGGGGAACTCATGGGGGTCGTGTAAAGCATGGCACACTAAGGAGTGACGGGCAGAAGCAAGCGCAGGGTAGAGAGTCGGGTTCTTACACCACAAAGTTTGCACAGCTCCCCCAGCAAGCTTTGGAATGCTGAGATCGTGCCCGGGGCATGATTAGCAGACCTCAACAGCATCCAAGTGTCCCCAAGTTAATTTCCAATGCCCTCATCGAGGACCACTGACAAAGCCAGCAGCTAGTACCTGAGCAGATGACGCTGGCATCTTCTTGGTGGCCACAGTTGTGGACAGACAAGCCTTGGTGGTGGCACTGGTCTAGGGACCTCTCACTGCCCTGGCACTTCACGTCATCCAGGAAGATGCTCCCTCTGCCCTCTCCGAAATAGCCACTCCCAAGGGCGCTGACACCCTTCCCACAGTTCAGCTGCCGGCACACCACATGGGCATCCTCGATGTCCCAGAGGTCATCACAGACAGTGCCCCATGTGCCATTGTGGTAGACTTCCACTCGCCCTTCACACTGGTTCTTTCCATCCACCAACCTGACAGTGAGCTGGTCTGGGGAGGACACAGAAGTTAGTCCTGGAGTGTCGTGAGCAGCACGGTGGGCTTTTCATTAGTTCCTAATACTATCTGTCTAGAACCAGAGGGGTCAAGGACACCACAAGAAGACCTACAAAATCAACTAACCTGGGCTCATGGGGGCTCACAGAGACTGAACCACCAACCCGAGAGCATGCATGGGCTGGACACAGACTTCATACCCATATGTAGCATGGTCTCCCTGTGGGTCTCCTAACAATTGGAGTTGAGGCTAACTCTGACTCTGCTACCCCATTTTGGATTCCTTTCCTCTAGCTGGGCTGCCTTGTCTGTCCTCAGTGGGAGAGGATGCAGTTAGTCCGGCTGTAACTTGATGTGCCACGGTGGGTTGTATGTGTTGCAGGGGGGCTTTCATTCTCAGAGGAGAAAGGGTGGGGAAAGTAGGGGGAGGGAGTGTGAGGTGAAATTGGAGGGAGGAGAGGGAGGGGGATGTAAACAAATTAACTAAGGGAAGAAAAGATAAAGAAAAAAATATTATCCCTCTAAATCTGACAACTGTAGGAACCCTGGCTTCCTGCCTCTACGCACCACAGGGCTGCACCATTTTAATGGTCCTAAGTGCATTGACTTGCTTTCTCTGGCTAATTCTGATTTCTTATTTCTAGACTAAAAATATGTTACAGTTATTACAATGATTATCATATCCTTGGATCCAAGCCACAGAATCCCATCAGCATTCCTGCCAAATATGCTAAACCCAAGCTTTGTCTCTTTCTTTTAGAAGATTGTTTCTTGGTGTAAGTTCAAAGGTCAAGTTATCTAAAAGGCTGGGGCATGACAAGCAGTAACAGCTAACATGAACAGCCTCCCTCAGTCTACATGAACAGCCTCCCCCAGTCCACATGAACAGCCTCCCCCAGTCCACATGAACAGCCTTCCTCTGGTTCACTTTCTCCTTTGCCTCCCTGGAAGGATGAGCTTTGGGGGCCAGCAATAGATAGTACAGGCTATAAACTTGGGGAGGTCCTTAGAAAGGTCTGATAACCGGGAGAGAAAAGCAATGAGAATATTACCAGCTGTGGGAGCCACTCCTGCTGAAGCTGAGGCAACACCAACAGCTGGAAGAGAAAACCAGAAACATTGACATCTGTGCGGGTTCATCTGATAAAATACCATAACTCAAGTGGGCACGAATTCCTGTCAGGCCCACGTGATGGGGCACACATGTGTGGTCAGTAGCCAGCTCATGCTGACAATGCCTCAGAGGCACCAACCTCTCCTCATTTGACTTACTAATACTCACTATGAACATCTCTCAACCTTAAATAAAATAGAGTGGAGAAGTCACAGCCTCCCCCCGCCCCCGCCACCTTGATCCTCATACCATCTCTCTCCCAGCCTCACTTCTGCCTGGCCCTAGGAGATGGAGAATGAGGTGTACCAGATAGTGGTGAGGCCCATCGGTGGAGCAATTAATTAAATAACAAAATAAGGTTTTAGTGGTCAAGATTTTTTAAGTTTTTTATCTATTCTCTCATAGATCTCATCCTGACCACAATTTCCCCTGCTTCCTCTCCTCCCAGTTCCTTTCTCCCTTCTCCCCCACAATCCACTACTCCTAGGTTTTCCCTTCAGAAAAGGGCAGGCCTCCCTGGGATATCAACAAACCATGACATATCAAGTGCAATAAGACTAGGCACCTCCCCTCATATCTTCTAGGCTGGACCAGGCAACCCAGTGGGAAGAAAGGGTTCCAAAAACAGGCAAAAGTGTCAGAGACAGCCAGCACTCCCACTGTTAGGAGTCCCACAAGAAGACCAACCTATACAACCATCACATGTATGCAAAGGGATTAGCTTAGACCCATGCAGGCTCCCTGGTTGGCGATTCAGTCTCTGTGAGCTCCCATGAGGCCAGGCTAGTTAATTCTGTGTGTTTTCTTATGGTGCCCTTGACCCTTCTGGTTCCTACAATCTTTCCTTTTCTTCCACAGGATTCTTTGGTTACATTTTTTTTTTTTGAGTGGTTACCTAAACTTGTTCCTTGTAGCAAGAAAGTCTCATCATGGGAAGGGCATGAGGAGAGTATTTGCATAGTTAAGCTGTCTGAAATCTCATCATGAGAACTTATGAGTTTGAGGCACACAGAAGGACCATTCCCAGGAGTTTAATGGCTCTACAGAAGGTGTATTATTGCTTATAGAACTTCCATGTGTAAGGTCTAGGGAACAGACTGTGACAGTGGACACCCACTTCCTGACACTAGTGTGAACAATGTTGTTGGCTGTTGGAGTCCAAGTGTGCAGGAGGAGTATGACACTTTCAACGCAAATGCCAGGACAAGTGTGCCTCAGCAGGGGCCCTGTACCCTCTGCGTTGTTCTACCTGGTTTGTTGCTTGAGAGGAAAATAAAGTTCCAGCAGAGATTAGGTACCTGAACATATGGCGCCTGCATCTTCATGGTGCTCACAGTTGTGCACAGAAAGGCCGAGGTGGTGGCAGTGCCCCAGGTTGGTCTCTGTGCCCAAACATCTCACGTCGTCTAGGAAGATGGGACCAGAGCCATCGCCGAACAGACTGCTCCTGGGGGCTGCTAGGGCCACCCCACAGCCCAGTTGTTGACATACCACTTGGGCAGCCTGTATCCCCCAAAGATCATCACACACAGTTCCCCAGGTCCCATTGAAGTAGACTTCTACACGGCCCTCACACTGGCTTCCCCCGTCAGCCAGTCTCACCATCTGCAGATCTGTAGGAGCCAAAGACCGAGTCAGCTGAGGATCTTTCAGTGCTCAAGGGAGACAGCGCATCAAGCTGGAGAAGCCTAGCTTGGTGTCCAGCCTGCTGTTGGGATAACATGCACCTGTCTATGAAGGGCTGTGCAGATGTGGGATACCTATATACCCAAAGGAACATATATGACCACTTTCGGTACTGGAAATTTAACATATTTTTTACCTATGCTGGATTGCTGTCCTGGTCAGTTTGGTTATGGGAATGAAGGCCACAGTCTAGCACTGAGGAAGATGTACCTAAAAATATCATTCTCCCATGCAGCTGTTTCCCTGGCTCTTTTTTTTTTTTAACCATTTCTTTTTTGAGATTAAGGGTCTCACTAACATTCCTACGCTGGTCTAGACCTCATTCCCAGGTACACTTGGAACATGCAATCCTCCTGTCTCAGTCTCCCAAATGGCTGGGGTTTCCAGGCCCTTGGCACCATGCCCAGGGCTCACTGATCTTAGGGTCTTTTTTCCCCCCACAGAAAATCACTTTCTAAAGGCTAAAAACAATGCATCTGTGAGCTGAGAGCTCAGACTCTTTGTCTAACTTGGTTCTCTCCAGTAGGATATAACTGACAAGATACAATTAGTTGTTTGTTGATTGAATCTAGAAAGTTGTAAACTATTTATCAAAGTGGGTACACCATCCCCAAGGCAAAGTGTGAAAAACCCTCCTGAACTAAAGCAAATGAAGTGGGTTCTCAGAGTCTGAGCTCTCAGGTCTGGGGCAGGCTCTTTGCATGGGTTCAGTAGAGCCCAGCATGGAGCCCAGCCTTTGAACATCAGATGCTGTCATTGAGGTGAATGAGTAAATTGACTCTGTCCTTTAAAAACAAGCAAGACAGCAAGCAAGCAAACAAACCCACAACAGGAGAAGCCCATGTCACAAACTTTACTGAGCTTCTTTGTTTTATAGCATCAAGGCCGTGAAACTAATGTTCTTACTCTAATTCCTCCCTTCCTTCCCCTCACCCCACACCCCACCCTCTGTGCGTGTTGCTCATGTGTGTGTGCGTGCGCATGTGTGCGTGTGTGCGGTGTGTGTGTGTGTGTAGACCAGATTAGATATCATTTCAGGTTTATTCTTCAGGACACCTACTAACTTGCATTTCATTTTGGAGTCAAGGTCTTTTTTTTTTTTTTTCCTGGAACTGGTTGATTTAGCTTGACTGGCTAGCCAGAAATTCCCAGGAATCTGTCTGTTTCCATTTGTCCCATACTAGTATTACAAGCACAGGCCACCATGCCTGGGTTCTGGAGACTGAACCAGATCCTCGTGCTTGGGTGGCCAGCACTTCACCTACTGAGCTGTCTCCCCAGATTTGTTTGTATCATTTCTGTTAGTCCCAGTCAGCCTCAGAACAGAGATTCCCAGGCTGTAAGAGTAGGAAAGTACCTGGATGCAAATCATGCGGATGTTCCTCAGGAGCTGAGGGAGCTGCACAGGAAAGAATGGGGGAAAGTCACCACAGATGCAACCTCAGCAAACAAAATGCTACCTCAGACTCTCAAGCGTCACCTAAATCCTATAATTGAGCTTGCCTTTAAACAACCCCACGGAGTAGCTAATCAAATAGTTTCCATTTAAATTGTGGTAATGGCTCATGCATGTATGGGCTCGTTATTCTAAATAAGAATGAGACATTAAATTCATGATGGGATCATGAAGCTCCGGCCTCATAGCAAGGGCCACATTGTTAGATCATCTCCATCTCAGGTCCCAAGTCCACGCTGCAGATAGAGAAGGACCCCCTACCCCCAGGTTCTTCTGCCCCTAGGACCACCTGCACTCTGTGGCCTGCCAAGGCCTCTGCTGCCGGAGCATCTTGGGTCAAAAGCTGATATCATACTTTCCTGCTGAAATGTGGTGCTCATGTGCAAAATGGATGACACACCAATATGTTAATTTCAGGACACCTTTCCTCTGGGTGCATGGCAAGCACCCCGGGACTGAGGAATAGCCCTGGTCCTAATCTTCTAGAACAGTCTAGAGAGCAGGGAATTGTCAAAAAAAATTTAAAACTCGGATGAGAGGGTAGTAACCCTTTTGGTAGACTCTAGTCACCAAGCAGGAAATACGGTATTCATAAATTCATAGATACCTGGATGTCCATTAGCTGCAGAATCTATAGAGAGAATGGGAACATGAGATGGTAGATATTAGAAACATGACGGTGAAGCAGCCTAGAGGACATAGTCTTTGTTTAATTATAATGGAAGGAAGCTGGGTGTGAGCAATTCTTCTTAATCATCCAAGACTTTCTTCTGCTGTGGTCTTTCACCTACTTAAAAACCTGGGCACACTATTCTGGCTGAATTAATCTTAATAATAAAAATGATAACAGCTAGCTATTTTGTATAATTTATAGTTTTTTTTAGATGCTTGACTAAACATTGTATGCAGGTTGCCTTGTTAACTCCTAGCAACCCATGAGGACTAGTATTTTAGTTTGTTTGTTTGTTTGTTTGTTTCTTTCTTTCTTTCTTTCTCCCTTTCTTTCTTTTTTTCTTTTTTTCTGCTGATTAATCTCTTCAGATCTTCACTTTGACAATTGACACCCTAAGTATTGCAAGCATAGTTTTCAGTGTCAGAAAAGAAACCCACTGTCCTGAGTGTGAGGCAGGCTTGTGGTGTACCAACATTCAGTCTTGGCTTGGGCAGTTCTGTGACTAGTCTAGGATGGACCTTCTCTTACCTGAACAGATGACACCAGCATCTTCCTGGTGCCCACAGTTGTGGGTGAGCCAGTCTCTGTGAGGGCACTGTGCCAGGGAAGATTCTCTTCCTGTGCAGTTGACATCATCAAGGGCGATGCTGCCTGACCCAGGGCCGAAACTGGTGCCTGGCAGGGCAGATAAAGCTGGACCACAGCCAAGCTGTCTGCAGACCACTTGGGCATCCTCTATGGACCAGTTGTCGTCACATACAGTCCCCCAGGTGTTGGCATAGTACACCTCAACTCGGCCTTCACACCTGCTTGTCCCATTCATCAGTCGCAGGTCCAGACCTGTGAGTAATTCAGGAACAATCTTTTTGAGAGCCCATCCTCAAAGACTACCAGAAAAAGCAGCTATTTCCTGGGAGTCATGAATTGATAGTAGAGGATGGCAAACCCACTTCCCCTTCACTTCATCTCAAATCATTTAAATTTTTGTCCTTGGTACCACTCAATGGGATTTCAAGATTATGTTTGGTTAAAAAAAAAAAAAAATAAAAAATAAAAAAAAAAGATTGTCCCTTGTCCAGCTGGACCAAGAACTTCCCCTTGGTCCCTTATTGCAAGTGGCAGGTCTTGGTTTCTGTTACTCACAAAATACATCATATTTTTATCTTTTTCTTTTCATGAGGAGCTGTGCTAACTGATGTGTGTGTGTGTGTGTGTGTGTGTACTGATGAAGGGATAATAGTAGTAGACATCAGGACCAAGTGTGACCCATGTGTCAAGGTGTTCTGGGAGAGAAAGGCAGTCATTGCATGCTGATGCCCATAGTCAAAAGTTGCTGTGTCAAAAGAGAATAAAAGGTCAGAAGACAGCCAAGATCTCTTCCTACGTAGGTCTGGGTAAGGACAGTATGACACCTTGAGCCTTAACAGGAGCTTTCTTTCACACTTCTTACAGTATTTTCTACTCCCAGGTTTTCTGCACGGTCCAGACATTCCCATTCTCCCTCAGCAGGAACAGCGTGAGCTGGATAGCATGAGCTGGGGAGGAGGTTAGGAACACACATCGGACTCAGCAGGGATGCTTCTCACCCAGTACTGGTGGAATCGGGACTCAAACACACAAAGGAAAAGGTAACTGAGGAGAGAAGAAAGGAAAATACCTGCTGATGTGTGCACCTCTGGCTGCCTTGCTAGCGATGCTAAAGATGGATAGAAAACAAACAAAAAAAAAATGAAAAAGAAAATTAGATGTCTTTGTTAGGTGTCAGGCATCCTCAACTCTTCATCAGCTTCCAGTGGTCTCTCCACCTTTGGGACTATCTAAAGACAGCTTCTAATCCCACTCCTTCATGGTACTTTCCTCTGTAAAGAATAAGCCTTCCATCCCTCAGTCAGTGTGTACTCAGTGACTACAAACTACTTTATAAGCACAATAAAATTAGAGCCTGGAGTGAACAGATTTAAAAAAACAGACACAGTTTAAAGCCAGTAAAACATGCTATGAGGACCTCTGCTATCAGAACAACCCAAGCTGGTACTTCTTCTGAAGGTCATTCTTTCTCTCAATTCTCTGCATGTTGGACTTTGCTCTTTAAGACCTGCCCTGAAAATCAGCTGACTGAGTTTGAAATGTGGCAACTGCTGGGCCCCAAATAGCCAGGAACATGTGGAAAAGCTTTCATCTTTCCTCCAGGGAGAAAGCAGAGTACAGAGGAAAATTCTTACAGGCCTCTGATCAGAAGATAATGGCTGATGTCTATCTACATGGCATGTTTTGTCATATGCTAAGCACCGCGCCAAACTCTCTCTCTTGCACAAGGAAAGTCAGCCAATCCCACCATATCCTGAAGATGCAATTACCACCATCCACCTCACTCACACAGAGGAGGAAATGGAGTTAATTCAGGGATTCACTCAATGTACCGATGATGAAAACAGGGTGTTTGGCCCTTAAACCTCTATCCTACTTCCCAGTATGACTCTGCCCATGCAAGTTACAGCCAACCAATCTAGAATAACTGGCATTACCTGAGATCATATCACTCACAGAAAATGATGGTGCCGACTGGGACAGAGAGGCTATGAAAGACATAAGAAGAGTAGAAAGTGACCATCACTGCTCTTCAGTCTATTAAACCCCACAGGTAAGCCAGTTTATTTGAACTATTTGGGGGAAAAAAAAGTCAGATGTATTCCATCTGTGCATCGAAGAATGACCCCACGTCACCACCCAAATTTCTGGATTCCTAGGTCCATTCTGTCCTGATAATGGATACTAGAATATAACTTCCTTTCTTTCTCTCTTTCTTTCTATCTATCTTTCTTTCTTTCTTTCTTTCTTTTTTTCTAAAAACAATCTGTGACCACAGTGATAGTATCCTATGTGAAGCATCTGTCTTGCTAGCTGGTGTGGTATTGTAATTCTTATTTTTAATTAATTAGTAAGTTGATCAATTAGAGATAAGATTCTATGTAGTCCAGGCTAACCTCAAACTTGCTGTGAACTTGCTGTGTAGCTGTCATGTGATTGCTAGGAAATAAACCTGGATCTTCTGGAAGAGCAGCCAGTACCCTTAAGAATTGAGCCATATCACAGGCCCCATATTAAAATTTAAATAATATTTCTTACATGATTTTATTGTCATCGTGTGTGATGATTTGAGTGAAAATGGCCTCCATAGGCTCATTATTTAAATGCTTAGTCCCCTGCTGGTAGAACTGTTTGGGAAGGATTAGGAGATGTGACTTTATTGAAAGAGGTAGGTCCCTGGGGGCAGGTATTGAGGTTTCAAAAGCCTAAGAAATTCCCAATTAGCTTGATCTGCTTCTCTGTGTGGATGAAGGTGTGAGCTCTCAGCTACTACACCAGCGCCATTCCTACCTACCTGCTGTCACATTTCCTACCATGACTCTAACCGCTCTGGAACCATGAGCCCCAAATAAAATATTTTCTTCTATAAATTGTCTTGGTGATGGTGTTTTATAGTGGTAATTGGAAAGTAATTAAGACATTGTATTTATGCTCAAGTATGGTCTGTTTGCAGCATGTGGCCCTGGTTCTCCAAGCTGATCAAGTTTGAAGCTTCCTTGTAAAAGGAACACACATAAATAGAGTCAGACATAAGGAAATGGTTATGAAAATCACACCTTGAGTAGCAGGTAGGTGTGTTGGGAATACTGGCCTGGGGACTGTCCTAGATTGTCTTCCTGTTTTGTGTGCGGTGGGGCAGGAGGATCCCAGAAGTGGAAAGTCATTAACCCACCTGGTTCAGAACCCAACCTACCTGAGCAGACAACACCAGCATCTTCGTGGTGGCCACAGTTGTGGGTGAGCCAGCCACCGTGCAGACATTGCCATAGTCTGGCTTCAGTTCCCATGCACTCCACATCATCCATGACAATGGGGCCTAGGCCTCGCTCAAAATGGGCACGGCCAATGGCTACCACAGCCCCACCACAGCCCAGCTGCCGGCACACCACCTGGGCATCTCTCAGGTCCCAGCCGTCATCACACACTGTGCCCCAGCTGCCATTGTAGTAGAGCTCCACACGGCCCTCACATGGGTGACTGCCATTGGCTAGTCTGAGCATCACATCTGAAAAAGCAGACAAACTGCATCAACCACCCCGAGGCTCCCCTTTGTCAATGAGCGCTTGAAGGTGAGGAAGACATGTTCTCTGCCTGGGCTAGCTTTGAGAGCTCTGTCCTCACAAGGAACAGGGCATCTTATAGGTTAGCACCAGTTGCTGAGCAGCGTGCACTTGATGGAAATGTGCTAGGTGATCCAGGGAGAGGCTTTTAACACACCTGCCCCTTTCACACACACATTTATATTTCACAAAGCTCAAGAAAGGCTCCCAAAAGCCTTTTGTAAAACGGCAATACTGGGCATGTAAACATGGTTGAGCTACCATTTGTGAACTCATTATTAGCGTAGTGATTAAGACAGGTTTTAACACTCAGTGCTGGCTGAGTTCCCTTTCTCTTAAGAGTTCATGAACCTTTAACCTCAGGGCATACAATCTGCTCAGAGCAATCTACTCAGCCAGTCCCTTCAACCTACATCTCAGGAGCTTTAACTGACCGGGAGCTTGGGAACCACTTTCAAATCCCTAGCTCCCAGGTGACTGAGTGGCCACCTGAGTTCGGTGTCACCAAGCAGGGCCAGTGACTGAAATGATGAAAGGACCTACCTGTGTCTTTCTCATCTTGCAATAGGGACTCATAAGATGCAAAGAATCCAATGTTGGTGACGATTGCGTCACTGTGGAACACCACGCTCATGTGGCTTGAAGAAGAGGTAAATATTGGGGTTGTTTCAGAGCAGAATCTCCCCAGTGAAAATGGTTCACTTTGTGGGCCATCAAAAATCTCAATGAAGTCATAAGGGCAGCCGTAGAAATTCTCCATCCTGTGAATGAAATAGCCTCTTTCAAGCTCCTCTTTCCTTGGCCTTTTTGTCTAGGAGCAACTTCCCAAAAGGTTACAGCAAGGGTCAGGCAAAGCCACTACAGACCTGTAACTCCTCCCACAGGCTAGAAGGGCCGGCCCCACCGGCTTAGGAAAAGGTACTTTTCTATTTTGTATTAAAACATTATTTTCACACAATATGTTCTGGCCACACGTTTCCCTCCTCTCAGGTCCTCCCCACCTCCATGCTCGCCCACCCAACTCCATGCCCTCCCTTTTCTCTCTTTAAAAGAAAGAAATAAACAAGGAACTCACATCTCTCTCACACACATACAAAAGGGAACTCAAAATATACAAGGAAAATAGCGGTAAGACAAAAATGCCCAAACAAAGCAATTTTAGACAAAAAAAAAAACAAACAAAACAAAAACCAAACAAACAAAAAAACAAAAACAAAACAAAAAACCCTACAAAATACCATTAAGTTCATTTTCTTTTAATTTGTTAAAGTTTTAATTTAATAATATCTTTTCAATGTGAGCTATCTAAAGTTCATGGAACATAATTTACATGATACTGATGGCTTATGGCAAAAAGTAAAAATCTGTCTCACCCACCAGCCCCCCCTCTTTATCCCCCTTCCCAGGAGCAGATTCTTTTCCTCCCACAGACAGTTTGCACAGGAATGGTGGCAGATTTGACAGTTACCCACTGTTTGTCGCATCTCGTTCCATAGCATTAGTCACTTAGCCTGTGACAGTAACATGTGGCTGTACCAAAATCCGTTTAGTGGATCTCCTGCTGATGGACACATAGCCTAACTCCAATCTACTGTTGCTGTGTGAAAGCTCAAGCCTCTGCCTGTACTCACAGAAAGTCAATTCCTGGGATTTGCAAACTTAGGCTTTTGATCAGTATTACAAGGCAATTAAAGGTACAGCTCACTTGGGAGAATTGCAGCTCTTTAGCCTTTGATATAATATTTATGCATGCATGTGCTCCCTAATTCCTTCCCTTCTGATTTCTCCACTACTTCCCTCTCCACTTCCCACCCCAAATTCATATGCACTCTCTTTTTTAATTTTACTCATTTTTTTACCTATTTGTTTATTTTGAGACAGTTCTCACAATATAGCCCTGGACAGCCTTGCACAAATAGAGATCTGCCTGCCTTTGCCTCTGGCATGCTGGGATTTGTTTATGTCACTATGCCTGTTTTTGTTTGCTTGTTTGTTTGTTTAAACTTGCTACCCACTGAATCCATTTAGTCCTTTCTGTGTGTGCATGGGTATGGAACTATCTATCGGAGTATGGGTAGTCTTTTAGTGCCTGCATCCCTGAAGAAAAGTGGCTCTCTCCCAGTAGCTGTCAACTGCTAATAGTTCCTCAGACAGAGGTGGGACTTCCTGAGCCCTTCCCTCACCCATGCTGGGATTTTGGCTGGCTTGACATTGTGCAGGTCTTGCACATGAAGTCTAGGCTGTTGTGAATTCACGTGTGCAGTAGCTCTATTATGTCCAGTGAAGAGGTAGTGAACCTGACGTATACACAGCCAGGTAGTGATCATTGTACGGGCACAGAATATTTACTCACTTGACCACTTCGAAGGTGAGTCTGATGTGAGCGCTGGTATCCACTTGTATGTCCCAGGCACAGACCACATTTGTGGGGTATTTTTTAGGATACCAAGGACTGGAGAAGGAGCCTGAACTATTTGTGAGCAAACCACCGCAATGGAAAATTTCATCTGTAAAA
>NW_022196904.1:120289092-120316109 GCF_008632895.1 Mastomys coucha | reverse complement strand
AGGAGGAGATACAATGAGAGCAGAAGAGTAAAGAAAGCAAGCTGAGTGTACAGAGTTCACACCTACAGAGTTCACACCTCGAATCCCAGCACCCAGGAAGGCTGAGACACAAACTCAAACGTGAGGCTAGCATGAGCAGTAGAGTCTGAGGAAAAACAACTATGCCATCAAAAAGAAGTAGGCAAAACTTACTTCTTGTTATGATGTGTTTTTAGTGTGTGTGTGTGTGTGTGTCTTTCTGTCTGTCTGTCTTTCCGTCTGTCTGTGGAGGATAGAAAAGGGGATTGGATCCCTTGGAACTGGAATTTATAGGCAGTTGTGAGCTGCCTGATAGAGGTATTGAGAATTGAATTCAAGTCCCTTGAAAGAACAGCAAGCACCCTTAACTGATGAATCATATATCGAGCTAAAAAACAAAACAAAACAACAACAACAACAAAAACCCAACCAACAAAAAAACCACCTTTAGTGAGACAGGGCTAACATAGTTCAGGCTGACTATTGAGCTGGGGGTGACCTTGAACCCCAGAGGCCATTCAGCCTTCCCCTCCTGGATGCTGGAATTATAGGCATGGACCATCATGGCTACTTTCATGCAATGTTAGGGATTGAACCCAGGGCTTCCTGTATGCTAGGCAAGCACTCTTCCAACTGCGCTACATTCCCAGCATCAGTATCAGCCTCTTGATAGATGATCGTTCGTGTTGTAAAGGGAAAACAATAACATCTAGAAGTGAATAGGCTTTATGAACCCAGTTGCACAGGAAGGTTTACATGTGCAGACAGAAGGAGGCAAAAGATACAAAGATAATACAAACCAAGGTGGCTCTGCTATAGGACAGCTCATTAGAGTAGTGGTTCTCAACCTGTCAGATACTTATATTATGACCCATAACAACAGCAGAATTAGTTATCTGAAGTGGCAATGAAAATGATTTTATGGTTGGTGGGGGGGGGGTGGTCATCACAACATGAACTCTATTAAAGGGTTGCAGCGTTAGGTAGGGTGGGGATCCTGAAATGACTTTATTAAAAGAAGTCATTTTGGGAAGCTATGAAACTGAGGTAGCATCTTAGTTCCTACGTAAGCAAGCCAAAGTCATCTCAGTATAAACTGTTGCAACCAATTCTAAGCTGCCAATGCACTTCTAACTAGAGACTCCCCAAGGAAGGCACTGGTACTCCTTCCCCAGACATTTGCCTTACCTCCAATGTTCCCCTATCAAAGCCTGTCCCATTGGCGAAGCCCCCAAAACTCAACTCAAAATGGCTATCTGCTCAAAACTTAAAAATCTTTTAAAAAATTAATGCTTACCTTTTAATAAGTATATACAAATTGGATCTGAAATCAAGACCAAGATAAACTAAAGTATCCAATTAGGGCAGAACTCTTGGCTTTGGTGTGGGATTATCTATAGACCCCACGGGTAGGAGCTTCATGCATATGAAAAGAAGCAAGACATGGAAAGTTAACATGGAAAGAGAAGCATATACAGGAGGAGCTTATGTGATGCTGCAGCAACTGCCATGTCACAGTGAAGTCTGTGAAAACACACAGACAAAAAGTCATCATCAAGAATTTGCATCCATATTTTATTCTTTTCTTAAAATACTGAAGACTACTGACCTTCAGAAGCCATCATTCCCCTGTGCCCAGAGAACAGAGATGGCGCATTTGTACCTCAACAATATGGACAGGGCTACTCCATGCAACCCCGGAGTTTCTGGTTCCTCGCTCTATCTAGACTCTCGTGATATGATCATCAAAGCCAGCAGTTGGTCCTCTCACTATTGAACCAGTAGCCGAGAAATTTCATCTCTGGTAAATCTGAACCTCCTCTTTATCTTCTCACCCTCTGTAACAATTTAGTACTGCCACATTGCCAACTGTGATGGGCTTTACTGCTTTTGCTAATTAGAAACAGAGTGTCTAATCGGGCCTTTCTCTCCAGTCTCAGAACTTGAATGGTAGCTGCGATGCTCATTCATGAGGGCCTTGGCAACTGATCTGGATGAATTGACGGACAGTACCTGCTGGTTCTCCACTTGGTGCGTCTTCCATACCTATTCAAAGACAGATGTGAGAGTGAGAGACAGATTAAATAAGGTGATCACATAGCTCGCCAGAAAAATCTGGTACTTCCTTCAGAAGCAGACATGCTCTGCTCTGGGCCACTGGAAAAGTAGACTTAAAACTCATCCAGGCTAGTGAAGGGATCAGCGAGCCAGAGTGAGGAAGCTCACTAGGCCCTTGTGGTTCAGGTGCAGCATGGTGCTTGTTTGATTTTGGCCTGTCACTGTGCCAGCAGAGGCCCTGTAACAGATGAACTCAGCCTTTAACCAGGCAGGACCTCAGCCAGGCAGTAGTTAGAGAACGTGGCCCTGCATGTGGTGCTAGGTATGTCTTTGGAAGGCTTATCAGTTAAGTACAGATGCTATAGTCTACTTTATTGGAAGCTGTGGGTATTAACAGAGAATTCAGAGGTGCTAGCTATAGGACAGAGTTCAGCACTCACAGAATACTTGGCGGGCACTAGATTGTTACCAGCACCCAGGCATGCCATGCCAGGAACACGATGTCCAATAATTCTAGCCATTTATATAATTGCTAATATCCAGGTGAGTTTTTGAACCCTTTTCAGATACCTAAGACTGAAACTAACTCTTAAATAAATTGACTTAAAAATTGGTTCAAAGCCTAGAGCTCACTGCTGATGGCTTGCCTGCTGGTGTTGACATCTCTCTTCCCAGTGGCTCAGGATTGGCAAGGCTCTCTTCCTGAGATGTGACGTAAGCCACGCCACTCACCTGAGCAGACCACGCTGGCATCTTCATGGTGCCCGCAGTTGTGGGAGAACCATCCGTGATGTGTGCATTGCCACACCTTGGTTTCATCTCCCATGCATTGCACATCATCCAGCATGATATGGCCCATGCCTTTATCAAAGTGGCTCTCAGCTGGGGCCAACAAGGCCTTACCACAGCCGAGCTGCCGGCACACCACCTTGGCATCTGTCAGGTCCCAGCTGTCGTCACACACCGTGCCCCAGGTCCCATTGTAGGAGATCTCTACTCGGCCCTCACACCTGTGGCTGCCATTTACCAGCCTCAAGGCCATTTCTAGGAACAGAAAAATAGCTGCTTTAGAGATGTGTGGTCCTCAGACTCTAGAAGCATCTGCAGGTTGAAAAAAATCTTCTCCATGTTGGACCCTCGGAGTGGTCCTCTGACCTGACTCCCTAAAATTTTCTGACTGCTAAAGAGCAATTAATGCCTATTAATTTTTAAATCTCTCTGTATGTATGTATGTATATATGTATGTATGTATGTATGTATGTATGTTTGTTTGTGTGAGTGTAGGCACATGTGTGGAGGTCAGAGGACAACTTTAGTTGTTAGTCCTTGCCTTGTTTGAGACAAGTCATTTCTTTACCACTGTCTCCACTTCACACCAGTCTAACAAGCTTGTAAGCATCTGAGAAGTCTCCATACTGCCTCCTGGACTCAGGTTCTTGACCCACTGAGCCATCCCCCAGCACAGTATTTTAGAGTTCTTAAGCTCTCAGAAACATCCCAGCTGGAGGATAACTTACATTGAGCCACTGGAATGTTCTTGTACCCTGCAGCCGAACCTGAGAGGTTTACAAGTGTTCTGGATGGTGTGTGATTAATCCAGTCAGAAGAAAGCCTGACAGTTATACTTTGTGACAGTTCTAGAATAATCTTTCATATTATCTCTTTCTTTCCTTTGAGAAAGGAAACGGGATTCTTGCAGCGCACACACAGAGTGGGAGACAAGAGACCCCAGCCATCTCTTTCTAAATGCTTAGTGGAAGACAGTGATTGTGGCTGGCAGAGCAGGGGTAAGGGTTCTGACTGGCAGTGAGGATGCCACTCAGCAAAGGTGGACCTGAGGTGTCATTCAGGTCAGATTTCAAAAGCTTCTTCTCTCTAAATGGGCCAAGTCACAGCCAGTGTACGTCCTGCACGGTGAGTGCCAGATACCCACCATTTTGCCTTTCGCCTTCCTGAACGGAGTTGTACAGAGCATAGAAGCCTGAGTTGGTGATCATGGTGTCACTTTTAAACACCACCGTCATGAAATTTGAAGAGGAGAGGAATGTGAGTTCTGCCCCAGCACAAACTTTGCCCATGGAGAGTGAGGCGACTTGGTGTCCATCAAACACTTCCACAAAGTCGTAAGGACACCCATAGATGTCCTCTAGTCTGAGGGAGTAAAAGGAGAATTAGTCTCCTCAAGCCAATCTGCCCTTATCTTCCTCCCACCCACACTCCTCATTCTACATCTAAGAATCCCTAGAGTCTAAGAATCCTTCGCCTCACTTCCTCTCCTGGACTATACTGATCTGTCAGACTTCCCATTCTTATCTGGTCTATTTTGGTGGCTTCCATCAGTTAGCCTAGTTTTCAGTCTCTTTGATCCTCTTCTTTTTTACCCTGAATATCTCTTTAATGTTTCTGACCCTTTAATTCAAGTCCTGCTTTTGGTGGTGGTCAGGGTCCACCAGAGACTCACAGAATAAGATGCCCAGGAAGACCCTGAGTCAGGGAGATAGTGACAAAAGGGCCTACTGGAAGAACTTATCTCACCAAGGTCCCCGACTGCCCACATTTCCTTTAACCTGGATGAGGAAAGAGTTGTGCCAGGCATCCCATTGCTGTCTTCTGCCTTGACCCCCAGCCTAGTTTATAGGTATTGATTGCTTTGACTTCAGTACATACCAACTTCTCACTATCTGAAAGTTTCCACTGAGTTAATGGTTTGTTTCAGTACAGTTTGTCTTTCCATCTAGAATGTAAACTCATAGCATCAGAGGTCTTATCTATTCAGCACTATGAGCTCAGGCATAGACAGGAGCCCACACAGAGTGGGAGCAATGAATACACGTGGAAAGCACACCAATGTTTATCTAACATAATAAATAGGTTTTTTTGTTTGTTTTTTTTGTTGTTGTTGTTTGGTTTTTCAAGACAGGGTTTCTCTGTGTAGCCCCAGCTGTCCTGGGACTCACTCTGTAGACCAGGTTGGCCTCGAACTCAGAAATCTGCCTGCCTCTAATAAATGTTACATATAGTATGTAACATAATATATAATTTCTGAGCAAGTATCCATGTGTGTCCATTATAAATTTTTGTTATAAATACATTTATGGATATATGTATATCCACACACACAGTGGGCACACTTTACACACAAATTCAGTACTAGATTTTAAAATCTACCATTGGATACCAATCCCAGTGAAGTAAAAACAAAATACCTAAAACTGACACTTTTTTGTTCTGTTTTGTGTTTGAGAAAGGGTCTCCCTGTCTGTCCTTCAACTCAGTATGTAGACCAGGCTGCCCTATACATAGAAATCTTCCTGTCACTGTCTACCAATTGCTAGGACTAAAAGCATGCCCAGCTACAAAAGAATCCATTTTTAAAGAAAGAAAGAAAAAAGTAAGTAAGGAAGAAAGAGAGAGGGGGGGCGGAGAAAGAAAGAAGCAAAGAAACAAAAAACCAAAGAAACAAAAAACCAAAGAAACAAAAAACCAAAGAAACAGAGCCAGTCCCACAACACCCAGAGGAAGCTCCACTCCCAGGCACTCTAACACTCCCAGGATCATAGGATCAGAGGTGAGGAGGACACAACATCTGCCCTAACACTGGGGAGTAACTGGGACCAGCAGGACCCAGGCACCCAGGCACCCAGGAACTCTGCCTGACCAGTGGCACGAGTTTCTTCTGGTCTGGGCCAATGCCCTGAGTAGAACTTAGGCACAAATGCCTCAGCCAGTCCCACAACACCCAGAGGAAGCTCCACTCCCAGGCACTCTAGCATGTCCAGGATCACAGGATCATAGGATCCCAGGAGCTTGGTCACACCCGGATCTCAAGGTCCCAGAGGCAGCTTAACTCCCAGGAGCTCTGACACACCCAGGATCTCAGGATCCAAGGATCCCAGAATCACAGGATCTCAGAGACAGCTGAACTCTGAGGAATTGTGACACAACCAAGATCACAGGAAGGACAGGCTCCAGTCAGATATATCAAGGACAGGTAGCACTAGAGATAATCAGAAGACAAGAGGCAAGCATAAGAACATAAGCAACAGAAACCAAAGTTACTTGGCATCATCAGAACCCAATTCTCCCACTATAGCAAATCCTGGACACATCATCACACCGGAAAAGCAAGATTCAGATATAAAATCACTTCTCATGATGATGATAGAGGACTTTAAGAAGGACATAAATAACTCCTTTAAAGAAATACAGGAGAACGTAGGTAAACAGCTAGAAGCCCTTCAAGAGGAAACACAAAAATCCCTTAAAGAATTACAGGAAAACACAATCAAACAGGTGAAGGAAATGAAAAAAAAATCCAACGTCTAAAAATAGAAATAGAAACAATAAAGAAATCACAAAGGGAGACAACCCAGGGTATAGAAAACTTAGGAAAGCGACCAGGAGTCATAGATGCAAGCATCACCAACAGGATACAAGAAATAGAAGAGAGAATCTCAGATGCAGAAGATACCATAGAAAACATTGACAAAACAGTCAAAGAAAATGCAAAAAGCAAAAAGTTCCTAACCCCAAACATCCAGAAAATCCAGGACACAATGAGAACATGAAACCTAAGAATAATAGGTATAGAAGAGAGTGAAGACTCCCAACTGAAAGGGCCAGTAAATATCTTCAACAAAATTATAGAAGAAAACTTCCCTAACCTAAAGAAAGAGATGCCCATGAACAAACAAGAAGCCTACAGAACTCCAAATAGACAGGACCAGAAAAGAAATTCTTCCTGTCACACAATAATCAAAACACCAAATGCACTAAACAAAGAAAGAATATTAAGAGCAGTAAGGAAAAAAGGTCAAGTAACATATAAAGGCAGGCCTATCAGAATTATACCAGACTTCTCACCAGAGACTATGAAAGCTAGAAGATCCTGGGCAGATGTCATACAGACCCTAAGAGAACACAAATGCCAGCTCAGGCTACTATACCCAGCAAAACTCTCAATTACCTCAGATGGAGAAACCAAGATATTTCATGACAAAAACAAATTTACACAATATCTTTCCATAAATACAGCCTTACAAAGGATAATAGATGGAAAACACCAACACTAAGAGGGAAACTACACCCTAAAAAAAGCAAGAAAGTAATCTTTCAACAAACCCAAAAGAAGATAGCCACACAGACATAATTCCACCTCTAACAACAAAGTAACAGAAAGTAACAATCACTTTTTCTTAATATCTCTTAATATCAATGGAATCAACTCTACAACAAAAAGACATAGACTAACACACTGGATATGTAAACAGGACCCAACATTTTGCAGCACACAGGAAATGCACCTCAGTGACAAAGACAGACACTACCTCAGAGTAAAAGGCTGGAAAACAATTCTCCAAGCAAATGGTCCCAAGAAACAAGCTGGGGTAGCCATCTGATACCAAATAAAATCAACTTTCAACCAAAAGTTATCAAAAAAGATAAGGAAGGACACTTCATACTGGTCAAAGGAAAAATCTATCAAGATGAACTCTCAATTCTGAACATCTATGCTCCAAATACAAGGGCACCCATGTTCATAAAAGAAACTTTACTAAAACTCAAAGCACACATTATATCCCATACAATAATAGTGGGAGACTTTAACACCTCACTCTCAGCAATAAACAGAAGATGGAAACAGAAACTAAACAGAGACACCAACAGAGTTATGAACCAAATGGATCTAACAGATATTTATAGAACAGTTCATCCTAAAGCAAAAGGATATACCTCCTTCTGAGTGCCTCTCAGATCACCAAGGACTAAGGCTGGTCTTAAATACCAACAAAAACAAGCCCATATACACATGGAAGCTATCTACTCAATGATAACTTGGTCAAAGAAGAAATAAAGAAAAAAATTTAAGGATTTTTAGAATTTAATGAAAATTAAGACACATCATACCAAAACTTATGGGATACAATGAAAGCAGTGGTAGAGGAAAAACTCATAGCTCCAAGTACCTCCAAAAAGAAACTGGAGAGAGCTTACATTAGCAACTTGACAGTGCAACTGAAAGATTTAGAACAAAAAGAAGCAAATACACCAAAGAGGAGTAGATGACAGGAAATAATCAAACTCAGGGCTGAAATCAACCAAATAGAAATAAAAAGAACTATACAAAGAATCAACAAAACCAGGATCTGGTTCTTTGAGAAAATCAACAAGATAGATAAACCCTTAGCCAGACTAACCAGAGGGCACAGAGACAGTATCCAAATTAACAAAATAAGAAATGAAAAGGGAGATATAACAACAGAAACTGAGAAAATTAAAAAAAATCATCAGATCCTACTACAAAAGCCTATACTCAACAAAACTAGAAAATCTGGATGAAATGGATAATTTTCTAGACAGATACCAGGTACCAAAGTTAAATCAGGATCAAATAAACCATCTAAAGAGTTCCATAACCCCTAAAGAAATAGAAGCAGTCATTAATTTTAATTAATTTTAGGTATCATTCAGTTTTCAACCATAAAAGGCGATACATATTCTTTTTTATTAAACTAATAAAATTTATTTTAAAGTACAGAAAAAGAAAAGAAACAAAGAAAAGCAGAGATACAATGTATATGGAAGGTACATCAGCGCAACAGTAGCAGGTATTAAGCTGGAATGCAGGCCATGCCCAAAGCTTTCAGTGCAGAGGAGCCAAGTAGGCCCCAGAGGGACCTTCACTTTCATTTGCAAATAGCTGAACTGGATCTATTTCTTGTAGGGGACTGTGTTGGGGCTGAGACTACAGCTTAGTGGTACAGTATTTGCATGATAACCTTGAGGCTTCGAGTTCAGTCCCCAGTGGTTCAAAACTAATAAAGAAATGGCTACTTTTGTATTAAAGAAAGATAATCCAAGCTTACTAGACATAGCTAACACAATTACAGAGCTAGGGGCTTCCCTATGGGGTGAACCAAATGAGACAATTGTATAGCTACAGCCAGGTGACAACTGTTCCCCCACCCCCTTCTCTTTTTACTACTGTATGCTCACACTTTCCTCTGTAGTTCCTACACAGAGCTCCTGAACCACTTCTTTTAAGTTTACCTAACTCATGAATCCTTGTTTGACAAATCAACTAAAAATACCTATGTGCCTCCAGTTGACCCATTTTTTCTCAATCTAAGTAATTATTACTTTCAAAAACAAGAATGCTTAGTACAAAAAAAATTAAAAAAAAAAAACCATCTATCTCTTTTGAGAGATGGTCTCTCGCTGGCCTGGACCTCAAGGATCGGCCTGGCTCCTTCTCTTCAGCAGTGGGGTTACAAGTATGTAATGCCATACTCAGCATTTCTTTATGTAGGTTTTGAGGCTTGAACTCAGATCCTCTTGCTTGCAGGCAAGCACTTTACTGACTGAGCTATCTCTCTAGCCACCAAATACAGGCACAACCTTACCACTTAAATGTGAAGCAAAGTGCTGTGGGAATTGCCAAAGGAAAACCAAGCCTCAGCATAAGGCAGGGTTTCTTAATCTTAGAGTCTTACCACTGTGCTATGATGGCGCTGGGAAACTTTTCTTGGGGGGGAATGGAGGGAACTGTCTAGATCATCACAAGACATCCAAGAGCCTTCACCTCCATCCATTAGATGACAGTATCTCCTGGCCGACCCCAATTATGACACCTAAAAATGACCCCAGGCCTAGGGAAATACCTTAGAAGCAGGTATTACAATCACTTCTACTTGAGAAGCCCTTCAAAAAAAAATAAAAATCTTACATCCCAAGAAAGAAGATGTAAATAATAATATATTTCAACTTAAAAACCATCAAACTCCAAAATTATCAACTTTTACCTTGTTCTGGGCAATATATTAAACTACTCCATAATCAGCATGCTTTAAAAGAATAGGAGGAATTTATGCTTTAATAAGTAGGTAGATTATAGGAGATTTGAGGGGTTACAGCTGTTTGGCACAGTGAGAGTGTGGCACGCTCTGCTCCACTGTCCACACTTTTTACACCTTTAAAGGGAGAACTTGAATCATTGCCTGCTGTGGGCAATGAATGCAGGCAGAAGGAAACACAGAAGTCTGGACAAACTGAGAGACAAAGTCAGGAAGAGGGATGACCAGGATGTGACAGTGAAGGAAGGCAAAACTGTGGTTCACAGTATCTGGAAAGGTTTTGATTTTTTAATTAAGAAGTTACCTATATGAATATATATTCATATATTTGTAGTTGGCCTTTTGTACCTGAGGATTTAACTAAGTATGAGTCAAAAATATTTGCCATAAACCTTTGTGCTGAGCATGTGTAGGCTATTTTGGGTCAATATTCCAGAAACAATACAGCATAACAATGATTTGTCCCACGTTTATATTGCATTTAAAGAATGCAGGAAAGTGTACTAAAGTTACATATAAATACTATGATATTTCATATGAGATTTACACTTCTGTGGCAGCTGAGGGGGTATCTTGGAGCCAATCTATGAATACCAAGGGACAACTGTATATGCAATATATGAAGGTATACACATGAACATATATGTAAATATACATTAATAAGTATTTGTTTTCAAATGGACCATGACTGGAGAAAGAAGTAGGAAGTGCAAGGTACTTGATGGGAGAAATGAATAAAACCCTTTAATTTTTGGAGAAAATTCCCTGATAGGATTCTTGAAGGGAAAAGCAACATAGTATCTGAGAAAGGATGACCAGACAGTGAAAACAAGAAATGCCCAATCTGGATCTTTTAGGAGGAGGAAACTTATGTGTGATGGAGCAGGGGCAAGGTCTTCAGGTGTGGACCACCCAACTAGAGCTCCATGTCTCAGTGACTGGGCATTCATGGGCATTACCTGAATGAATGGGATATTGAGATAATTAACTATAAGACACCCACAACAAAGACTATCAGTGGCCACCTGAAAAGTAAAAGGGTTTTCACTAAAAGTAAAAACTCCATGGAAAAGGTATCCTTCTTGGGAAATCACAGGTTCAAATCTAGTCTGGCCATTAAAGCAGAGAAGGACAAAGCTGCTTACTTCAGGCTTGGGATCGTCAGCTCTATGTTGAACTTCTCAGCCACACGAATCTCCCAGATGCACTCTGTGTCCGTGGGGTAGTTAGTAGGATACCAAGGACTGGAGAAGGAGCCTGAGAGACTTGAAATTACTCCTCCACAGGAGTGACTTCCTTCTGTGAAAGCAGATGAGAGACTTGTGGTTGGCATCTTCAGGAATGCACTTGCCATTTTCCCAGATGTGAAATCTAGAGTTGCATCAGATTCTACAGTGTGAATCACAGAATGGGAAGTGGTGTGGCTGGTCTGGATAGCCACAGTTTGACTGGCATGTGTAGATCTAAGTGAAGCATGGGAGGATGAAATATATACGATTGGTGGCAGGACCTGAAACTGATTGAAAGCGACACTAGATGCATGTACATTGAGGTCATCCAGGTTATACTTTTGTGTGTGTGTTTGTATAGGTAGATGTACTACATATGTGTGCATGGTGGGTAGAGGCCAACCTTATGTTATTTCTTAGGTGCCACCTACCTTGTTTTTTTGAGACACAGTCTCTTATTGGCCTGGAATTCACTGGTTAAGTTAGGCTGGCTTGCCAGGGAGCCCCCCACCCCAGATCCACCCACCTTTGTCACTATAATGTTGGTATTAGAAGCACACCACACTATGCTTAGATTTTCTTTTTAAGTTTTTTCTTTTTTTTAGATTTTTCTTTAGATTTTTTTTCCTGGGCTAAAACTTAGGTCTTTCTATTTGTAAGACAAGTGTTTTACTAACTGAGCTATCTGTCTAGTCTCCTAGAATGCATACTTCTCTAATGGTCTTGCCCTGAAAGCCAGCTCAACTCAAGTGCAGCCAACCGACCTGCTTATGAGAGCTCCATCCCACGCATTTCCCCCTCATGTCATACAGGACAGACAGATGTTCATGCTGTTGTATCACAATGCCATTCTAGTCTATGATAATTTCAGGAAATAGTATCTTATGGTGTATGGAATTGAGAAATAGAAGTTTCAAAAAATCTCAACCGAGAAAACCAGAATGGAGCCAGCATTGCACAGTCATTTTATACATTTTAAGAGCCAATGAATGAGCATGTTACTACTTCAAAGTTTTGAGAAATAGTTTGCAGACACTCATCTCTCTTCCCCGCCTGATCTTGGATAGAGCTTTCTTCTCTCTGTAGACTGACCAGAAAAAAATCATACACAATGTCTAGCTACATGACTTCCTTTCTGTTGGGTTCTAGGTCCACCAAGGCAATGTCTGTCCTGATTGTTCAGCTGACAAGAATCAACTACAATAGCACCTCTGGGTTTTTGAACATATAGTGTATAAAGCATTAAGTATCAAAACCCAGCAGGGCAAAATTCAGAATCCTTACAGCCAAAATGAGGATGGGTAGGATGGACAAGTGTTTTGTGGAGGGACGAGAAAGCTCACTGGGGAGTGCTGGTATATGTTCAAGATCCTTTCTCTCTCCTGGCAGGTGTCCTGCTGGCTTTGTTTGTATGCAGTATATATTTCAATATTCTGTTCTATCAGCATCTACCATGTGGTGAGCTAAAGGCAATATGATTTGAAAGTTTGTCCCATGGAATTCTGGTACTTGATTGAGTTTTGTGTTTGTTTGTGTGTGAACATGCACACATGTGGTGTGTGTGTGTGTTTAATTCTTCTCTCATACATTACATCATGACCACAATTTTCCCACCTGCCCCTCCTCCCAGTTTTCTCTCTCTGTCTCTGTCTCTGTCTCTGTCTCTGTCTCTGTCTGTCTCTCTCTCTCTCTCTCTGTCTCACACACACACACACACACACACACACACACACACACACACCTCCCCTCTTTTCCAGAGTCATTTCTCCTCTGTTTTCCTTCAGAAAAGAGCCATCCTCCTAGGGATATCAACTAAACATGGCATAACAAGTTACAATAAGACGAGGCACAAACGTTCATATCAAACCTGGACAAGAGTTTTACATAAAGAATTTGGTGGGGGAGTTTGAAGCAGGCCGGTCAAGTGGTTTAAGAACTCCCTTAACTCCCAGGTCTCCTCTTTGGCCAGATCTAATGTGAAGTTTAGCAATGATAGATGCTAGGCACTTGCCCATCATTACTGGTCCTTTGCCGAGAGTGTTACTGGGTAACAACAGAATGAATTTTTTTCTAATCTAAAGTATCTCAGAAGTAAATTTCTTTTGTACAGAGGTAGTAACAGCATGCTCTATCATTAAGTGGCTTATTGGGTTATAGGTGGCCCATCCCCCTTTGTGGTGGTTTGAATGAAAATGGTCCCCATAAGCTCATAGATTTGAATGTTTGGTCTGCAGTTGTTGGAACTGTGTAGGAAGGATTAGGAGGTGAAGCCTTGTTAGAGGAAGTGTTTCACTGGAGGGGGGTGGGCTCTGAGGTTTTAAAAGCCCACACCATTTCCAGCACACACACACTCCCCTCCAATTTGTGGAGCAGACATAAGCTCTCAGCTACTGCTCCCATGCCATTCCTGGCCTATCTGCTGCCATATTCCCCACCATGATGGGCATTATGGACTCACCCTCTGATACTTGTTAGCCCAATAAATCCTTTCCTCTTTAAATTGCTTTGGTCATGGTGTCTCTTCATAGCAATACAGCACTAACTAAGAGAGGGAATGTAACTGGCTCCCAAACTTGATATTTGACTGAGGCCTTCACTGGAGGTAGACAATAGTAACAATCACTAGGTAGGGTTGGGAAGGGTGGTGGTGCATCACTGCATCCAGCTTTTGCTCTCTCCCTCCCATATTGTGCTTATTCACCCCCTTCTTCCCGGTTCTCCTCCTCCAGTTAGTTAAAGATCTACACTCCTATTACATAAATATATTACTTTCTATTTCTTGCTCCCTTTAAAAAGTCATACCCCCATAACATTTTTTTAATTTCACAGCTTATGACATGCACATATAAACACACACAAACACAAACACACACACACATATACATCTTTTCTAACTACACATTTCACCGGGGATTAATGTGAGGGTATATAAAGAACCACTGGTTTTTAAATTTCTGTTCAACATTACAATCACATGAGAGCTCAACTATTACTGATAACTAGGGGTGGTTCTGGAGGTTCTAATGTGACCAGTCTTGGGAATCTCAGAAGCGTCCATTGTGCAGCCAGAACTGGAAATCACTGCTGTGGTCACTGTCCACCACTGTTTAAGTCAGGATACAGATTTCTCAACTTTGAAGAGATGGAATTCACAGTGTTGGACTTACCTGTTGGTGAAGGAGTCACCTCTGCATCTGCATAAATGGGAAATAAACAGGTTTAGGGAATTTAAATTAAATTCCATGGAGAGAAAAATGTTATTTTTTTCTAATGTGGGCATGTCTCCTTAGAAAAGCAGCACCACATCTGGGAAACATACAGACAATAAGAAAAGCCAACAAAGTGTCCCTGGACATCTGTTTTCAAGCTAATTGTACTCTGCATTTCCTGCCTTTCTTGCTAAAGGAGTGTAGCTCTTGTCAATTTACCAGGTCTAGAGCAACCTAGGAGGCAAACCTCTGGGCTTCCTTAGGGAGTTTCTAGATTAGGCACTGTGGTGGAAAGAGCCAGTCTAAATGTAGGTAGCATCATTGCATGGGCTGGGTTCCCAGACTGAATGAAAAGAAGCAAGTTCAGTGACAATATTCATCTCTCTCTGCTTCCTGAATTCAATTCACTATGGCCAGCTGCCTCAAGCTCTCTATGACTTCTCAAATCCTCTATGACTTCTCTGCCATGGTAAATCGTACCTGAATCATGAGTCAAAAATGAACCCTTCCTTTGGTAACTTGCCTTTGTTAGATATTATGTTTACAGCTATGTGTGAAATAACATCCAAGGCCATTTTCAATGGAGTCATACCCCTACTTTGTTCATGGCTTCTATCCATCCCTAAGATTCCTCATGGAAAGAACCCATTACAAGAGACAGAATACCTGAGCAGATAACTCCAGCATCCTCATGGTGGCCACAGTTGTGGTCTAACCAGGCAGAGCTGGAACACTGGCCAAAGTGGTGTTCCTTCCCTGAACACTGAATGTTGTCCAGAAGAATGTTTCCAGAGCCTGGACCAAAGTAGGCACTTCCAGGAGCAGCAATGGCATGGCCACAACCCAGCTGTCTGCACACAACCTCAGCTTCATTCATGTCCCACAGGTCATCACACACGGTGCCCCAGGCCCCCTGGTGGAGGATCTCTACACGTCCCGAGCACTGTCCAGAGCTGCCTGCCAACCGCAGCACTGGTCTTTCTTCTAAATAGAGGAAGATTCCAGTTTTGAGCATGGGGAGGTTTATGAAGAAAGTGACATTGGATGGAGTTCAGGGAGTCCTATGGAAGATTTGTGGGAAGGAGTAGGGGCCCCGAAGGGGATAGGAGCTACACAGGAGGACCAACAGAGTCAACTAACCTGACCCCTTGAAGGCTCTCAGAGACCAAACCACCAACCAAAGAGCATCCATAGACTGGACCTAAGCCCCCTAGACATATGTAGCAGATATGCAGCTTGGTCTTCATGGATCCCCCAACAACTGGAGCAGGAGCTGTCCCTAAAGCTGTCCTCTGTCTGTGAATCCTGTTCCCTTAGATGGTCTGCCTTGTCTGGCCTCAGTAGGAGAGGATGCACCTTGCACAGCAGAGACTTAATGTGTCAGAGCGGGGGGGATACCCAGGGGAGCCTCCACCCTCTCAGATGAGAAAGGGATGATGAATGGAGGAAGGGAGTGTGTGAGGGGAGAACCGGGGGAGGGAAGTAGGATGGGTGGTTATATGGAAGAGTTTGGAGGGAGTAAAGGAAAGGGAGAAATGTGATTATATTATAATCCCTAAAATAAAAAAAATAGAAAGAAAGAAAAAAGAGAAAAGGAAAGAAAGAAGGAGAGAGAGAAATAAAGGAAGGAAAGAATGGAAGGAAGGAAGGAAGAAGGGATGGAGGGAGAGAGGGAGAAAGGAAAGAAGGAAGGAAAGAAGGAAGGAAAAAGAAACTCCTAGCGACTGTACCATGACCAAGGTCATTACAAGTGCAAACCCTTGAGGTTGTCTTGATTCCATACAAAGTCCAAGGGTCATAGAGTAAGACAGAAACTGGGGTTGAATCTCATTCTACTGCCCCCTACATGACAATTACTTCACCTCTCTGAGCTGTTTCCTCATTTCTAAAGTCATGCTTCTATCAAGTATTTATCATAGAGGCTCTCTGGATCAGTCAGGGATAGCACACATATTAGAGTTCTTGTAGGGGGAGCCTAAACACCAGCCATCTCACAACTGACAGTGTTCCTTAGCTCTACAATGACTGACTACAGGGCCAAGGCTAGCAGGAGTCCCCAAGCCTCAAATCAGGGTGCATCTACGATTTAAGGCATGCTACATGTGGGTTGGGTCAACAGGTAAAGGGGGAGGGGTGAAATCTCCAGGCGTGTTTGGCTTCCACATTTCAGAACTCCGGACAGTTCCCAAAGTTCTTGTGATAGCAGATGCTGCCTTAAGACCCTTTGTTGAGCATGGTTTTCCATGGAAGCTGCCTGGCCTTCTATAACCACCCTCTGCAGCATTTGTACAGGGTGTATGTTACTATCTTATTGTTGCTTGCTAACCTGACCTTCATGGGGAGAAAATCTACCTCCTTGTGATGCTACCACCTCTAGCAGTTGGAGTGTGTGTGTGTGTATGTGTGTGTGTGTGTGCGTGCGTGCGTGTGTGTGTGTGTGTGTGTGTGTGTGTGTGTGTGTGTGTTTGGGAGTGTGGGTTAAAACTGAACCAGGCTTTGTGAATAGGCGTATTAATTTAGAAATTGTTCTCTATTATCTGCCCAAGGCTACCTGAGGCTTCCTACCTGACTCCTTTCCATCTTGTGTAATTGCATTGAAGAAAGCATAAAAGCCAGTGTTTGTTGTCATATAATCACTTCGGAACACCACTGTCAAGATGTTCGAGGAGGAGAAAAATACCACAGCTGATGGGGCACAAAACTTTCCCATAGAGAGTGATGCAATTCTGGGGCCATCAAAGATCTCAATTGAGTCATAGGGACATCCAAGGATATCTTCCAGGCTGAGGGTGGGATGAAAGTTAGGTATTAGTGACACAGTACCAACATCCTCAGTACCAATGCCCCAAAATGTGACAATCTCAGAACATGAAGTATTCATTAGTCTTTCTCAGAAGAGATTTTGTTTGTTTGTTTTTTCGAGACAGGGTTTCTCTGTGTAGCCCTGGATGTCCTGGAACTCACTCTGTAGACCAGGCTGGCCTCAAACTCAGAAATCCACCTGCCTCTGCCTTCCAAGTGCTGGGATTAAAGGTGTGTGCCACCACTGCCCAGCCATTAGTCTTTCTCAAATGCTTTATCAGGACTCCATTTTCTTTGCCTAGGTAGTATATGAAGTTTATTAATACAACTTTATCATAATTTAAAAAATCATAGTGATTCTGACCAGCCACAAAGGTAATATGTTAGGAGTTTGTGAATGCTGTTTGGATTTAAAGCAAGCCTAAATTAACAGCCTTGATATAGTCATGACAGAACCATGGTTTATCATGGAATCTCATGGTCTTGCTCTATTGCAGCATGATGTGTGCCATGTCAGAGAAGAAAGGCCTTGTAAAGATTTTACTGGAAGAAAACTTTTGGTGAAGAACTGGGGCTTTGACATCATACAGACCTGCATCTGTTGTCAATGGGCAAGTTAGTTACTCCCCATGGTCTCATTTCCCACATCTCTAATGAGGATGGTAAAAACATTTGTAGGCTAAAATGATGCTGGAGCATGACAAAACCCAGAAGCATATAATCCAGGGTCTATAGAGATATCTCAGTGGATAAAGTGCTTGTCATTAAACATGAAGACCTGAGTTTAATCCCCAGAACCCATGTGAAAATTCTGGTTATGGTGGCTCAGCTTCTTCAAGAGCTCAAGGCCAGTGAGAAACCTCTCTTGAAAAACAAGGTAGATAGTGTCTGAAAAATGACACCTAAAATGACCTTTGACCTCTATGTGAACATAGGTGTAGAAGAAGCATGCACTCTAGACACATAGTCAGCATTCTAAAACATCAACTATTATTTACTGGCATGGCCATGAGAAGATGGCAGTAACTATGGGACATTGTCCTCTGCATCATTGAAGGCAATGGCTATTCCATCTCCTTTCACTTTGGGGAACATTTAGAAAATGCATACTCAAGCCTGGAAGAGTTGGCCAACATGTCTAAGGAGTCTCTTAAAGTCTGTATAAAATATAGATGAGCAAAAGACTAGCCTGAAAAGACATATATTTGTGCTTAGTGTATAAGCTCAATGGTTTTGAACATTTAGGAAATATATTTTGCCCTCTAAGAGGCTCTACCAGCAGCTGAGACAGATGCAGATACAGACAGCCAACTATTGGGCTGAGGTTGGGGACCCCTATGGACGAGTTAGGGGAGGGACTGAAGGAACTGAAGGGGATTGCAATCCCATAGGAAGAACAAGAGTTGATACTATTGTTCTAGTACTATTGTACTAGGTTAGTTGATACTAACCTAGACCCTTCAGCACTCCCAGAGGGCAACATTTGGAATGTAAATAAATAAAATAATCAATAAAAAATAATAAATCCAGATAAGATTAAAAATAAAAAATTAAAAGACAAATTTCCAAAGCTGAGCTGTGTCAAAAGCATTGATAAATGACTTGTTGCATTTTTCTAGCTAGAAGAGAACTATTAGATACTGGTACAAAATTAATTCAGACTTGAACTTGGAAGTGCTCCTATGTTTTGTTCTCCTATGCTTTTTCGATCAGCACAGAAAATGTCTTTACCACAACTAAGAAAACCAATATTCTTGTTCAGATTGAACCCTCTCTTTAAAACTAGTTTCTTACTTCAAATTCGGAATCATGAGTTCTATGCGAAAATTTTTCTCCACATGGATCTCCCAAACACATTGGATGTCTGTTGGATAGTTTTCTGGGTACCGTGGACTCGTAAATGAACCAGAGAGGCTGGAAATGACTCCTCCACAAGAGTTACTTCCTCCTGAAATAAGGAAAATGATGTCATGTTGCAGCCATATGGTGTTATTGAGTGATCTTATGAAGGACCAGCTCACAGTGTGATCAAGACAGACAAGTGCAGTCTGGTCATGTGACCATTGGCCTTGGTGAGCTGAAACCATTCAAAGTAATTCTGATAGCTCAAAAGCACCAATCACCATGTGAGAATTCCCCATCTTCCCCTCTGATCCCACCATCTGCAAAGAGATGTCCAACTTCTCTGCTATGTTTATTGCATCTCTCCTTTCTAACTGGAAAGAGTCTTTGCTTTCTGGGAGAAAGATACGGCTCTGACTCATGAGAGATAGGGAAAGAATATCACAGAGACAGGCTGTCTGCTTTGGGTAGGGGAAGAGGACTTTGAGAAGGTTTGTGAAACAAGAGTGCAAGAGTGCCAAACAAATTCAGAGTCGATGAGTCAGGGAAGGAAGGGGTCGTGGGCGCAGCAGACAGCCCATGACTGGGACCAACCACCTCTCAGTACACAGTAAGCACTTTGCTGGATCATTTTCACTTATTTTAATGCAGCGTGTTCAAACTGGAACTTGTAGATTTGGGGATTTATGAAAGTTAAACAAGACAACAATCTAGTTCTTCCATAGTCATTGTCATTTTAGCATGGAAAGATATAGTCCTACATAGGTATACAAGGCAGAATGCTGTCTAAAATGTAAATCAAAATCATCCAGTTATTTGGAGGGACTTTGAAAGCACAAAACATTTCATTTGTACCTAAATTTTATGAAGCTGCTTGATTTTTCTTCTTTTCACTTCGATGACCACCTTGTAGTCCTCCCAGGTTCCCATAGGTTTCTAACCTTCCCTAAGATGGATCTGGGAGCTGATTCTAGACATCCTACACCTCTGTTACTAATTATATTCTGGGATGGCAGAAAACTGGAATCAAATCCAAGGTATTGCACAAGTGCTCTCTACCACAGAGCCCATTCTCCAGTCATTTTTGAAGAGACAGAGTCTTATTATGTACCCAAGGATGGCTTTGAACTCAAACTCTCCTGCCTGCAAGTAACAAGATGACAGCTGTATGCCACCATAACCCACTCTCCATTGATCACATCTATAGGTTATAACAATAAGGTCAAGACACATATGTGTGACAGGAGATGAAAAACAGTTATCTATGGGCATCCACTTCAGGGCTGTGCCTAAACAAAGCGGGCTGAGTGTGGGTCAGATGGACTGCAGAACTATATCTACCAACTTGTTGACTTATTGTCTACTTTATCCTGGGAAGACTCACAGCCTTCCTTTCCCTCATGCTCCTTTTAATACTTAGTCATCATTTACAAAGTGGAAGCAGAGGAGTAAGCCCCTCACCCACATGCCAGGGGCTCTGTTGTGCTACATCCTTGGATATTGCCTAGAATCTGCCCCCATGGGGTTACTATGTCATAAAGAAGTGACTACCTGTTAGTGGATCCTGAGAAGTTGGAGGAGGACCTGGAAAGGAAATAAAGAAGATAATAATAACATCCAGGTGAAATCTTTGGTCTCATCTACAAGCTAAGGCATGGTGAATGGTTTCCTTGGAAACATCAATGTATTTGGTGCCAACTTAGAAGAGTCTGAAGCTGCTAAGTGAACACTCTCTATATTTCTATGGCAGATCAAAGCCAGCCAGTAATACTGGGACATGCCCCTTATCAGCAGATGAGAACTAGGCTCCCTCCCTTGAACCTGAGTGGGCTCTGTAATTGCTTTGAACAATAGCATATGCTCTGTCTTATGGAACTATTTACATATACTTTCTGTTTCTGAGGCTGAGACTTACTTATACAGCCTCATACCATCCTACCCCTTGAAGAGTCTGGATAAAGAGGCCCTGAGACTCCCTGGAAAGGAAGAGGGATCACCTTTGCAGTGCACTCATGAAGACACTGATGATGTATATGAAGCTATCCTGAGCTCTCCAAACCAGAACCCAGGTAAATGACACTGAAACCTTAGCTTGATGCTCTGAGGAGCAGAAGAATCTCCCAGCTGAGCTCTGCCCAAACTCCTGATACACAAAACCATGGAATGTATTGGAATGTAGCTGCCTTACACCACTAAATTTTGAGGCCACAATGGATAACCAGAATGGATCCTTCTTCACTTCTTTATCACCTATACAATTCCCACTAAATGAGAAAACCACAGGTAACACTTCATTGGATAGCTACTGTTGGAGATTTAGCTCAGAGGTAGGGTGCTTGCCTGGCAAGCACAAGGCCCTGAGTTCAGTCCTCTAGTCTGAGAATTTTGAAAAATTTCCACTGTTCTTGGCCTTAATCATGGCCTTGTAGCTTTAGACAACACTTCTTTTTTCAGTAATGACCTCAACACAAGCTACCCTTGCCTTGGACACCAGCACCCATCAAGGTCTCCTCCAGGGAAATGCCAAGAGAGATGCTTCTTTCAATGACGTGTGTGCTCTCTGCAACTGGAGAGCTAATCCAGGCACATTTAAATGGTAAATTCCAACTTTCCTTCAAGCTAAATCTTACCAGATGTCTCTCCTGCTGGAGAGAAATGTGAGAGGTCCTGGGAAGGCAGAGGAAGGAAGAGGTGCTTTCTTTAAGCTGTCCCTGATAGTGTGGTCAGGCTTTGGGTCTCCCTTATCCTCAACCATAGGGATTGAGTAATGAATGTATCAAGGGTTCTTGCATCATATCTACCAATGTTTTGGGCAGAGCTTACAATGAAAAGAAATATGTTTTCATTCACCTTCAATGTCATTCTAGAATTTATAGAATTAGTCTGATTTTTCTAATACCTGAATATATATACAATTATATAAGATTATATATTAGTATAAGTGTATATAATATAAAACTTGGTTCTCCCATTAATTTGCTTAATGATCCAAATTGCTTAACCTTGCTTAAATGTTCCTTCTGGAAACAGCATATGCATCTTTTAGGGAATTTTCTTGGTGATAAGCAATAACCTGAGCAAACTGTCCCCTCATCTTTACTACAGAGCTGTCAGATCTGAGTGTCCTGGGCCAGTGTGTGCATGGCAAGTGGCTAGAGGTCAAGTGTCCTGGCAGTTGGGCCCATATCCCTTAGATAGCTAGAAAGTGCCTTGCTAACTCTCTATGTGTCTATTTATCTGGAAAACATAAATAATCAAAATATCTTCCTAGAGGGAATTAAGAGCTGGAGAAGGTCCCTGATGTATGGAGATTTGACATATGGCTTTTCATGAAGGAGAAACTGTCCTTCAAGTTTTGAATTAGGATGTTTTTCCTAGGATCACCTATGTGGTCTGATCCTCCCTTGAGATGCTGGGACTCAGCAGTGAGCTCCCAGGCACCACACATAGTGAGAATGTATGATAGGTGCTCTCAGCGTGCTGTTGCTGAGCCAGGACATTCGGAAGGTTAGCTATATAGAATGTATTCTCTGACTTATAATAGTTTTACATTGGGCTTTCTGAGATATAACTCCATCATAAGTTGAGAAGAGTCCATCTATACATGTATGAAGAGCTCCGAATGCCTGGCTCTTAGCATTTTTAAAAAAGATATTTGGTACTATTTTCACAGTTGCTCATCTTGAGCAAGAAGTTTCCTTAACTAGGAAAATAATGGACATACCTGGTGGCATAGGTGGAGGAGGGGCATCTGAATCTGTATACAGAAAGAGAAACAAGAGGTTACTCTCCCTAATGAGCTCAAAGGATGGACGGTGAGGTGACAAGAGGGGGGTGGTGAGTAAGAGGAACAGGCTCATGACCTATCTGGGTACAGAAATCAGCTTCTAGAACCATCAATTGGATACCCTCATCTAAGTGAGTCCTTGGCTTAGAAAACTTAGCCGAGCTGCTAGGTAGGTTGTGTCTCATGGTGGGCAAAGCTAGGTTACTAGTGGCACCCTAGTGCAGAATTCCTGGGGAACTCTTAAAGTGCAGGCTCCTGAATTCCTTCGAAAACTTACTCAGTGATAGTTTCTTAAGAAAGTGACCCTGGAATCTTTACTGCAATGCCCCAGAGTGGTGCCCATAGATATCCCAGACTTCCCATAACCACCAAGAGCTACTCATGACAGGGTAGGTGTCTGCACCCAGGACCTGGTCCTGAAGGGTTGCTTAAAGAATCAAATGGGTGGCTGGGAAATTTCACTCATAAAAGATAGTTTCAAAATTCCTCCAGTTGCATAGGAAGAGAATGAATACCTGAGCAGATAACACCCGCATCCTCATGGTGGCCACAGTTGTGTTCAGACCATCCCGAATGTGGACACTGGCTGAGGTAGTGTTCCATTCCAGAACACTGAAGGTTGTCTAGGAAGATGTCTCCTGAGCCTGGGCCAAAGTAAGCCTCACCAAGACTAGAAACAGCCTGACCACACTCTAGCTGGCGGCATACAACCTCAGCTTCATTTGAATCCCACAGGTCATCACACACGGTGCCCCAGACTCCCTGGTGGAGGATTTCCACTCGTCCTGAGCACCGATTGGAGCCACCCACTAGGCGCAGCTCTGGCCACTCTCCTGGAAAGAGAGAGAGAGAGAGAAAGAGAGAGAGAGAGAGAGAGAGAGAGTATGAGTCCCCACACCCCAATACCTTTGCCTGGAATCCTGCCATACTAGGCTTAGAGGAAGGCTGGGTAGGGCCTTGGGCCTCATGTTTACCATGGATGTCTGAGTTGCAGTTTGTGGGGGTTGCAGAAATTTTTATTTCAGCAGACTTTTTTTGTTTCCTGTGTTAGCCACGAATGGTATAGCCATAGACTCTTAGGGAACCTGAGTCTATTCACTTGTGAAATATAAACACAGTACTATGTACAGTTCCACACTGATAAATACAACAAAAGCAAAGACAAGATGTTAGAAGATAATGGCAAAGAGGAGATCCTGGAAGACTCCCTTTAGAAATGTGGAAAGGAGCCAGTGAGTAGAAGAACCAACAAAACAAAACAAACAAACAAAAAAACCCAACCAAACAAAAGCAAACAAACAAAAATGAGCCAAAAAACAAAAGCCATCCTTTGGACCAGAGAGAAGAGCACGGGCAAGGAGCCCTAAGGAGCCATGTCACTTTGGTATGCACCTTTTCTCTTGGTGTTATGCCAGTGAGGAAAATGACCACACATGTGGCCTAATTTTTAGGTAATACATGCATACTTTACAAACGATGGCTACACATATGAACACACATGCACATACACACAACACGTCACACGTGAAAAAGCAAAAAGAATGCCAGCCAGACTTTCCTGTGGCATTCTGTAACAGTTTTGGCAGCCTGAAGGAGTGAACTCAGAGGTGAAAGGCCAAACAGCCCAAAGATAAAGTCAAAGGAAGCCAATATTTAACTCCCACTTATAAAAGGCACCACCGACCTGGAACATCAGACAGAGGGTTTTCAGCATCTGAAAGTAAGAAAAACAAATAGGTATTTGGAGGAACTCCAGGCTTTAATAACAGAAGATAAAGTTTAATTATACTCTCATTCATGTTGATTAATTTATTATCAATCCCTTTAAAGAACGTGGTACCAGAAAAACCAAATTTATCAATAGGTCTAAAATAAGCTTCTCTCTGGGGTATTAGTTTATCCTAGCAAAGTAAGAAAATGGACAGATGTCGAAGGTTGTGGTTTGAATAGTGTCTGCTCCCAGGAGCCTGAGCCTAATTACTGGTGAAATAGATACATTAGTAGCATGTATTATTCTGTGTGGGCAGCTCTGTGGACTGCAAGCCCATTTTATTGACAGTGACTGATTCTTTGGAGTCACATCTGCGATTATTGCTGTCTGCTTAAAGACATTGCATTGTCAGACAGGGCTAGCAGTAGACATTCCAGAGGGAACCTATTTACCCACAACTACTCATGAGTAAAGTAGGGCATTTTAAAAACAGATGACACAGGCAATTAAAAATAGTCACCTCTCAGAATTTCCACCATGTTATGACTAAGGAGAATACTGAAATGTATGCTTTTTAGTTGGGTAGTAAGCCAATGCTTTGTCAAAAGCATCTTTGCTGCAAAAGAGCAGTCCGCCTTCTAGTTTCCTAAGTGAAGAATGGGCTCTGAAAACATAGATGCTCTACAGATGCCGTCTGGAAGTTCACTGCAGCTCTGAGAGCCAGCCCCATGTGACCTTGGCCTCCCTGTCGCAAGTTTACTGCCTCTTTATTCAGTCACATTCTTTGCATATTTCAGCAAAGCGCACATTGCTAATGATTACTGCCAAATGAGAAACTTGGATAGATAGAGTACCTGAGCAGATGACACCGGCATCTTCGTGGTGGCCACAGTTGTGGTCTGACCAGCCTGAATGGGCACACTGTCCCAGGAAGTGCTCCACCCCAGCACATTGGAGGTTATCTAAGAAGATATCTCCCGAACCAGGGCCAAAGTAGGCCTTGCCAAGGGCAGACACAGCCTGACCACACCCCAGCTGTCTGCATATGACTTCAGCTTCATTCAGGTCCCATAGGTCATCACACACAGTTCCCCAGACTCCTTGGTAGAGGATCTCCACACGCCCTGAGCATCGATTGGAGCCACTCACCAGCCGCAGCTCTGGCCAGACCCCTGCAGACAGAGACCTGGTGACTGTTGTCATCTGGGAGCATGACACCTTCCCATGAGATGTTTGAGCTGCCCTCTCCTATGTGTGATATTAGATAAAGAAAACCTACTAGAGTCAACCAACTGGTCAACCCTAGCTGGAGTGTGATTCACACTCCAGTCACAGAGGTTGTCAATAGCATTTAGGGCATACAAAATCCACTAATTACTATCTATTATGTCAGAAACATCTACAAATCTGTTTGGGCTAAATGCAGAAAAAAAAATGAAACTTGTAGAAAACTTTGTTATTTTTGTGAGAAGCTTTTAAGTGTCACTTTTATGGTAGCTCAAGGTTATGCAGCAGGGTGTTGGCATGCCAACCTTATCTGTGAAGGAACTGAAAGTAGAAAAATCAAAAGGATTCCCCTGAACTTTACTTGTGGCAAACAACGTGTCTATCTATTTAAGGCCCTCCGCACTCCTTGCTTCAGAAGTGCCTTATTCTTTTTCTTCTGGTCTAGTTCATTGCTCTGAAGCTCTGCCCATCTTGGAACAATCAATTAGCAGTTGAGATGAGGAGACTAACTATACCTGAGTCAGGCACGGGACGAGATGAGACATTCCCACTGGGAGTATCTGAGAATTACAAAAGCAAAACCAAACAATAATAACAGCTATAACAGCAAAACAACCTGTTTATTCAGGATGTGAGAGCTTGCAAATGGACTATATGCAGTTCTAACATTCCATACACAAAGCAGGTACAGCAAGTATGGACATGAGTACTGAGAAAAAGAGATACTTGGTACTCAAATGGTTGTCTTCTGAGACTTACGTGGTCTTTCTGTTACCATCTTGGAAGTTTCTGTGGGGATAGCTGTGGAGACAAGATGAAGGTAGACGTAGGAAGACAAAGGCACCACCCTTAGATCAGTATTCATTGAACACCAAGGTCCCCCTTGATTCTGTCACCTTCTCACCTATATGATAAGTCCTAAGCCAAACCCTCTCTTCATGTGGGTCTCATGTTGCCCAGAAGTTTGGAAGCTGACTGAAATGACAGACCCATCTGCCTCCTCACCAAAATATAACTTAATTTGTGCTCAAATGCAAACACTCACACACTCTTTGTCTGGGAGGAAACTTGCCCCCCCCCCTTTTTTGACTTGCTTCTTGTGAGGTTAGTTGTAATTTCAACTCAGTTTCCATTGTAGAACTATTTCTGCCTCTTCATTTAGCTTTATTCCTAGATATTTTTTTAGAAGCTATTTTTTTTTTTGTTTTGTTTTGTTTTTTGAGACAGGGTTTCTCTCTGTAGCCCCAGCTGTCCCGGTACTCACTCTGTAGACCAGGCTAG
>NW_022196904.1:120272140-120289043 GCF_008632895.1 Mastomys coucha | reverse complement strand
CGGAAATCCGCCTGCCTCTGCCTCCCAAGTGCTAGGATTAAAGGCGTGCGCCACCACTGCCCGGCTAGAAGCTATTTTTAATGGTAGTGTTTCCAAGATCTTTCTCAGCACATTTGTTATTGGTATATAAGAAGTATATATATGGGGCTGGAGAGATGACTCAGTGGTTAAAAGTAGTGGCTGTTCTTCCAGAGAACCCAAGTTCAATCCCACATAGCAGCTTACAATAGTCTTTAATCCAGCTCCAAGTGATTTGACACCCTCAAACAGACATATATGCAGGCAAAACACCAATGCACATAAAAAAATAAATCCTTTTATAAAAGAAGTGTATATATGTACATATATATGATTTTCATAAATTGATTCGATATGTGTCACTTTATCAAAAGTCTTGATCATTTCTAGAAGTTTCCTGTTGGCATCTTTGGAACCTCATGCTTGATGTCAAATCATCTGCAAGAAAGGATAATTTGACTTCTTCCTTCCCTATTGGTATCCCTGGAATCCCTTTCTCTTATTGCTCTAGCTAGTGCTTCAAGAATGGGGGGAGGGGTGGATAACTAGTAGGTGATCTTCCTGAAATGGTCTGCTTTGGATTAGTTTTAAAAAAAATGACAGATTTGTTCCCATAGGCAAGGCCCAGGAGAAAAATCATTTTTGGAAAGATTCCTGCTATTAATATGCTTTTCCTGTTATAATTACATATATGACAATCACTATATATTAGTCCACCCTTTTGAGCAGATCTCTGCAGAACTACGAAGATCTACTATTTGTTAGTGATGCTATATAGACAAATAGATGGCTTCTTAACACTTAATGATGATCCCATAAGAATTCCCAAAATTATGTTAGTCTTTATTAAGCTCTTTAATAGTGGGACTGCTATTAGGTCCTTTCTGATAGTCAAAACTGCAATGAGAACTCTATCAGTCTCCCATGTGTCACCAGTTAATTTCTTCTAGTTAGTAACCAGACTTTCTACTACTCAGAACACATTCCAAGAGGTTGTAAAACCATTAACCAAAGGTCATAAAAAGGGAACTATGATTTATTATAGGTGCTAGAGCAGAAGATAAAATATTGACTGGGTGTTATTTCACCATTCATAAATGACTTACACATTCTGAACCATCCCTACATATCTAGGACAAAACCAACATTATCATGGTGGGTGATCTTTCAGATATGTCTCTATTCAGTTTGCTAGTACTTTGTTGAGGATTTTTACATTTATGTTCATTGGGGACATTAGCCTGTAGTTTTCTTTTCTTTCTTCCTTTTTTTTCCACCTATCTTTTTCTCCAAGTAATACTGGTGCCATAGAAAGAGATATAGAGTAATTCTTCTGCTTCTACTTTTCTAGTAATTTCTAAAATATTGGTTGTAGATCTATGTAAAAAGTTTGGTAGAATTCTTCTGTGAATCTATCTAGGCATTTTTGAGGCTTTTATTATTATTATTATCATTATTATTACTATTATGACTTCAACTTATTTCTTATGGGTCTTTGCAAGTTAGTTATCTTTTGTTGGTTTAACTTTGGTGGTTTGGAAGAATCTAGAAATTTGTTCATATCTTTTTAAAAAATTATTTTATTTACTTACATTCCAGCTGTTGCCCCGCACAGTCCTCCTCCACAGTTCCTCATCCCATTCCTCCTCCCCCTACCACTGGGCATTTCCCTTCCCTGGGGCCTCAAGGCTCTCAAGGATTAGGCACATCTCCCACAGAGGTTAGACCAGGCAGTCCTCTGAAAGAAAGGCAGTCTGCAGTGACCAGGCAGTCCTCTGAAAGAAAGGCAGTCTCCAGTGACCAGCCCAACTTGGGATCCATCTCATAGGGGGACACCAAGACCTGACACTATTACTGATGTTTACAGACAGGAGCCTACCATGGCTGTCCTCTGAGAAGCCCTACTAGCAGCTGACTGAGACAGACAGATACTTATACCCAACCATTGGACTGAAGTCAGGGACCCCTGTGGTTGAATTAGGAGAAGTATTGAAGAAGCTGAAGGGTAGGGTGATCCCATAGGAAGACCAGCAGTATCAACTAACCTAACCCTTGGGAGCTCACAGAGATTGAGCCACCAACCAGGCAGCATGCATGGGCTGGTCTGAGGCCCCTGGCACATATACAGCAGAGGACTGCCTGTTCATTTCTTTTTTGATTTTATCTTAATGGAGATTTTTTTAAAATATAAGTTCTTTATCGTAATAGTTTTTTAAAAAAATATTTCCCTATGCTCACAGCCAACCATTGAACTGAGCATGGGGACCCCAGTGGAGGAGTTAGAGGACGGACTAAAATAGCTGAAGGGTCCTTATCTGGCATCAAGGGGAGGGGAGGCCCTTTGATCCTGTGAAGGCTTAATGCCCCAGTGTAGAGGAATGCTAGGGCAGTGAGGCCAGAATGGGTGAGTGGGTAGGGGAGCATCCTCATAGAAGCAGGATAAGAAGAGATGCCACAAGGTTTTTTGCAGAGGGGGAACTGGGAAAGGGGATTACATTTGAAATGTAAATAAATAAAATATCCAATTAAAAATTTAAAAAGTATTTCCCTATATTATTCTGAATTTCATTGTTCTCTGTCATAATGGTTCCATGTTCATTTCTAATTCTATTAATTTGGATAATCTGCTTTCTTTTGGTTAGTTAAGCCAAGGGTCTATTGATCTTATTTATCTTCTCAAAGAACCAGCTCTTAGATCTGTTGATTTTCTGTATTGTTTTCTTTGCTTCTAATTTATCAGTTTGTGCTCTGATCTTTGTTATTTATTTTTAGGAGAAAAATCTCTGGGAGAATTTGTAAGGCCACTGTCATAGAGCTTCAACTGAAGTGAGAAGGTACATCCTATGTGTAGGCATGGGCTTTTCATAGGTTATGGTCCCAGGCTGAATAAAAACAGAAAGTGAGCGGAACACCTGCATTAACCTCTCTCTGCTTCCTGACTGTGGATGCCATGTGAGCTCCCCCCACCACAGGTAAAGAGAGGCACTGTGTGCCTTCCCAGGCATGGCAGGCTGCACTTCAAACTGTGAGCCAAAATGAACCTTCCTCCCTAAAGTTGCTTTTGTCAGGTATTTTGTAATTTTTTTAAATAAGAAAAATAACTAATATGCTTCTGCCATACTGACTTTTTGATGTGGAATATCTAATTAAGTGTGTCTTACCTTGGTTAAAAACAAGGAATTCAAAAATTAAATAGACAATTATCAACATAAAGTGACCTGGTGGTTGAGTAAATGTAACTTTGTTCCAGTGTGACTGGGTATTAGGTTCACACAGCAACCTTGCAGACAGAACCTCTCTGTCATCTGAAACTTGAACTAGGAATTGGGAAACAGGAGAATGAGAGCAAAGGTTGATAGTAAAATCACCAAGAAGACTGGGCATGGCAGTATACTCAGGTAGCATAGGCAGGCCGATCTCTGTGAGTTTGAGGCCATCCTGATCTCTGTAGTGAATTTCAGGACAGCCAGGGATGCTTAGTAAGACCCCATCTTTAAAAAATTATCAGGAGTGGGGGAAGAGTAAGAAAAATGAACTAAAAATGACAGGTAATGACATGAGAGTTGACTCACTGATCAGATATGGGGTCTTCGTTGTCATCTCTGCAAAAACAAGAAAGCTACAGTCAACAGATACCATTCCAATTATGGAGACATATTTGAATCATTGTTTGGTACAGAGCATCTCCTCAGTCTTACAGCTTGCTTGGTGAATGTGCCCATTACTTACTAAAGGCCCTGGGAACTGTTAACACCATTGTAGACAAAATAGATATGAGGCCTGACTGGTGTCTATAGGTAGAAAGTAGTGTAGAACCCCAGGTAATTAGTGAATCTCTGAGGACTCCATTTCTCATCTGTAAAAAGGGATGATCCACAGGTTTATATAAGAATAACACAGGTAAGAAGCGTATCCATGCTAGCAAATGGATGCTATTGCAAGCATTTGGCTCACAGTTGTTCTAATTGATCTTACTAACTTGTGTACACTGTACTTTAACAGAGACCCTCAGCTTAGCCTCTGCCTTCCCATCACGTACTGCATCACATTGGTCTTACTCCTCATGAGTTCGCTTGCTGTTTCTCTATGAACAGCCTACCTAATATCACAGGCAAATTCAAAATGGATTTCCCTTGGTGTTTTAGTTGGTGTTTGCAGCCTATAGTGGTCCTGCACATGTGTGCCTCTGCAGCACATTCTAATACACACACTATTTTATTCATTTGCTTTAACTTAGTATGTTCCATTTACCCTCCATTGTGTCTTGTGTATTGATTGTGACCTCTTTACTGGTGTGCACAAGCCTGAGAGAGGTCCTAGAGAGAACATGTTCCCTTTCTCTGTACCGTCTGAAACACCCATCTGGGACTAGAGTCAGAATACTAGACTCTCTAATGATCCAGCATCTGTTGTATGAATCCTCACAACAGATTCCCCATCAGTCAAGTATCTTGTCCAAAGTCACAGAACAAATGATGGCACATAACCAGGAAGCACAGAGCTGTGACTCCGTGCCACCTTCTTACCTTTGCCTTCAAAATAATAATAAGCCATGAAGTTTTTCCCAATGTTGTTCTCGCCTCGGAAGTACACGAGGGTCATTGAGCTGGAGTGAGATGTGAAGGTGATGTGCAACCCACGGCAGGGCTTCCCCAGGGACTTTGTGGAGGATGGAGGGCCATCCAGGATTTCAAAATACTCATTGGTGCAGTCGAGGCTAGGGAAGCAAATATCATGAATCCCTCTTAATCGCTTCATCACAAGGCTAGGAGCTCTTTTGTGAGTCCTGCTTTATGTTATAGGGGTAAGAATTCTGAGAGCAAGCCCAAAGTCTGTCTGTTATGTAGACACAGTATGATCACTTTATCCTGTATTTTTCCTCTGAAAATTGCTGTCTGAAAGGAATGGGCCTTTAAGCAGATGGAAGAGGAAGAACACTGACTTTAGAGGACCCCTGTTCAGGACCAGGGAGCTGCTGTGACCATAGGGCGCTTCACAGTCTTGGGCTGACAGCTAATCAAGGTCATTCCACTATGTGATGTTTGAGAGAGAACATCTAAAATGAGCAATAGGGTTTGGTTGTTTGTGGGCCTGGTAATAGAATAGCTCTAGGTTCAAATCCACTTCACTTCCCACAGAGACAAGCTTTGACAGCTAGCCTGTCTATAGCTAGCTATAGACCTGTCCCATTGATTTAGTGAAAACCATATGATCTTGTCAGCTGCAGCATTTCTCTGTGAACTTTTGTGTAGCTGTCAAACCAGCGCTCGAAGCAGACTATGCCCTCTCACCAGCCCAACAGCTACCCATTCCAAACCACCCTTAAGCACAATTCAAGATGGAAAATAATGTGGGGGTTTCTTGGGGTTATTTTCAGTATAATTTGAATCTATGAATAACTTCATTTTATGTATTTACAGTATTAAAACCTAAAATTTCCTTAGATTCTGTATTTTTCCCCAGATAGCCAGGACATGTGAAGTGTGTGTGCATGTGTGTGCGTGTGTGTGTGTGTGTGTGTGAATATGATCAAAATATATTGTATGCATGTGTGAAATTTTCAAATAGTATATGAAATATTACATGAAAAAATAAAGCAACATGTTTTAGAAAAATTCACCAACATACAAAAAAGCATTCATATTTCCTTAAACCTATAATGAAAGAATGTAAAAGCTATAGAACTCACAATCACTCTGAGAGCAGCAAAAATAGAGAGATATCTACATATACAGGCTTGTATAAAGAGATAGTATAAAATACTACCTAGGGCTTGGCAAAGCAGGACCATGTGTGTTGCTGGTGAGAAGACGGCAGCCATCCTGGGAAAGCCTATCTGTGCTAAGAAGCTAGCTGTGTACTTCCCATACAACTTAGCAGTCATACTCTTGGGTATTTAGCCTGGAAGAACGATCTTACATTTGGCATAAAAACCTCCCCTGAATGTTCCCAGAAGCTGCATTTGCAATAGTTGAAGTCTAGTGATGAGCCAGATGTTTCTCAGTGGGGAAAGGATTAACCAACTCTGGCACAGCCATATGAATGAAATCCTTTTCCACAGTAAAGATCCACAGCCCCTAGGTACTACAGCAACCTGAACAGATTCTTAGGGGTACTGTGATGAGTGAAAAAAAAGTCAAGCCCCAAAACTACATGCTGCATGATTCCATTTACAGAACATTCTTGGAATGGCAACATGTAGAGGTGAAGAATAGATCATGGTTAAGGAACAGAGATGGGCAATCCAAGAAGACAAAGGCGGAAGGGTAGTTCCTTTGTGTGATGTACCTGGAATAGAGCTGTGGTTTTGTGATGCCATTCACAGTGTTAAACTGTGTGAATCTGCCCACCCCTTTATCACACAAATAATTACATGTAAAAATTCTTGGGAACTGAATACAGGTTTTGGTACACTTACCAATAACACTCTGATATTAATTTGCTGGCTTTGTTAATGTTCTACCACTGAGAAATGCCTGTGAGGGGCATATAGGGGTATGTATTATTTTTGCAATTTCCATTGTGTTTACAGTTATTTAAAAATAAAAGTTTTAAAATGCATGAAAGACTTTTTGCATGTAAGAATCAGAGTAGGAATGAACAGTTAAAATGTTGAACTGCGTTGTATGCTTATATAGTATGCATCACTTACTCAAGAGATGGGAATGCCAGCCGTATATGATCAGAGGTACTTGCTCTGATCTCCCACACACAGGTTATGTTGTCATGCATTTCATTCATTGGGGGATTCTTAATTTTTCCAGGTGCACTGGTAATAACTCCACCACACCGAGATTTTTCTAGAAGAAAGAGGATTTGACAACAAAACTGCACAAGCACATCAGTCAACATGCTACGTGGATGGAAGAAAAGTTCACAGGAGAGTCCCCAGCCCTAGCTGAAGAGCTACAGGCAGTCAATAGCTCCTGGTAGAGAGTCAATTTTATTTAGGGATAAGGCTCCTAATAGGTTATCCTTCCTCCAGTGATCAGTCCTAAACCCTTGAGCACATGGGAAACACTTGGATGGATGGATGGATGGATGGATGGATGGATGGATGGATGGATGGATGGTAGATAGATAGATAGATAGATAGATAGATAGATAGATAGATAGATAGGGACATTGCCTAAATTCAAGGTGTGGATTGGGGGATCATAGGAGCAGTTAGAACAGTGGAGGAGGGTGGATATTGTACAACTATGGTATACTCATTGTATAAAATTCTAAGAAAATGTTCTTTAAAGCTTTAGTTTGCATTGTTCAGTTTACTAATTTTATAATTTACACCTTTTTCCCCTTTTTCATGTTTTTAAAAAAGAGGTTTTACTGGTCATCACTTTGTGGATGTGCCTTGGGATGTATTGAAGTTATAAAATGGTTTACAATATCTTCCAAACGTAAGCTATTAGCATACATATGTCTGAAGTTTGGAACAGCTTTCGTCTTTATGGAGATTTCTAGTTCCCTACTGGGAAGATGAATATTGGTAAGACCTTTCTCTCTCATTTTCCTCAGTTGTGGATTCTATTGTTCATTGTCAGTCACATCTTGCCCATGAATATCTCATGATCTCACATAACCAACGACTAATGCACTGCCTCAGTTTCCAGTTAAGAGTGAACCTCTGTGGGATTTATATGTATGTATGTGATAATAATAATGACTGGCCCACCCAACCATCATTTCTTAAAGTGATGCTATTAAATATATGCTATTAGGTAGAAAGAAGCTAGCCTGAGTTATATGCCTATCTATTAATGATAGTATTTTACATTCACCAGTCCACACATCTGCCTGTCTGGTTTTTGTTTTTTAGCCTGGTTGTCTATATGTCTACTCCAATACTCAGTTCAATGGCAATGCAAAGAAATCATATCTAGTCAGATTATCTGGCTGTGTGGGGCCTGGTTCTGACCAGCCAGGCACTTCAGGCATCTTCATCATCATCATCATCATCATCATCATCATCATCATCATCATTTAGCTCTTTATCATCAAATGTGCTAAGTCTGTGCTATACCAACTGGAGGTTCTAGAACCCAGAAATATAGTCAAAGCTAGAAAAAGGAGATATGAAGAAGAGTGTGGAGAAGGGGGCTATTAGAGAGGGCAAGGTCAGAGAAGGCAAGCACACTCTTTATAGTGGACTCCTTCTGAAGTAATGGCTCTAGGTGCTGACTTGCAATATCGTTACATGAGTGGTCGTGTCTAACCTTCACTTATAGTGCTATGGCTTCGAGAATAGAGAAGTGGCACCATGTCTCTGTTTGAAACTCCTTCTTTGACTGATTAGACATGAAATTACATCCCTAAGTACATTGGCCTTTTCTTTGGGATTCTCCGTGTGAAACAATTCTAGTGGGGTTACCTAGACCAGGCATTGGTTTCCTTGAAGAATCCCTTCAAGGCTTGAATGCTAAGGAAGAGGGCATCCAAGCACTGAGCTCTCACCTGGATCCATTTCTCCTCCCATGAGAGCCAATGGAGGATCTGCCAAACACAAAAAGGACATGTGGACAACAGGGTCTGCAAGCTCTCTGTATACAAGAATCATGAGAAGCTCATGGCAGGCGCAGCCCCTCAGCTCCTCTCAGGCCTCCTGAATCAGTGTCTAGAGTTGAGATCTAGACATTAAAGGGCTTTGTGGTACAATAGTCAAGCAGTGCTGACATAGATCCTGCTTGGATTTCACTGTATTACTTTCTTGTCCCCCAGAAAAGTGAGATAATTTTAAAATTAAGATTTAAAAAAAAAAAACCCAAGACACTGAAAACTGGGGTCGTTGCTCAGTGGTAGAGTACTTGCCTAGCATGAATAAGGTTCTGGGTTCACACACACACCCCCGGGCATTTAACTCATTTGTTAAAAAGAATCAAACAAAGACATAAAATTCTAGCTCCTAAATCCTCTTCCAGTAACCCAAGGGGCTGGGGATTACAGCTTAGGATGTAGAAATCAGAAGACACACCACTTCAGGGGCCAGCTCAATTGGTAAAGTGATTACATCGCAAGCACAAGACCCTGAGTTCAATTTCTAGAACCCTCATACAAAGAGCTGTGTTTGGTGGCACACATTTGCAGCCCTAGTGCTGAGGAAGCAGACACAGGTGGATCCCTGGAGCTCAGTGGCCAACATATATGCATTTGCATGTGCACACACACAAATACACACACACACACACACACACACACACACACACATGCTCGAACTCACACACGTACACACACACACATTTAGCTCTCTTTTGACCCAGTGTTGCTAAGAAGTGCTGAGTCAGGGCTTGAAGATGCAAGGGCTCCTCCAGGCTCCTAACATCTCCCCTCTAGCAATTCTCAGTTCAGTATCATCCATTGCAGATTATCCTTCTGGATCAATTTATTTCCACCTGGAAGGGCTGGCAGCTAGTGGAGGATGTAAACAAGTCTTTTCCAGACCTTGTGGATAACAGCGCTTATTCCTCTCTCTCTCTCTCTCTCTCTCTCTCTCTCTCTCTCTCTCTCTCTCTCTCTCTCTCTCTCTCTCTCTCTCTCTCTCTCTCTCTCTCATACACACATACACACACACACACACATACACACAGGCATGCACTGAGAATTATCTAACAGCATGCTATCCAGGGACCTCAGGGTCTAATGAGGAGAGCCTGAGCATAGGAGTTCCAGGGAGGATGAAGAAACGCTAACAGCAATGAAAGCTTTGTGAGCCAGGGCTGTACCAGGAACAGGATGCAGAGGTTGCAGCAAGAGAATCAGCAAAAGAATCACCTCAGTGGGAGAGTGTTTGTCTCACTGGCCTTTCCCGATTGGGAAGGGAGTGTCTTGGCCATAGCTCACATTTCAACCAAGTCCTAGCTACCCATAGGCCACTGTGTCTATGCAAACCTCAAACTAGACTGAACAAAGTGTTCTCCCAAAATCTGAGACATCAGTTATCCTGTGCGTAGGATGCACAGTGGAGGAGATGGGCAGAGGGGCTAGGCTAACTGACTCTGAAGGCACTGTCTACTCTCCTCTTGGACAACTGGGTGATTATATCTTGTCTTTCTGCTACTCCACTGCCTCAGAGCATATGTCAAATCCAGTCTTCAGCAGAACCTCTTCCCCAAGCTTCCAGTGAGTTACACACGTAGACATGGTCTTCCCTACCTGAGAGTGTAGCCATTCCGTATTCAGCATCTACAAAAGTAAGAGAAGTAAACATCTACTATGAGGGACTGGAGTGCCAGCACTGTGAGGGCCTGATGTGCTAGCTCTGTGAGGGACTGGAGTGCTGGCTCTGAGGGGAACTGGCATGCTGGCACATGTTCAATAGTTATTTCTACACATAATGTGATAATTAGTTTATTTTCACTGTCAGCTAAACTGGATTTGAAACTACCTCTGGACCTTTATGCAAGGGTGGTTCCAGAGAGGTTTATCTGAGGATGAAAGACTATAATCTTTCTGATGGGTGGAGGTCCCAGGCTGAATAAAAGGGGGGAAGTGGAAAGCATGCACCACTCCTGTCTGATTTGGAACTGCACGGGCAATGAGACAAGCTCACTTACACTTCTACCACCATGGTGGAGTGTGTTCTCAAATTGTGAGCCAAAGCACACCCTTCCTTCTCTGGCTTTTGTTAGTATTTTGCTACAGTGGAAAGAATAGTAACCGACACAAGGTGTGAAGGGTGTTCTCCTGGAAGGGCTGAAGCTAGGCCCTAAAGGGCAGTGTGTCTCACCTGAACAGATGACACTGGCATCTTCACTGTGATCGCAGTTGTGGGAGAACCACCCAAGGTGGGAGCATTCCTCCAGGTGCTCCTCATGCCCCTTGCAATGCACGTTGTCAAGGAGAATCTTCCCAGAACCTTGCCCAAAGTAAGCTTCGCTCAGGGCAGAGACAGCCCAGCCACACCCCAGCTGCCTGCAGATGATGTTTGCTTCTGGAAGGTCCCAGAGGTCATCACACACAGTCCCCCAGACTCCCTGGTAGAAGAGTTCTACACGGCCCGCACAGCTCCCGTGGTTGCCTGCCAGCCGCACGGGGGCCCAGCCTCCTGGGGAAGAAAAAGGAAACAGGGAGATAAAAGCCACCTTCCCTGCCCACTGATGGCTGTTGTCTACAACCTAGCCTCTGTTCTTATTTTCCTTGAGCTGCCAGCCTATGCAATTATCCCACTGCATCTGCTCCATAAAACCTATGGTATTTTCCTTTTCTACATCCTGTTTCAAGACAGCTTCACTGTGAGGGGATATTTGCAGAGGTAGCAATTCTCATTCTCTTTTCAGTGTGACACTGAGACGCTCCCAGTGAGTGGCCAGCCTTCTTCTTCCCTACTCCACCCCTATTGACACTATGCTCTGGGCCTTTGGTTCATCTTGGTTGTGAGAGTATACACACGTAGCTTTACTCCCTGAGCTAATCATGTGGATTAGCTCAGTCTACCATGCTGGATGATGAAGGACCTGTAGCTGGTCATTTCACTCATTTCTGGAGACAGCTGAAGTAAGGGGGCCAATCCTAGGATAGACATCTTCAGCTGCCTTTCCAGTGAGCCACATGCACAGTAAACCAAAGCCACAGCCAACAAGCCTAAAACAGCAGATCTGCCCAGATAACTTGTAAACTAAAGCAATTTAAAAAAAATGGTAGTTATTTCCTATGTCTGTGTTTTGTGGGTAGTTTTACATGGCAATATGTAACCTAAGTATTCCTTTATCCATACTCCCTTTTAGATAGCCTGTTCTACTTACAGCCAAAGGAAGACCTGGGGTCAAGATCACACATCTGGAATGGAGTCTGCCTGGATAGGCTGGCAACAGAGGTTTACACTGACTCCAGAAGAACCAGTGCATAGCTGCACAGGCTAAGATTCCCTTTGGATATTTGGAATCAGAAAGAGAGCTATATAATATGGGGTTGAAACTTCCCTGGGGGTAGGGGTAAGTCATAAAAACAGTTAATAGAGAAGTTATTTAGGGTAGTGGCTGATAGCCAAGCATGAGGGTGCATACCTGTAATCTCAGTGCTTGGGAAGCTAAGAAACGTGGGGTCTTACCAAGAGTTTGAAGCCGGCTCAGGTTCCTTCTAGTATGTCTGGGCTGATGCCCTGAGCAGACCTTGAGCACAAGCTCCACAGCCAGTCCACAACACCCATGGGATGCTCCACTCCCAGGTGCTCTAACAAGCCCAGGATCAGAGGTGAGGAGGACACAAAATCTGTTCCAACACCAGGAGTAACTGGGACCAGCAGGACCAGGCACACAGGAACTCTGCCAGCCCAGTGGCTGAGGTTCCTTCTGGTCTGTCTGGGCTGGTGCCCTGGGCAGACCTTGGGCACAAGTTTGGCAGCCGGTCCACAGCACCCAGAAGGTCCACTCCCAGGCGCTCTAACATGCCCAGGATCAGAGGTGAGGAGGATACAACATCTGTCCCTACACTGGGAGTAACTGGGACCAGTGGGACCAGGCACACAGGAACTCTGCCAGCTCAGTGGCTCAGGTTGCTTCTGGTCTGTCTGGGCTGGTGCCCTGAGCAGACTTTGGCTTTGTGTTTTCCTATAGTTCTTTAAGGGATTTTTGTGTTTCCCCTTGAAGGGCTTCTAGCTGTTAACCTGTGTTCCACAGCCAGTCCCAAAACACTCAGAGGAAGCTCCACTCCCAGGTGCTCTAAAAAGCCCAGGAACACAGGATCCAAGAATCACAGGATCACAGAGACAGCTTGACTCTGAGGAGTTCTGACACAACCAGGATCACAGGAAAGACAGGCTCCAGACAGATTTAGCAAGGGCAGGTAGCACTAAAGATAACCAGATGGTGTGGAGCAAGTGTAAGAATATAAGCGACACAAACCAAGGTTACTTGGCATCATCAGAACCCAGTATTCCCACCATAGCAAGTCCTGGACACACCATCATACTGGAAAAGCAAGATTCAGATATAAAATCACTTCTCATGATGATGATAGAGGACTTTAAGAAAGACATAAATAGCACCCTCAAAGAAATACAGGAGAACACAGGTAAACAGCTAGAAGCTCTTAAAGAGGAAACACAAAAATCCCTTAAAGAACTATAGGAAAACACAATCAAACAGGTGAAGGAAATGAGCAAAACTATCCAGAATCTAAAAATGGAAATAAAAATAATAAAGAAATCAGAAAGAGAGACATCCCTGAAGATAGAAAACCTAGGAAAGAAATCAGGAGTATAGATGCAAGCATCACCAACAGAATACAAGAGATAGAAGAGAGAATCTCAGGGGCAGAAGACACTATAGAAAACATTGACACAACTGTCAAAGAAAATGCAAAAAGCAAAGAGCTCCTAACCCAGAACATCCAGGAAATCCAGGACACAGTGAGAAGACCAAACCTAAGGATAATAGGTTTAATATAGAAGAGAGTGAAAACTCCCAAGGTAATGGGCCCGTAAATATCTTCAAGAAAATTATAAAAGAAAACTTCCTTAATCTAAAGAAAGAGATGCCTATGAACATACAAGAAGCCTACAGAACTCCAAATAGACTCGACCAAAAAATAAATTCCTCCTGTGACATAATAATAAAAACACCAAATGTACTAAACAAAGAAAGAATTTTAAAAGCAGTAAGGGAAAAAGGTCAAGTAACATATAAAGGCAAGCCTATCAGAATTACACCAGACTTCTCACCAGAGACTATGAAAGCTAGAAGATCCTGGGCAGATGTCATATAGAACCTACAAGAACACAAATGCCAGCCCAGGCTACTATACCCAGTAAACCTCTCAATTACCATAAATGGAGAAAACAAGATATTCCATAACAAAACAAAATTTACACAATATCTTTCCACAAATCTAGCCCTACAAAGGATAATAGATGGAAAACATCAACATAAGGAACAAAACTACACCCTAGAAGAAGCAAGAAGGTAATCTTTCAACAAATCCACACAAACCTAATTCCACCTCTTATAACAAAAACAGCAGGAAGTAACAAACTTTTTCTTAATATCTTAATATGAAAATTAATATTACCAACATATCCTAACCAATTGAATCCAAAAAATATGAGGAATTAGAAACTTGTTGACTGTCATCCAATGTCTCTCTAATTTGGTAATTGCAGGAATAGGTCCAATATTGTACAATCCATATACACTTTCAGCTTGTTTGTATGTGACAGTGTCTTGCTGTGTAGAACATAATGGCCTTGAAATCTTGCTTCTTCTATCTCAAGCCTCTCTATTAGTAGTATTGTTTATTTCATGTTTTTACACTATACTATGGTTTTCAGAACAGCTTACATATTTCAAAAATATTTATATACCCAAAAGAAATGTAAACAATTAAATTGGGAGGGGGCTTGTAAGAGAACAACAAAGAGTGAGACTGAATTCTTTGTTTGATGTTTGTAACTATTGTATCAAGTTTGAAGAAGAGGACTTTATAAGTTACTCTTTCTTTGAGATGAATGCTTTTCCAAATTATCACAGCCAATGAACCAGATTCTTACTCTCACCTAATGTCTGTGCCACCCTCAAAGTGGAACCATTGTTTATTGAAACAGTTGGTGAATGACTTTATGGATAGAACATCTTAATGCACACACTATTTCATAAATAAATGTAACCTGTTCTCTGTGGGCTGAGAATAAAGTCACTCACTCAAGTCAAATAGCTTTGACCATAGCAGGAAGTCTGTATCCAAAAATCATGCCTACAATCCATTCCTTGGTGCAGCAGAACTGTCAACTCTCAGCTTAGCTATGGTGAAGGTAAAATCCTTTGGTGATGTGAGGGTCATTGAAGTACAGCCTTATTACAATGAAATCCAGTGTCTAAAACATTGTTCTTATTTTGGGCTTGTACCACAGTAAGAGCCAAGATTTTAAGCTCTACTAAATACAAAACAAACAAACAAACAAAAAGACTTTATATATTTATGTTCATTTAAGAAAATACTAGTAGTGAAGTATGATTTTGAAATATACAGTTACTATATTTGGAGTTATTTAAAATTTATATTGAGAAAAACATATGTATTTTCAGTATTGCTATAGACAAGCATCTACATAAGACTGTTAAATTGATTGTTGTTTTATATCAAACAACTTTTATAATACTCATTTTTATTGTTATAATATTTTATAAATTTTAAAGAATATGACAAAAAGATATTGTAAGTATTGAAGGGAAATAAGAATGTGATATAATTCTATTTACTTAAAATATGTTTTTAAATGTTAACAAATTCAGATAAATTGAAATCATGTAACGTTTCTCATCATAATGCAATAAAACTTTAAAAAAAAAAAGAATAAAAGTTTGAGGCCAGCCTGTGCTACAAAGTTATACCTTGTTTTTTAAAATAATAGTGAAAAAGAATTGGTATAACTGGGTCATATGGTAATATATTCCTTTTCTTTTCTTTTCTTTTCTTTCTTTCTTCCTTCCTTTCTTTCTTTTGTTTTGAGAAATTCCCAAACTGATTTCCAAAGTACCTGTACTAGTTTACGCCCCACCTACAGTGCAAAAGGATTCCCTTTTGGGTCCCTTTTGCCACATCCATGCCAGCATTTGTGGTCATCTGTGTTCCTGATGATAGCCTGCTCTTCTGACTGGGATGAGGTGAAATCCTGCAGTAGTTTTAATTGGCATTTCTCTGATAGCTAAGGATGTTGCACACTGTTTGTAATAGTTTCTGGCCACATGTATTCCTTCCTTTCAGAACTTTATAAATCCTGCTACAGTGACATTTGCACATTTGTGTTTATGCTGGGAAGTGGAATCAACCTAGCTATGCACTGATTGGTGCATGCAGAATGAATATGTGTGCATCTACACAATTGGGTATGACTCTGCTCTAAGGAAATCATGAACTTTGCAAGTAAATAAGTGGAAAGGGAAAGATTGTACTTAGTGAGGTACCCTAGATCCCTCAAAGGCAAATGCTGTATGTTCTCATTCACATGTCATTGCTAGCTTCAGATCATGTTTTATATGTTTACCCTGGAAGTCACACGGAAATCGGGAAGTTAGATGGCCAGTGGGAGGGAGTGATACATTTGGGTGGTGGGGAGAAAGCAAATTATAGATGAAATGAGAAGAGAGAGAGAATACTGGATGTTAGCATTTTGTCTAGGCTCCACCCCACAGTTACCTGGCAACAGCCAAGTGTGCCTGACTCACTACAAAGGGGCTGCTTTGCCCCTTCTCTCTTTTGCTTTCTTGCTCTCACTCTGTCTTCTCTTCCCATTACCATCCTCCCTCTCTCTTCATGTGCTCAAGGCCTCTGTATGCTCATGGTTGGCCTCTAGTCCTCTTCTATCTCTCTCTCTCTGCCTTTCTCTGTCTCTACTACCCTCTCAACTCCCCGTGCTCTAAACAAACTCTATTCTATACTATACCATACCATATGGTTGTGTGGCTGGTAACTCGGGGGAAGGGATGCCTCAGCATGGGCCCATGGAGGCACTCCCTTCCCCACACCTAACTATACATCCACCAAATATTCCTTCTCTCTTTATTTTTATAAAACACAAAACTGGAGGCATAAAGATTTAAGCAGGTAGTGGAATGGTGGGGATGAGGATACAAAGGGAAGTGTTAACAAAAATGAAGAATGCATGAAGAAACTATATGCAACCTATGCTCTTACATCCCAGGTTTTAAAAGGTAACAAAAGGGGACAATGAAGCACATGTGATAAAACAAAAACAAAGCAAACAAAATAAAACAACAACTACTACAAAGGGGAATACTGAGGGCCAAAGGCTTACGTGGAGATAAGGGTAGTGGGATTGAGGTGCAGGAATGTATGAAGAATCCTTGGGACACTCCACTAATTTATAAGCTAAGTAAAGCACATTTGAAGAGGAAGAAGAAGGAGGAAGAGGAGGGGGGAGGAGGAAGAGGAGGAG
>NW_022196904.1:120266334-120271728 GCF_008632895.1 Mastomys coucha | reverse complement strand
AGAAGAAGAAGAAGAAGAAGAAGAAGAAGAAGAAGAAGAAGAAGAAGAAGAAGAAGAAGACGACGAAGGAGAAGGAAGAGGAGGAGGAGGAGAAGGAGAAGGAGGAGGAGGACTAGGAGGAGGAGGAGGAGAAGGAAGAGGATTAGGAGAAGAAGGATGAAGAGGAGGAGGAGCTTAAACAGAGGCATGTTACATGGATGAACAATGCAGGTCCAAGAAGACATGGGTTATTAACCATGCCAGGCATAGGCTTACCTTCCTATGGTTTTTAGTCAAGGAGACACCAGAGGCATCCCAACAAGATGGGCTTATTGCCATTGCTCTTGGTTGCCCAAAATAACTAAGAGGTAGAGCCAATGCTAAAGACATCACTCACTTCAATTGCAGGACCCAAGGGAACCAACCTTGAATTGACCAGGAAACGTTCTTCCTACTGGCTAGCTTTCATAATGCTAGACCATGCTGGGGAGAAGGTATCCCAATGGCCTTAGCGCTGGATCCTGAATATTACAGTAATTACCTGCCAGGCAAGATTTGTCCACTGATGCAACAGTGGGCACTGTTTGGATGTAACCAACCATTCACTTGTTTGGATTTGAGGACTGCTCTGTAGCAGAGAATTTTAATGCCTCGTGTTGTAAACATGGTTAAAAATCATGTCTAGGGAGGTAATAGAACCTATGGGAGAATCTATTGGTATTACTTTGCTAAATGGTTATATTTTCAAACTCCCTTCTAAATGTTTCTAGGTGTTGACTTGTACTTCTTCCAACCTTGGTCAGAGAGGCTGTTTGCGGAGGGTGGTGGTTAAAAGGCAGAGATTCAAAGCTGTCCAAAATGCTGGCACTAATGGACTGTATAGTCCTAGGTGAAACATACAAATCCATCCCCTCCAAACACAGCACACCTTGGTTGGTTCTGTGCAGATCACTCTGTTCCCATGAGCTCTTTTATGAGTTGTTCCCTCTTTCTCTTTTAGCAGCAATCCAGAGGTGTCTGTCCAAGGACAAAGCAGCCACCTAGGTCTATCTTAATTAGGTCTCAGCTCTCAGAAGCTTCAGACTTGTGAGGCTTCCAAGAAAGTGTTGCATTTATCAATTGCCAGATGTTAGGATCTAATCAGACTCAAAAGTAGATTCCCCAAGGCCTCTGCAAGTGAGGTTTTTAGTTTTCATCAATTCCTTTACACACATGTATATATGTATACTCAAACAATTAAATGATTACTTCTTTATTGTGACTTTAAAAAGTGGTAATAAACTATCAAAAATTGGTTAAACATAAAGCTTGAGTCCCCACACATCAATAGTGGAAGACTTTAATACCTCATTTTCATCAGTGGACAGGTCATCAATTGTCAAGAAACTAAACTGAGAAGTAACAGAACATATGTTATGACCCAAATGGACCTAACAGATATCTACAGAACATTTCACCCAAACACAAAAGGATATACCTTCTTCTCAGTACCTCATAGAACCTTCTTCAACATTGACAAACCAAGTCTCAATAGATTCAAGTAAATTGAAATAACCTCCTGTATCTTATTAGACCACCATGGATTAAAGCTGGAATTCAACAACAGAAACAACAGAAAGCTCACAACTCATGGAAACTGAACAATTCTCTACTCAGTGACCACTGGGTCAATAAAGAAAGAAATGAAAGACTCTCTAGAATTCAACAAAAATTAATGTACAGAATGCACATTTACAGGACACAATGAAATCAGTGCTAAGAGGAAAGTTCATAGCATTAAGTGCCTTCATAAAGAAATTAGTGAGATCTTATGCTAGCTACTTAACAGAACACCTTAGTGCTCAAGAACAAAAAGAAGCAAAACACACCCAAGTGGAGTAGTCAGCAGGAAATAAACTCAGGGCTGGCATCAATAAAAGAGAAACAAAGAGAATAACACAAAGAATCAATGAAACAAAGAGCTGGTTCTTTGAGGAAATCAACAAGATAGACAAATCCTTATCCAAATTAACTAAAATAGAGAAAGAGAATATCCAAATTAACAAAATCAGAAATGAAAAGTGGGTCATAACCACAGACACTGAGAAAATCCAAAGAATCATTAGCTCTTATTTCAAAAGCCTGAACTCCACCCAATTGGAAAATATAAAATAAATGGGTGCTTTTCTTGATAGATACCATTTAACAAAGCTAAGTCAAGATCAGATAAACAAGCTAAATAACCCATAAGGAAATAGAAGCAGTCATTAAAAGTCTCCTTCCAAAAAAAAAAAAAGCCCAGGGCCAGATGGTTTTAGCAAAGAATTCTACCAGACTTCTAAAGAAGAGCTAATACCAATACTCCTCAAATTATTCAACAAAATAGAAACAGAAGGAACATTGTCAAATTCATTTTATAGGGCCACAGCCACCATGATACCTAAACCACACAAAGGCTCAAAAAGAAAGAGAATTTTAGACCAATTTCCCTCATGAACATTGATAAAAAACTACTCAATAAAATATTTGCAAACAGAATCTAAGAATACACCAAAAAGATCATCCACTATGATCAAGTACGCTTCATCCTAGGGATACAGGTATTGTTTAACATATGAAAATCTATCAATGTAATCTACCATATAAACAAATAAAAAGAAAAAACACGATCATCTCATTAGACATTGAAAAGCCTTTGACAAGCAGGGAGGTGGTGGCACACACCTTTAATCCCAGCACTTGGGAGGCAGAGGCAGGCAGATTTCTGAGTTAGAGGCCAGCCTGGTTTATAGAATGAATTCCAGGATAGCCAGGACTACACAGAGAAACCCTGTCGCAAACAACAACAAAAAAAAAAAAAAAAAGAAAGAAAGAAAGAAAGAAAGAAAGAAAGAAAGAAAGAAAGAAAGAAAAAGAAAAAGAAAGAAAAAAAGCCTTTGACAAAATCCAATACTTTTTTATGATAAAAAAAAAGTCTTGGAGAGATCAGAGATACTGGATATAAAAGAATACAAATAGATCCATATCTATCACCCTACACAAAACTCAAGTACAAGTGGATCAAAGACCTTATCATAAAACCAGATACACTAAACCTGATAGAAAAGAAATAGGGAAATAGCCTTGAAGGCATTGGCACAGGAGACAATTTCCTGAACAGAACCCCAATAAAATCAACAATTAATAAATGTGACCTCATGAAATTGAAAACCTTCTGTAGGGCAAAGGACACCACCAATGGAACAAAACAGCAGCCTACAGAATAGGAAACGATCTTTACCAACCCCACATCTGACAGAGTGCTGATTTCCAAAATATACAAAGAACTCAAGAAATCAGATAGCAACAAACCAAATAATCCAATTAAAATGGGGTACAGAGGACTCTCTAATAGCCAAGAAGCACTTAAAGAAAAGTTCACTAACCTTAGCTATCAGAGAAATGCAAATCAAAATTACTCTGAGGTTCCATCTTATTACACCTGTCAAAATGGCTAAAATCAAAACATCAAGTGACAGCACAAACTGGCAAGGATATGGAACAAGGGGAACACTCCCCCACTGTTGATGAGAGTACAAACTTGTTCAACCACTTTGGAAATCAATTTGGTGGTTTCTTGGAAAATTGGGAATAGTTCTACCTCAAGACCCAGCTCTGCTAATACTGGGCATATAACCAAAAGATGCTCTACAATGCCACAATGGCATTTGCTCACCTATGTCCAGCAATGTTCAGCTCAACTATATAGCAGCTCAACTATGTTCTGCTTTATTTAGCCAGAAACTAAAAACAATCCACATGTCCCTCAACCAAAGAATGGATAAAGAAAATGTGGTACATTTGCACAATGGGGTATTACCCGGCTATTAAAAACAATGACATCATGAAATTTGCAGACAAATGGATGAAACTAGAAAAGATCCTCCTGACTGAGGTAACCCAGACCCAGAAAAGCAAACATATTCAGTCATAAGTGAATATTAGCCATAAAATAGACAAAGAATAACCATGCTACAATCTACAGATCCAAAGAAACTAAATAAAAAGAAAGGCTAAGGGGAAAATGTGAATCTCACTGAAGAGGGGAAATAGAATATTAGACATCTTGGGTGGGTGGGAAAGGGGACTGGGTGGTTGTGCTGGGAACAGGAGGGGTCAGGTGTAAGGAGGATGGAGGGAGAGAGTACTGGGAGAGACAACTGGAATTGATGGTGCACATCTCTGGGATGAGCTAGAAAACTAGGGCAGTGGAAACTCCCAGGAGTCCATGAGGGTGACCCTAGCTAAGATTCCTAGAAATGGGGGATATGGAGCCTGAACCAGCCATCTCCTGTAACCAGGCAAGACTTCCGATGGAGGGATTAGGACACCAAGCCAGCCACAACACTTTGACCTGTAATTTGTCCTACCTACAAGATGTGCTGGGGTAAAGATGGAACAGAAATTGAGTGAGTGGCCAGCCAATGACTTGTCCGGCTTGAGACCCATGCCATGAGAGGTAGCCTGCCCTGACACTGCTGATGATGTTCTCCTATACTTGTAGACAGGAGCTTAGCATAACTCATCAGAGAGGCTTCACCCAGCAACTGATGGAAACAGATGCAGAGACCCACAGCTAAACCTTAGGTTGAATTTGGGGAATCCTGTGAAGAGGAAGGAATATCAGAGCCACAGGAGTCAAGGACACTGTAAGAATATCCACAGAATCAACTAGCCTGGGTCCATAGGGACTCACAGAGACTGAACTGCCAACCAGAGAGCCTGCATGGGACTGACTTGGGCTCTCTGCACATATATTACAGTTGGGTAGCTTGGTCTTCACATGGGACTCCTAACAGTGGGGAAAGGGTCTGGCTCTGCCTCTAATTGCCTGCCTTTGGGACCCATTCATCCTACTGGGTTGCCTTATTTAGCCTTAATAGGAGAGAATGTGTATAGTCTTACTGCAACTTGATATGCCAGGACTGGTTGATATCCATGGTGGGCATGCCCTTTTCTAAAGAGAAACAGAGGAGGAGTGGATGGGTTGGAAGCAGTGGGGAGAGAGACTGGAAGGAGAGGGAAAACTGTGGTCGGGATATAAAACAAACAAACAACAGTTAAACCCTCAGATTGCTTAAGGCCAGTTAGATAGAAAAAGGAACTAACGTGTTGATTTTCGTTAACTGGCCCACATGGTTCCAGGTAAAACTGATTTTAGTGTTAGAATGCACAGAATCAGCTATCGGTTGTGGATGTCCAGGGAGCGGGGCATCTCTGTCCTGCCTTGAGTCACAGTGGCTAGCCACAGTGGCTAGGACTTCCCTAAATATACTTAGTTACCTCCTGGGAGTCTCTGACAGTGCCCGACTAATACAGAAGTAGAGGCTCACAGCTTTCCATTGGACTGAGCACAGGGTCCCCAATGAAGGAGCTAGAGAAAGGACCCAAGGAGCT
>NW_022196904.1:120260372-120265994 GCF_008632895.1 Mastomys coucha | reverse complement strand
AAAAGAGATGGCAACTTCTGGAACCTCACACTCTGAACATGCCTTGCTATCATCTCAAATGTTAGAAGCTTCTCTTTGACACTTGTCCACAGAGACAGAGGTAGTTTAGAAAAGCTGCACAAGAACCTCGATTCAAGCCTTGTGAATTGCTCAGTATCTGTTCAGCAACATAAAGATACAAAATAAAGATTTTTAGCTGGATAAATTTAAAAAAAGTACTATTCCACATCCATTTGAAGGAGATAATGGATGCCTCGTGTCAAACTTAGCTTAACTGCAAACTTGATGCAGCCTACAACCATCTAAAAAGAGAAGGTTCAATTTAAAAATAGCCTAGATAGGACTAGCCTGTGGTATGTCTGAGGATGGGGGTTGTCTAGATTGTTACAATTTGATATAAGAGAAGCCAGCCCAGGTGGGAGGAACCACTCCATGAGCTGAGCAGGTGGCCCTGGGTTTTCTAAGAAAGCAACCTAAGCATGAGTTTGGGCAAGGCAACAAACAGCCTTGATTTCCGTGTGAGGATCCAAGATCTCCTGCCCTGTCTGCCTTCAGTGATCAACCATAACCTGTACACTGGAATAAGCTCCCTTCTCCCCTAAGCTGCTTTTGGTCAGAATGTTTTCTCACAGCGGCAGAAATGGAACTAGAACCCAATGCTAGACCCCAAGGTCTTGCTACACTCATTTACAAAAGGGACATGCTCAGGAGGAACAGTCACAAAGCAAAACCACTAACCTGATGGCTTGTATGACTCAGGACCTATTATTGGAGAGGAGTCTGGTAACATATCTGCACCTGTGGGAGAAGGAAATCAGCATGAGTGGCTGGGATTGGTATTTACATTGTAACCTCAGTAACAGTTAAATAACTGAAATAGCATTTAAATAGTACTGAGAAGATGTAACAGCATTGACATCCAGGAAGTTACAGCCCCACACTGCTGCAGACAATGCTGGACCTTCACGAACTAGATTAGAATTCATCAATTGTTTGGAGACAATTGATATTTCCTAAATAGATTTTAGAAAACAGCAATAAAGAGCTCTTGATAGAACTCATTTGATGCAATACATGTCCCAGAATATCCCATTCTCTGCTTAAATGGATACATCTCTGACTATAATTAACATGTCCTTTATTCTCCTAGCCCAGGTAGATCTACTATGAGCTCACAAAACGAGTTACCTCAAGCAAACAATTTGAGAATTGGACCAATCCAAGAGTGTGCCTGATAATGATGCAGCTCCAGACTCTGCAGCTGGAGCACACACCAGAGCCCCCAGCCCTGAGGTTGCTCAGAGTGTACCATGGAGGTCCCATAAAGACCAAACTTAAAATATAGACAATGCAACATGTTGACAAGGATTCACAACAATGGTAACTCTCATATGAAGGTGGCAACTCAAAAAGGACCATCCATGTTGGAAAACTGTTCACAAATTCTTGAATATTAATGGTGGCTTTATTCATATCAGTGAAAATCAATAACAAATTTGACATCCATAAATTATGAGCAGATAAGTTTTGGCATGCTCATATAAAGAACTAGGGCTTAGAAATAAGAAAGAATGAATTAGAATAATAAAGAAATAATTAATATTATCAATAAAAGGATAGATACCAGGAATTGCTTGGGTGACTCATTAAGTGTTCTACAAGTAAAGAATCCCAGCCCAGCTGGATGTGGTGGTGCAAGTTCTTAATGCCCAGACAGGCAGATCCCTGAGGTATACTGAGGTATAATCTACCTAGAGCAAAATTTACCATCCTGTAGAGACCCAGCCTGCTGTGTACAGAGTTCCAGACCAGCCAGGGCTATGTAGTGAAAGCCTAACTCAAAAAACAAACAAACAAAACCAGAGAATGTACAATATATGATTATGTGATGTAATATCTTGGGTCTTCCATAAAAACAGCAAGCACTCTTAATCCCTGATCCATCTCTCCTGCCACAAGTATTATATATCTTAAATATGGTAACTATTAAAATTCACCGAAGCACATGGTTACTTTTGTTGTAGGTCATTAGAGCTGAGTTATAATGAAAGGTAACTGACTTCATGTAAATACGGGGCTGAATGTAGTGGGTGTAGACACAGAACGCAGGTACGAAAAGTCTGTTGTCACCCAGATTGGAAGGGGTAGTGAAGGCTTGGATCCGAACAGGGTCTGTGACTTGAAAAGGATGCCATGATTGGAACCCTTGGTACCCCTGAATCTGTGATGCTATTATTTGAATCTAAAATGTGTCTGCTCAAAGGCTCCTGTGTTAAAGTCTGATTGCTTGGCTCGTGAGCTCTTGAAAAGTGATGTGTCATAAGAAGTTTAATTTCCGGTGGATAAATCTATTGATGAATTCAGAACCAAGTGGACTGTGAGGAGCTAGAACCTGGTTAAAGTTGGCAACTCATTGGAGGTGTTTGGCCAAAGAGTATCCATGTCCCTGCTTGTGTACCATCTGGATCTTTTCTTCCTAGACACACCAAGGGGAACAGCTATGCTCTGCTACTGTGATGGCCTACCTCTTACCACAGGTCCTAAAGCAAGAGAGCCTGTCCACTTTGAGCCCAAATAAAGCCTTCCTCTCTTAACTTATTTTCTGAGTCACTTCATCATCATAGCAATGAGTCCAACACAGTCGCTACCAATTAAGCTCTGTATATGCATAGTCATGAAACATGTATGGATGAAACAGAAGCAAGCCACAAAATTTGACTTAGTGGGGAGACTCAATTTTGAGGGTGGGGATGATGATAGATAAATAGATAGATATGGACAAACAGACAGACAGACAGCTTTGATGATAATAGTGATGAAGGTAACAATGATGAGGGTGATATTTCTGTGTCTATTTGTAAGGATGGAAAGAGTCTGTTTTAATTATGTTTTTATTAGATATTTTCTTTATTTACATTTCAAATAATATCTCCTCTCCCAGTTTCCCCTCAAAAAAAAAAAAAAAACCCTCTTCCCTCCCCGCTCTCCCTGCTCACCAACCCACCCTCTCCCGAATCCTGGCCCTGGCATTCCCCTACACTGGAGCATAGAACCTTCATAGTACCAAGGGCCTCTCCTTCCATTGATGACTGACTAGGACATCCTCTGCTATACATATGCTGCTGGAGCCATGATTCCCACCATGTGTACTCTTTGGTTGGTGGTTTAGTCCCTGGGAGCTCTGAGGGTACTAGATAGTTCATATTGTTTATTGTCCTAAGGGGCTGCAAACTCTTCAGTTCCTTGGGTCCTTTCTCTAGCTCCTTCATTGGACTTGTGCTCAGTCCAATGGATGGCTGTGAGCCTCTACTTCTGTATTAGTCAGGCACTGGCAGAGCCTCTCAGGAGATAGCTATATCAGGCTACTGTCAGCCAGCACTTGCTGGCATCCACAATAGTGTCTGGGTTTGATGATTGAATATGGGAAGGATTCCCAGGCGGAGCAATCCTTCTTCCAGTCTCTGCCCCATAGCTTGTCTCTGCTAATTATGTTTTAAGACAGCGATTTCCAGTGGCCCCAAGAGCAGCATCATGAACATGCTAGACTTATCAGGTAGGAAAACTGTGGTGGTTTGAATGAGAATGCCCCAGTGTATGCTCATATGAGTGTTTCATCACCAGGGAATGAAACTGTTTGAGAAGGATTAGAAAGCATGGCCTTGCTAACTTAGATGTGGCTTTGTTGGAGGAAATGTACCACTGGGAGTGGGCTTTGAGGTTTTAAAAGCTGGCACCAGGCCCAGTGTCCCTTTCTCCGTCTGCTGTCTCTGGATCAGGATGTAAAACTCTAACCACTGTTCCAGCATCATGTCTGTCTGCTTCCTGCCATGATGATGACCATGTACTAACCCTCTAAAGCCAAAAGAGTTGCCTTGATGATGGTGTCTCTTCACAGCAATAGAACAGTAACTAAGACACACATCATTAGATCTACCCTAAACGTGCGGAGAAACGCTGAGGTCATCCAGTGACCCATGTTTTAGTCAGCCTTCCATGTGGTTCTGATGTCCCATGAAGTTTGAAAGGCACTGTGCTGCAATAAGAGGATGGGGGTAGGGATAGAAATGACCTCATGCTGTTTCGGAGTGGGTGAGATACTCTGAAATCATATATACACAAAATATTTTGATTGCTACTGTACCTTGACAGACTTCAAAAATATTATTTCTGAGCTAATGTCTCTGGAAAATAGTCATTTACTCTCACATAAGCACTTGTGGACTGATGAGATGGTTCGGGAGGCAAAGGTGCTTGCTGACAAGCCTGATAAGCTGTGTTCAATCAATGGGCCTCACTTGGTGAAAGGAAGGCCTCACTGGCTTCTGAAAGCTGCGCTCTGTCCTCCACACGTGCACCATGGCATGTATACACACACACACACACACACACACACACACACACACACACACATACACAATGTAGTAAAAATGTCAAACTTTGCACCTAAATTCTTACTCCATAATCTCAATGCCAATCCCCATTACAATCATAGTATTTGCAGCATGCGAAGCAGCAGTAGGATTAACTCTACTAGTCAAATTAGGCCTAATTGGCTAGATGTGGAGAAGGCTACAATTTTTTTTTTTTTTACATCATTTTGTGTGAGTGCGCAGATGGCTGTAAATAATGTGGTTAGGGCTCCAAGGCATATTATTGCTGTTAAGATTGTATTATTGTTTGATATGAGTGGATGGAATCGGATAAGAAAAGCCCACCCACTGCTACAATTACATTTATTATTTTACTCCTTCTTACAGTATTAGAATTTGCCGTAGCATTAATTCAAGCTTACATATTCACACTGCTTGTAAGCCTATACTTACATGATAACACATAATGACCCACCAAGCACATGCATATCACATAGTAAACCCTAGTCCATGACCACTAACAGGAGGCCCACTTTCACTATGTGTTATCTATAGGAGCTGTATTTGCTATTATAGCTGGATTCGTTCATTGATTCCCACTATTCTCAGGCTATACCCTAAATGACACATGGGCCAAAGCCCACTTCGCAATTATATTTGTTGGAGTAAACATAACATTTTTCCCCCAACATTTCTTAGGCCTTTCAGGTATACCTCGACGATGTTCCCAGTCACTGTAGAGTATATTTTGAAGCCAGGGCTCTCTGTCCTTCAGTAGCCACAGAAGACTCATCTTGTCTATAGCTACTTGGGGATTATAATTAGGTCACAGAATGTTCTGCCCTCTGGGAGGCTGGAGGCAGAGCTCCCACCCTCTGCTTTCTCACTGTCTGCATTCCTCTGGGGAGTACTCTACCAAATGATATGCCCCAAAGATGTCTAGGATCACCCCAGGGAAGCTACCCAGAAGAGAGGCTAGTCCACAGGACACATTTCCTGGAGTGGGGCTGGAGAAAAAGAGAGCACTCAACACAGAGATTTGTGTTCTTAACCTATCTGTTATGGAGTGTTGAGATTTAAGCAGTTTTAATGGTAGATCACTCCAACCAGCTTTCAAACCAGATCATTCTGGAGACTGCCTGATTCAATAGGCTCTTTCTCATGCTGCATCCATTACACAGAAAAACCAAAGAGACAGAAGTCAGTGTAGAAAGGATGCAGAAACCAGTGCTACCTTGGGGGGGGGGGGGGG
>NW_022196904.1:120228763-120260311 GCF_008632895.1 Mastomys coucha | reverse complement strand
GGAGGGAAGGAAGCAGTGAAGGAGAGAGGGAGGCAAAGAGGGAGGGAGGCAGGGAGGGAGGGAGAGAGAGTGTATTGCTGCTGTTAGAGAGCCTATTAAGAGTAGCAAGAGAAGGCATCAGCTCTCCCAGGAGCAAGTCACTGACCATTCAGCTGAGTAGAGCTCTTGGAATACAAAAAGACCTTCTTACTAGAACAGACAGCTCTGGTGCCATCCATCAGTGTGTGAACAAGCTGCTGTGGGCATATGGGACCAGGTGGCTCTCTGTGCCATTTCAGCACATGTCATCTATCTGGCAGGTTTGCCCCAAATCCCTGGCTGAAGAGGGAGCTGAGGAGAATTGATATAGCAGGACTGTGCATAAGCTGCCTGCACATGACCTGTGCCTAGGGCAGATCACAGCCATCATCACACGCGGACCCCCGCAGGTGCCCTAGTGGGAAACCTTGCCCACCCTGATCATCCCTCAGAGCCAGACATCAGCCTCAGCCCAGAACAGGCTTCTGCAGATAAAACTTTCCATTGAACTTGTCTGCTTGCCTAGCTTATGAACCAGAGTGAGTCACTCCCCCAGCACCTCAGCTGTATAAAAGCATGGTGGGCAGAAAGGATATACTAATAATTCCATGAGCTGTGCTCTTTGTTAGTCACTAAGCACATCAATTGGATGACGGAGCAGGTGTGTCTCATCAATGGTACTTTACATTGACATCAGCAAGGAAGACATGAAAAGCTAGGAAAATTGATTTTACTATGTGGAATATTTCCCAATGTAACAGTAACAGCCCCCCTCTCATCAATTTGTCTAAAATAGCACTGTCTTTAAAAAAATTATTGCGTGATATATACAGATACATGTATATATGTATATATATTGTCTAAAACACACATATACACATATACATGCATATTTACATACTTAAATATATACATGTGTGTGTATGTGTAATTTGTATTAAAGCAAAACCACAAACTATAGAATCCAGGGCCTCACACTTGGTAGCAAGCACTCTACCACTGAGCTGTGGTCCTAGTCCTGAAGATTTTGTTGGTTTCAAAATTTTATGCATGCACATAATGTATTTTGATCAAATCATGCCCCCTTCTCTACCTTCCAATTCTTTCTAAATATCCCCACCACTCTTCTCTCCTAATTTCAATGCTCATTATCAATTTTTAATTATATATTTGATAATATATTGATATATGTTATTGATATGTTATTATTGATACAGTATATATGACATACACACACACATATTCTCTATGGCTGCAGGTCCATCCACTGGAGCATGGTTACCTTCACCATGGCCACATTGCTCCAGAAAATCAACTCTGCTCCCACCCCCAGCTTCCATCAGTTACTAGCAGCTACTCAGACACAGTTGGAGCTCGGCAAGCCTCTCTCCCATCCATGCTAGGCTTGCACCTGGCTTGATCTTATTTAGGTCTTGTGTAAGCATTCAAATCCCCTGAGCCCATGCGTGCAATAGCACTGTCATGTCCAACAAATAGCGTTTTGTGTTATCTACTCCCGCTGGCTCTTACAGTCCTTATAGTCCCTCTTTTACAATGATCACTGAACTTTATGTGGAGGAAGTATGATATAGCTGTCCCATTTAGACCTGGCCACTCCACAGTCTCTTATTCTCTACACATTGACAGTTGTGGGTCTCTTGTTGCCTACTATAAAAGGAAGCTTCTTTGGTGAGGATTTGAAGATTAAACATATAGGTATAAAGGTAAGAATTTAGGAGAGAGTTTATTACTATATAACAATAATATTAATGTTAATAATGATGATGGTAGTAGTAGTAGTAGTAGTAGTAGTAGTAGTAGTAGTAGTAGTAATAGTAGTAGTAGTAGTTTCTCCCCTGGGACCTATGACATAGACAGTCCCATGTTTTTTGTTTGTTTGTTTGCCTATCAATGGTTCTAGGCATCTTGTGGATAGACATTAAGTCTCTTCAGAATGTGGTTGGTTACTCCTGTAACTTTTCCGCCAATAGTGCATCAGTAGGCATATCTTGCCAGGCCAATTGTTACTGTAGCTCACAGAATTCACATCTATGTATGACTTTTGACTGCTTTTATCTCCCATTAGCATGCAGAACTATAAAAACTAGCTGATGGGGTGGAAGCTTCCCCTTTAAATGATTCATTTCTTGGTAAAAATGAAAAGTAGTAATATAAAACACAGGCACTAATAATGTCTCGATAATGGCACAGAGTTTTGGGGTGTGTGTGTGTGTGTGTGTGTGTGTGTGTGTGTGTGTGTGTTCCGAATTTTACAGCATTTCCCTAGGAGAACAGGAGTATAAAGGCTACAGGAGCCAAAGTCCTCTGGGAGGACCAACTAATGAGCCAGGTCTGGAGGATGGTGAGTGCTCTCTCACTGTGGTGCTTTCTCCTGTGCTTCAGCAACTGGATAGCTGCCCACCGACTTCCACCCCAGCTCCTTCTGGTGATCCCCAGCTGTGGATCATAGGAAGCTTTCTTACCTTTGAGGTTGGTCCTGGGCACATGTGCTCTTCGACCGCCAGGTACTGAGTCAGCCACAGGTAGAACTGGAATAATATGGGAATGGAGGTCAGAACTGAAGTTCTTTTCTTAAAATAGACACACAGCACATCAGAAGGGGGCTCAGCTAGCAGCTGGCAAGGAGCCACAACTTGATCTTGCCTTAACCCATGCATCTGGACTCACAAAAAAAATTTTTTTAATGAAACGAGACAAGTTCAGAAGGCTGACAGAAGTCTACCCAGCAAGACCCTGCAGACTGAAATGCTCCCCTCCTCATCACCCTGTAGAGACCCCAAGTTCTACATGAGGATGTTTGCTGTTCATAAGGTCAGTCAGTGATTGAAAAACTGTACCAATGATATAAATCAAGGTATCCATAAGGATAGTGGTTGTCTTCATTGACCCCAGAGGATGTTATACAACCGTGGTTTGACTGCTTTACCATTTATCTAGATGGTGTGGCTGAGCATGGCACTACTGAAGATGGAGGTGCTGTTCTTACCTGATAGGACACTTGTCAACTTCTCATCATCCAATGATGGCAACACACACCACACACACACACACACACACACACACACACACACACACACACACACACACACACACATTGTCAGAAGCAACTTGCTCCATTCATTTGCTCACATGTGAAATGCCAATACCACTACCCAAAGAAGAAACTGTACAAACAAGGTTCCAATAACTTTACAAAATGGTTTGCTTCTGTGTCCCACTGTCTAGCAGGAATTGGGGCCAAAACCCAAGGTGTGTCAAGAAAAGTCAACAGTCCTTTTTACTCACACACTCGATGTATACTCTCTTTTACTTGTTCAATACACCTTGCTTTGGTATCTAACATGTGACAAGCACTGTATAGTGACAAAAAGATAATGATCAGAACAGATGAAGACCCCCCTGGTGGGTTAAAGTGTACCACTGCAGGAGACACTGAGCATCACAGTTCTCCTGTATCTCTTGGCAGTGCCTCTGCCCCATCCCTTAACATCAGCATATTTGCTCTATAGACCTAGAATGCTGGGCATGGCATGTGCTGTGTACCACATCCAAATTTTGTTGTTTTAATTCATGGCTCATTGACCTACCTGATGGTGTGGTTGGGTGATTTATGTCTTCTGAAATGTGGGTAGCTGGAAGAGCTATTGGAGAAACCATACAAGGAAACTGACTTGGGGTATTTAAAACGAAATAGAAAGAAGAGGATTTTTGCCTGTTCAGGTTTCCTGGAAAAGAATCGATTACTTTTCCATTCAAAATTGTGCAAGGAACCACACAGCCTTGTTGGGGGTATGCTGTGTGAAACTGTGTATCTGTCTTTCCTCGCCTACTTAAGGCATACTCTGATTGGCTTTAATAAAAATCTGATGGCCGGGCTCGCAAGATGGCTCAGCGGGTAAGAGCACTGACTGCTCTACCGAAAGTCCTGAGTTCAGATCCCAGCAACCACATGGTGGTTCACAACCATCCGTGATGAGATCTGACGCCCTCTTCTGGTGCGTCTGAAGACAGCTACAGTGTATTACACTGGAGTGAGCAGGGCAGGAGCGAGCAGAGATCCTGAATTCAATTCCCAGCAGCCACATGATGGCTCACGGCCATCTGTACAGCTACAGTGTACTCATACACATAAAATAATAAATAAATAAATCTTTAAAAAAAAAACCTGACAGCCAATTAGTGGGGCAGGAAGTACACAATAATACAGAATATTAATCATATTAATTCACACAGCCTTGATGATATCATGCTGTGCATGAAGACACTGGATTTTCTATGATTATATTTACATGAAATATCCAGAATAGGCAAGTAAAAGTATAGAGGAAAAAAGCAAGCTGGTGGGACTTCCTGGGGAGGAGGAGAAAGGAACTCTGGGAAGAAAGGCCTTTCACCAGGAGACATGAGAGGAGACTGGTGTAACTATCAGTCTGGAAGGAATCTAGCCACATGGCTGGATGGGACTAGGTGATCCACATGGCTGGATGGGGCTAGGTGATTCACATGGCTGGATGGGGCTAGGTGATTCACATGGCTGGATGGGGCTAGGCGATTCACATGGCTGGATGGGGCTAGGCGATCCACATGGCTGAATGGGGCTAGGCGATCCACATGGCTGGATGGGGCTAGGTGATCCACATAGCTGGATGGGGCTAGGTGGTCAGCTTAACTTAGATGAGCTAGTTGAGAGCCTGCCCAGCTAAGGCCTAACCTTCAATATATTAAAAGGTCTCCGCATGGTTATTTGGGAAACTAACTGGTTAAGGAATAATTGCTGCCATATTTGTTTCCAGTGCTAATTAATATATATAGAATATTAATCATATTAATTTACACGGCCTTGATGATATTGTGCTGCTCATGAAGACACTGGAGTTTTCTGTGGTTCTATTTACACAAAATATCCAGAATGGGCAAATAAAAGCATATAGAGGGAAAACAGCATACTGGTGGATGGCAGTGATTCAGGGAGAAGGAACGGGTGGCTGAGGCTAATTTCTTGGAATTGTACTTCATCTGCTTCTTTACCTCAGAGCAGAGGCACCCTATTAAACTAGGCCACACCATGAGGCACCTGCTGTGCACCAGGCTTTTTGCTAAATGCTCTGCTTATTAGGTCCATGAACTTTGATACCTTCCTCCTCTCAGGAGCAAGACAAGGCTGGGTGCCTGCTGCACAGAAATTGGGGACCCACCTGAGCACCTGTAAATATAAAGAGAGGTAAGGGGTTGGAGAGGGGTTGCCTTAGTGGAGCTTGTAGAAACCCTGCTCTCCACACAGTGGGGTCGGGGAGAGCCTTTGGGAGCCGACAAGGACCTGAGGGGCTTGCATCCTTAGGACAGAACCCCTCTCTCTTGCGGCTGTGAGGCACATTTAGAAGGGCAAGAAGGGTCCTCACCTGCACTGAGTTAGGGTTGGATCTCTCAGGCTCCAAGGCCAGGAGAAATAACCTCGTTATTTTTAGCCACTCAGCTGTGATCTTTTCTTTTAGCATCAAACAGACTAAGACAGACATTCTGAGGGGAACTTCCTCACCCCAACATCAGGTGTCGTTGCTGTTCACCTTGGAGCTTCTTGTCAGTCTGTCTGTCTGTCTGTCTGTCTGTCTGTCTCTCTCTCTCTCTCTCTCTCTCTCTCTCTCTCTCTCTCTCTCTCTCTCTCATGTGTGTGTGTGTGTGTGTGTGTGTGTGTGTGTGTGTATGTGTGTGTGTATAGTCAGAAAAGGATTAAGGTTCTGTGCCCAAGAAACACGATCAAGAAAACAAATGGATTCATAGTGGCTGTTAGAGAAATAAAAATTATCAGTGAGATATATTGAGGTCTGCAGTCATCACAGTTGATGAGCATGTGAGTTTAGCAGAGGGGCCGGAGTGTGACCATTCAGGCTCTGCTCAGTGATGAATTAAGTGCCCTTGATCCTAATTCCCCTCAGCTCAAAAGAATCCTTTGAGTTCCTGAACAGGCAGCGTGCCTGACCCATTGGCAAGTAGTTAACAATGTTCGTGGGTTTGTAGTTCATGGTGATTTGGAGAACACAGTAATCTGAGGACTGTAGTCAGACTGATGGTGGTATCACCTCGTGGGACTTGGTGACAGCGTGAAACCTATTTGGGCATGAGTCTCATCAGCTGGAAAGGAGACTAAAGAGGTTTCTCATACAACTGTTGGGAAACTCAGAGAAGAAAACACACCTAAAACATTCGACCCCATGGAGGTAATGCTATCTAATGGAATTAGGGAAAAGCCACAAATCTAGTTTAAAATTTCTGATAACCACAGTTGAAAAAAAAAAAAGAAAAAAAACAGGAAGAATTTCTTTTTAATAATCTTATATAACTTAACATATCTAAAGCATTATCATTTAAATATTCAATCAACATTTTTAAATTTAAAAATTTTGTGTGTGTGTGTGTGTGTGTGTGTGTGTGTGTGTGATATGCACATGTTTGTATAAAGAGGCCAGAGGAGGACATCTGGTGTTTTGCTCTGTCAGTCTGCTTTATTCCTTTAAGACTGGATCTTCCACTGAACATAGGGGTAGAATAACAGCCAGCAAGCCCCAGAGATCCTCCTATCTCTGCCCCTCCCTCCACCACGTACCTCGGGGTCATATAGGTATGTGTGACTGTATCCAGCTACTAATGTAGGTGCTGGGGGTCTAAATTCAGCTCCTGGTGTTTACTTAGAATGTGCTCGCACCCACTGAGCCATCTCCCAGGACCCTAAATAACTTTTTAGAAAATAACTTCATTGAGATATAATTAACATGCTAAAAACCTGCACTGATTTCAGTGTATGCAGACTGATACATTTGGATCCGAAATACATCTGTGGAAATATCATCCTAATCAAGAGAATGAATCTGTCTCCTGCCTCCAGGTTTCCTCTTGTCCTGTGTATGTGTGTAGCAAGAATGCTTAATGAGATCTGCCCCCTTCACATATTTTAAGTACACAACACTGTGTTAACATCCTGTAGCTCTCATTCATGTTGTTACAGAAGCTTCAAGCCTGCTAGACACCAGTGTCCCATTTCCCCAATTCTTCAAAGAACCAGTGTGTTCTTGGTATACCCAGCACACCTCAGTCCTGCTAGCTGTGTTTCCAGCATTCCACAGTCACAGGAATTCTGCAAAAGGCTACTTTTCACCCAGCCTTGCCACACGATGACGTATGCAATTGTACTATTGAAATGCCAGTTACTACAGATGATGAGAGAGCATCAACTGTCATAGTGATAAATGAGGTTGGATTGTAATGGTGACTCCTGCCTCCTATGACCAGGAAGAAGTGTGCCTGGTACTCACCAGCTTGGGAAAAATTACATTTCCCTATTCCAGATCCCCCCATGACACTAGCCATGTTCCCTACTTTATTTTTTAAGTTCCAAGCATGTGAAGTGACCCATTGGTAATTTCACTGTCTCTAGCACAGTTGCATCTGTTCATCTTATGCTTCTCATTTGGGAAACAAGAAGCCCTGAGTTCCAATGTTCTTGGCAATAAAATTACAGTCAGTCGTACATAAAGTGAAGCTGGCCAGGGTTGAGTCCAAACTACCTCAGTCCCATTTCCCTCAAATCACACGACCTCAAGTGAAGCATTATTGGTAGCTGGTGGTTGTAAAACCTTTGCCCACCACCATAGACAACTGAGAAACCACAGTAAATTCAGTGATGGTGGTGATGGGGTCCTACCTGATGCAGGGGAACTCGGGGCAAGCTTAGAAGATGGCTGAGTGGAGATGGCAGCAGGCAGAACTAGAGTAAAAATGAATTTAACAGTAAGTATTTACGGTGATTCAAGGGCAGTGAGCATGCAGGGCTCCCTGTGACTTCATGTGGTATAGCTTCCCTCGACTCAAAAATGCCCACCACATAAGAGATAAAAATGCTAACCCACCTCTTAGCCACTGACTCGCTGCCCCCTAGACCCAATTGATGTTTCCTAGCCTGTCTCTGCCAGCCTTGAAGTCCAAGTGCAGGTAGTAGATGTTCTCCAGTGATGACTATATTCCCTCTAAGAATTGATCTGATGGTACAGACCTTCAAGATCTCTTATTTGTTTCTTATGTTTATTTTACTCAGTGTTTCATTACTGAGGTTTTTGTTAGTAGGTATTGTACTGTCTGTAGGCATAACACTATCTGGAGGTGCTGTACTTGTGTCTGTAGTTGTCACTCTATCTATAGGTGTCACTTTGCCTCTAGGATTGTACTAGTGTGTAGGTGCAGCAGTGTTCAGGGGTGTCAAACAGTGTTCAGGGGTGTTGTCACACTGTTGATTGTTAACAGAATCTAGAATCACCAGGGATATGGACCTGTGAGAATGATGCTATCACAGTTGCAGTCATTGAGATGGGAAGACTTGTCCATTGTCGGGGCAACATTCCCTAGGCTAGGATCCTGAACTGTGTAAGTGAAGAAGGGAGCTGAGCAGCAACATGCGGTCATCACTCTGCTTCCTGATTATTGATGTGATGTAACCTGCTGCTCCAAGCTCCTGCCGCCTTGATTTCTCCACCATGATGAACTACACTGTGAACTGAGAGCTAAAAAAAAAAAAATTTAAAAAGCCCTTTCTCTCTTAAATTGCTTCTGTCAGTTCTGTCAGAGTATTGCATCACAACAATAACAAAAAAGAAACGGAGAAACGTTTCTGCTTTGATGAATTATACCTCAAAACTGTGATCCAAAAGAAATCCCTCCTCTTTACTGTGTCAGGTATTCTGCCACAGTGATGAGAAACACTAACTCAGAAATGGCTCTTCCTTTTCAAGACCTTTCAGAATAAACATTGCCTGAATGACACTTGCTGTTGGCTAAGTGAAACCCATTTTGGATTTAGGAACTCTACAACTATAAGGCAAAACAAAAAACAAACAAACAAACGAACAAACAAAAAACCTCTACATTGTTAAAGCCATTGAACTATGACAGTTTTTTATAGATGTCATAGCAAATGCATACAATAGGCCAACATGTAAGGAAGTGAGTCTTTCTCCAAAGAAAATGTAAAACATGCAATTTACCAAAATTGAAGTGTTTAAGTAATTAATTATAAAATATATATAATGAAAACTCTTCCTAATGGTTTCTAAAGTAAAAGTAAGGTAAGCTCTTTTTAGGCAGTTAGTGAATCTATGCAGTGGCAGCCTGGAGATCTTTCCCATACAAACTCAATATCCAGGGCAGGTTAAGGTGAATCTCTCAGGGACACAACTGACCGCCTACTATTCATCTTCTCTCCTGGATTAGGTGGGCAAACAGTCTGCCCAGGGGAAATGGCAACAACAATGATGATAATAATAAATCACTTACCTGATAATATGGTTGCTGGATTTCCATCACCTGGTAATACAAGTAAATCAAGATACGTCTTACTAAATTCAGTTGAGTGGCTTTTACTTGCTGTATTTATTAGCCTAATGTGATTAGTCTGAAATACAAAGTAGAAAATCAATTCTTGGTGAAATTCAGGCTCTGGGGATTAGCAGAGTCTGAGAAATATTTGCTGAGTTGATTGCTTTGAAGATTTCCTAGGGTAAAGCCTTTACATGTGGCTCTTTGGAATAACTGAGAGTAAGTCTGTCACCACTGGAACTCAGGGCCACTTGTCTGTCCTTGACGTTGTTCTCAACTAGGCACAAAGTAAGAGGATGGTGATGTGTCCACAACTGAGATATATTCCCGGCTCGTGCTCCCCTCAGGGATGAGTGGACCCTTGGTGGACAACTCCATTAATCTTTCCTATACATGATTAGTTATTCCAAAAATAGATATTATATTATATCACATATAACAATGTATTACAATAATTTAATTATAGAAATTGATATATGATATATCATAGTTATTGTACATATCTGATTATTATATACTAATGTTGAGTTATGATGTGGTTACATCCTGAAAAAAAGACAATAAATCAAAATATCCTAGGCTAAAATATCGTAAATGAAAAGCCTTGCATAGTCCTGCGTGGTTTATCACCCAGCTCTGGGGAAGACAGGCAGTTCTCTGAGGTTTGCTGGCCTGCTAGCCCAGCCTACTAGGGGAACTCCAAACCAATAAGAGACCCTGTTTCAAAAGCAAAGTGGATGATGCTCTGAGAAAGGACATCTAGGTTGTCTTCCATGCATGTGCCCAAGCATACATGTCCACATACATACACATACATGTGTGTGCCACTCATGAGAACATACATGTACCTCCACAAAACATAACTAATGCATTTAATGTAAGTAATCTACCAAACATCAAACTTTATCAACACAGAACTCTGTAGATACTGGTTGTTTTGTATGCTATCATATGGCTGACTGGCTACCATGATTCACTGTGGCTGCCTGGTATAAGGAAAAATGATTGTATTACATGTCACTGACCTGAGGAAAGATAAAATTTAAAATACAAAACATCAAAACATGTTTTCTGTTTAATGCATGTTTCTTTCTTACAATCATGAAGTCAAGAACACAGGTCAAGGCAACATAAGTAGGGACCATCTGTATATAACTATACATAAATATATATACATATATGTATATATATAACTATATAACAATAATTATATGTGTATATCTATATTGCTATAGATTTCAAATGGTTAGTAGTAAGATGCGTGTGTGTGTGTGTGTGTGTGTGTGTGTGTGTGTGTGCCTGTGTGTGTAGAGCAAAACCAGAAAACTAGAAATATAAGGAAATAAAAAGAAAAACTATAAAATGCCCAACTGGCCCTTAGTTAATTACTGGAATTGATTGTTTAAACTCTGAACCTCTTGGCATAGGAAGGATAATGGAAATCCTGCATAATGGGATGCTCTGTGCTTGGTAAGTGGTGTTTGCCAAGAGGACGTTGTCACCCTTGGTTGTTGGTTGGGGACACATATTAGAATGCTATGCTTGTGCCTATCTCTTTTTGTTCCATAGGTTTCTACAGAGGAGCCATCTCTTGGCCCTCAGATAAAGAAAAGATAGCCTTTCTCACCAACTCCCCATCCTGGAGAGAGGGGAGAAGAACAGAGGATGGGCAAGGGATTAAAGCAAAAATACAAAGACATCTCAGATGGGAGGGAAAAAGAAGGATCCTATAGAATGTGACTGAGAAGAGAATGTTAGCATTGTGTGTTCAAAGGAACTCTGTGGGAGTGGTATTTTATTAGACATGAGGAGGAGGAGTATGGGGAAAAGGATGTTTAGGACTGAAGGAGGAACTGAGGCATGTCCTAGCTCTCTCTCTCTCTCTCTCTCTCTCTCTCTCTTTCTCTCTCTCTCTCTCTCTCACACACACACACACACACAGACAGAGAGAGAGAGAGAGAGAGAGAGAAAGAGAGGGAAAGAGAAAGAGAGGGGGGAAGAGAGAGAGAGGGAAAGAGAAAGAGAGAGAGAGAGAGAGAGAGAGAGAGAGAGAGAGAGGAGAGGAAGGACCAATGGAGCAACCTTTGGGATGTTTTGAGCATGGAGGGATGAACCAATTTTCAATCTATGTAAATTAGAGCACTGTTGCCATCCAGGAAGAAAGATGACAAGACTCTGGAGAATAGCAATCTTGGGGTTGAGAGATGCTAAAGAGTTTAGCATATACTTTGAAAGTAGAGACAGACTTTGCTGAGGTTATTAGTTAAGTAGAATGAAAAAGAAACAAGGAGGGCCTCCAATTCTTCTGCGGAAGGACACTAACTGCACAGGGAGACTGAGACTTCCTGCAGCATCAGCTCTCTACCAAGAGCTACACTCCAAGTATGGAGTATATCACACATTCTCCAAACTCAGTTTAGCAAGTGTTAAGGAATCAGTGTGAAATGAGGGTTAGTAGAAGAGCTTCCCATGAAAGTGCTCCTACCTTGAGGCCTTGCCACTGGCTCTTCACCATTTCCTGCAGGGAGAGGGGGTTAAGATTTCAGTGGCTGTTGGAATAAAGAGCTAATGGCAATTGGGTCAGATTTGTTCCCCAGTTATTGAGAGGCTGTCTCTTTATGAGATGTCTTGAAACCCTTATGATGGAACTGCCCATGGCTGCCACTATGCTTTCTGTACAAAATCCATTTCAACATCCTGAGCTCAATCCCTGAGCACTTAAATTACCAAAGCAGCACTTAAATTACCCAAACAGCAGGGTCAGTTTGTGATTGCAGTTGTGGAGACAAAGGTGCTGGAGGCATTGGTGTAAGTGCAATCTTGATCACAAGATGCACCTTGTTGGAGAGAGAGGTGGCCCTTACCTTCACAGATGACACTGGCATCTTCTCCAGGACCACAGTTATGTAGGTGCCAGCCAGCATGAGGACACTGCCCTAAAAAACTCTCTGTCCCAGTACAGTCCATCTCATCCAGCAGAAACTCCCCTGGACCATCACCAAATCGTGACTGGACTGGGGCTTCGAGGGCAGGCCCACAGTTGAGCTGTCGGCACACCACGTCGGCTTCACGTAGGTCCCACTGGTCATCGCAAACCCTGCCCCACTGGCCATGGTAGTAAACTTCTATGCGCCCGGAGCATTGTCCTGACCCATTCGTGAGCTGCAACTGTGGCCAGTCTTAAAAGTACAAAAGTACTGCTGGAGAGAAGCTACTTTATTTGGATCTCCTAGGATCCAGCCTAAATATCACACCAAACACTCACACATGTACCACATCTGAGTAGATAGCACAGGGGATCCTGTCATTAGCAGGATGTACCTGGTCCTTCTTGGCACAGAGGTCAGAGTCTAGCAGCAAAGGTGAGTTCTGCCTCATCTGGACTGAGTTAGGATTCACAGGAAGGGCTGTGAGACGTCTCGGGTACATTCAATCCTTAAGGCAGGTCCACTACCACTTCTCTAAAGTGAGTCTTTTTAATGTAAAATTAAATGGAGGTCTGCAAGCATGCCAAGTGCTAAGGAGCAAAGGTGGCTATTGGTAATGATTTGAGAGTGGGTAACCGGTAGTAGGGATAGGGATGTCTCTTCTAAATGACAAAGGACTCAAGGCTTAGAGAGGAGCAGGAAGGAGCTACTTGGTCCAAGAATACCTCTGAAGAGGGTAGAACTTCCTTCAACACAGTAAGCAAACCAAAACAAAGCGGGATAAATACACAGGGATTCTCTGGTGAAGTCGTTCTATCCAGTAAGATTCATATGATCACAGATCTACCCACTAGTTAGAAATGTGATACCCACCAAATTGAATCACACAAGGAGCTAGGAAACCTTAACTCACCACCAGGAAATGGTGTTAAGAGTTCAGCATCTAAGAGCAAAGTAAATAAAGAAAGGTCATTACTATGCAAAGAACCCACCCAAGTGCACTGGATTTGTGGTATCCCACAGAGTGGACATTAGCTGACACCGTGACTGTGTGCAGCAAGAGTGTGTTCAGTAGGATCCGGTCGGTGAAAAGTGAAAACTGATGATTTCAGGCTAGTCAGAGTCCTTTACAAATCGGATTATGTGCACAGATACACTGCCTTCCAGAAGGCAGCAGAGTCAGAGGCTTCTAGAAAAGCAGCCCTATGGTATTGCACATCAAGAGACTCAGTTGTTAAGCACATTGTCCTGGGACTCCCTTCTCTGTCCTTGCCTCAAGTTAGGAGTCTCCTTAATCAATCTAAGTTCAGTTGCATCTGTGAATTACAATCTGCCAAGCCAGATGCATTTCTCCTCCAGAATTCTCTGAAATATGTTTGGGCAACAGAACAAAGCAGTTTGAGGATGAAATACTACCTACATGATTAAAGCCAAGGAATTCACCTTTTCATTTTTCTTTCTTTTGCTGGGTCCTTCTGATGAAATCCATTGTTCTGTCTCCTGCCCTCCCCTCCCTCCCACATGGGTTATGGTAGCGAATGCAATCAAATGACTGGGGGAGCTTGTGGGTGCTCTATTAAAGACGTGCCAGGGTCTTTGCTCTTACCAACATCTCTTGAAGTTTCATTTTCTATGAGAATGTGTTCAGATTCTATGAGGAAGAGAAGGTAGAATGCAAGGTGAGTCGATGGGAGAGGGAAGATCGGCTCGCTGCTGCCCTAGCACCATTGTGCCCAGTGGGAAGCTCAGCCTAGAAGTGGTTACACGGGGCTAGTGTGGAAAGGCCAGTGCTATCTGGGAAGGAAAGTTCATCTGCCTTTGTTCAGTACTCATGGGGATGCGTGCATGTTAGTGAGAATCATGCTCAAGTCTTTCAATGAGGGTTGGTTTTCTGAGCTTCTCAGCTTGAGATTGGATCTGGAATGGCTGCAGGCTAAACAGGTGCAGTTCCTTACGGGATTTATGCTAGCTTGTGCTGGCTATTTCAAGTACAGTTTCATATTATAATAATGCAACTTTGGTCTCTCTTAGACTTGTAGAGAGAACGGGATTTCGGAGTCTCTGCTCAGGGCAGGCAAGTAAGGCTACTGTTCTCTCACTGACAAGCTAACTGCTCATTTTCACAGTTAGCATCCTTTGTCGTTCTGCCTTTACCAGGAGATGCAGGCACTTACAGAGTAGGAATGGGAGAAGAATAGGCTCTGATGGTGAGGACTTTGCTTTAAAGAAACCAGGGCAGCTCTGCTGAGGTTCTCCCTGTACTTGGGGATCTTGTCAGGTCATGGATTGTGTGTGTGTGTGTGTGTGTGTGTGTGTGTGTGTGTGTTCTGGGGAGGCTAAATAGATGGTACAGATGAGACACCTAGCAGAGCAACAAAGACAACTGTGAATGCTTACACATTTTCCTAAGGTTCAGGGAATCTTCTCCAAAGATAGTGGGCATGTTTGGAATAGGTATGGATGCCTCAGGTCCACACATGTGCTGGGTGATTTTGGTCAAGAAGGTATTCATCTTGACCTTGGTTTGTCCTTTAATTTTGGTTTCTTTATTTTCAAAACAAGGAAAATGAAACAAACCCTCCTGAGTGGTAAGGATGGAGTAGGAAGTGGATATTTGCAGAGAGCTACTTAAGCAGATAGGATTTAGGCTTTGAGGCAGTCTCTCAGGCAAAACCAGGAGCAAGGCAAAACTTGTTATTCCCAGCCTTAGAATACAAAGCATGCTATGATTCAAATTCTAATTCAACATAGCCACCAAAATAGCATATTTATAAAAAAATTTACAGGACAAACTTAATCAACTTTAATCAGTGGAAAAGACAATCAGATAAAACTGTTGGGAAGCTCAGGACCAGGTGCACACGTGGATAAGGTGTTGTAGACAATTTTTCGTATCGCTTTGAAAGTTACTATTAATCAAGTGTCGATGCATTATTAATTTATAACAGGTTTCTGAAGTCTTATCTCCACCTGCATATGCCTGATTCTAAACCTGCACTATTGCCATCTTGTATTGGAGCATTCTTTAAAAGAAAGAGCTACCCTGTGCATTGTATGAGGCTTAACTATGTCCCTGGATGCTACCACACACACCAGGGACATCCCCCAGTGTAACAATCAAAATTTCTATATGCTTCCTAGGGCACAAAATCACCTCCAGCTGAGAACAAGCACACAAAGACATACTTGAGAAGGGCTTTAACATCCCCCAAAGGAAGGTATGTGCTTGTCTAATTTGCCAACTAGGCTGTTCTCAGTACCCCTCCCCAACTCCCAAGGGGACCTGGTCCAAGCATGTGCAGCCTCAGAGGGCAGCAAAGTCCCCCTTCTGCCCACCCAGGCTGCCCGATATGAATTCTGCCTCTATAGTAGCTTCAAGGGCTCACAGGAAGTGCTTTCAAAAGCATGGAGCACAGTTCAGCCTTAAAGGATAAGAATATCCTTTAAGGAAAGGATATGCTCAGCAAAAGGATAATCAGAGGAACGATCTTCCTCCAGAAGGCTGGAGAGAAGCCTTAGGAATGCCAATTTCATGGACCAGAACTTCTCTAAACTCCCTTCAGGGGGAAGACCCTGACCAGGGCAGGGCTCATGACATCTGCAGTCACTAACAATGACATGTTGCTTCTGATAGGAATGGACATATACAAAAGGCCATTGGTCCATCCCATGGAGCCAGAGACATGTTCACTACTAAACTGACCAGACCTTCCACAGAGCATGCTTGTTAGGGGAGTATTTAACTCTTGGCCAGTGGATGGAGCCTCCCTCAGGTGCTGCTTCCTGGTAGGTTAAATCTTGTGAAATATGAGCAGAGGAGACCTGGAAAGGGGTGAACAAGGATAGAGCCTTCCTTCTTTTACCCAACTCTGCATCTTGCTCTATCAAGCACAGTTGGTTCGGCAGGGGCAGATGTACTCTGTCTCCAGGAGCTTTAGTTCTCCCATAAGCAGAATTTTGGAGACTCTGTTATTAGCAGCCTGACTCTCAGGAAATAAAGCAGGGTAGTGAGCCGGACAGTGGTGGTGCACGCCTTTAATCCTAGCACTTGGGAGGCAGAGGCAGGCGGATTTCTGAGTTCGAGGCCAGCCTGGTCTACAGAGTGAGTTCCAGGACAGCCAGGGCTCCACAGAGAAACCTTGCCTTGAAAAACCAAAAAAAAAAAAAAAAGCAAGCAAACAAACAAATAAAATTAAAAAAAAAGCAGGGTAGTGGGTCACAATGATTACTGTCACAGTGATCACTCCCATTTAATTCGAGAAACATTTAAAGATATACAAGGCCCCACTAAGCACAGAGAGATGAGTGTGGGGAGAGGACCAGTACAGGGTTACCCAGCGGTGCCTTCCTGTAGTCCCTCAGGGCCCACAATTTGAAGGTCCCTATCCTTTGGCACTCTGCTGTCTCTGTCCTGAAATCCATCATAGCTCTCACACTGGGACCCACAAATCACATAATCCTGCGGCTGGCCTGAGTGTTTTCCTGTCCAGTCTGTCCTCCTCCCAGTGTTACTGTTGGCCACCTATGTGGATGCAATTAGACTGGAGTAGAATAAGAGGCCCACATCCAGCTTCTTCCCAAAGCCCATGAAAGAGAAGCTCCACACAAGTGTCATTCTGAAGGTGCCAGGACCACGAGCTGACAGGGCTTTTGATCCCACGTGACAGTATGTTACAGAGGCTTCTTTTGGTCGGGGAGAAAGGGATAATGATTGGATGGTGTAAAAAAATCAACTCTTGGAAAAGATGAAAATAATTTACCAGAGCAGATGACACCAATGTCTTCCTCGTGCCCACAGTTGTGGATGAACCAGCCAGCGTGGGAGCACTGCCCCAGGGAGACCTCGGTCCCAGAACACTGCACGTCATCCAGAAGAATGGAGCCAGAGCCCTGGCCAAAGTAGGCCTCTCCCAGGGTGGACACGGCAGCCCCGCAGCCCAGCTGACGGCACACGACCTGTGCATCCTTCTTGTCCCACAGATCGTCGCACACTGTGCCCCACACACCTTCAAAATACACCTCCACTCGGCCAGAACACCTGCTAGAACCTTCCACGAGCAGCACGGGAAGCCAGTCTTTGGGAGAAAGGTTCCCCAACCCCACCTGAGTGTTAGTGAACAGAGTCACTTCCCTACCAGCTTCCCGGAAGTCCCACCCATGTTCCCAGCACTTGGTTGAACCCTTTACAGTGATTCTGAATCTTCCTAAAGGACCCTTTAATACAGTTCCTCGTTTTGTGGTGACCCCAAACCATAAGATTATTTTGTTGCTACCTCATAACTGTAATTTTGCTACTGTAATAAATCATAATGTAAATATTTGATATGCAGGATATATGATATATGACCCCTGTGGAGATCGTGAACCACTAGTTGAGAACTGCTGCTTTACATGGATTATCTTTATAAGGGACACGGTCCCATTATACCACGGAGGAACAGGTGACAGTAGAAACAGCTTCCTGGTGTCAGAGCATTTGCTAATGAGGACCAGAATGGGGCCCCTTAGGTCTCCCTAAAGTCCTCATTTGGGATAGAGCTATCCATAAACAAGTTTAGGTCCTGCTGGGATGGGAAAGCCACAGGGCTTTGCTTTGTCCGGTTCAGTCCCTTTTCATTCCCAACTACCACCCACTCCAGTAAGGACATCTTCATTTAAAAGAAGACAGAAACTGTCCAGACTGGCTGCTTGATATTTCAGTGTAAGAACTTGGATTCTTGGGTCATTTCCACTGTGCCCTGTGTTGCCGGGAAAGGCAAATGCCTGGGGAGTGCATACAGAGTGCATTCTGCACCAGACAGCTCTGCCCTCTGCTGGCACCCAACACTCCCAGTTTTATCTGCCTGCACTTTGCTGAACAGCAGCCTACTGGCTCACCCAGGGTTCTCAGGGGCAGCAAGCTTTGCTAGGACAGTGGATAGAAAATAACCAAAGGTGGGGCTTTGCTGGGTCAGCCGCTAGCTATGCCGCCAGTGTATGTGGGGCCACTTAGATTCCGCTTTCCTCATCTGTAAAAGAAAGCAGTGCTCACCTTAAAGGGTGATCATGAGCCAAATACAGGTGTAGTGCCTGGCACAGGGGGAATACTCCGGAAAAAATTTTATTATCTCCATTTTGTGAGCCAATAGCTAGATAGATGAGGTCCGTTAGACATTTCCAATACTGCCGAGGGAAAGCTCTGGCAGGCAAGGCGGTGGTGGTGGGGGGGGATGATCTCTTGGTAACTCTCCTCTTTCCAGTCACCAGAGAGCAGGATTTCAAAGTGTGGCCCTTGGATAGGATCTGCTCCCATCTCTAACAAGAAAGCTTGTTAAATATGGAGGTTCTGGGGTACATCCATGTCTAAGGGTAAGGCCCAAGACTCTGCATATTCTACAAGTTCTTGAGTGGTTGCCTTGTGCCCCACCATTTAAGAACATTCTTCATGATTAATGCCAAGAACCAAGAAGGCAGAGAAGGCTCTGACAGTATCTCTGTCTTGTTGGGCACAAAGAATATTGGGGTGTGTTTATGTCTGAGGATGAGAGACTCATCCTACTGAGTGTGGACTGTCCATCCCCAGGGGCTTTGGTGTCTTCCCATCTCAATGTCCCTTCTCCGCTTCCCCCTCCTTCTGCAGGCTGTGGGCATTGTCTGGCTAGGACTTACCTTCTAGCTGCTCCTCAGACCAACCTTGGATGGGGCTTCTCTTAGTCCGTTCCTTTCCCAGCCTTGTTCCAGATCCTCTGATGTCCTTCCTGTAACAAGCTGAGATACACCAGCCATGTAAGAGCCTTGTAGGGACCCTGAACACAGCTAATCCAGGCCTCATGGAAACTTCCTGGGTCTTGCTCCAAATTCACCAATCCCCAGACAGATGCCAATGGGAAAGGACCAGGTGCTCTGGAACCCATTTTCCTTAAGCTTCTGCTTTGGAGTATACTTGGTTTAAAGTGCTCCTCAGTGTCATTTCTTTGTTAATTTCAGTTATTTTGATAATGGGGCAGCCAGTATACTTTGATATGATTCTCTAACTGTCTGTAGCTAGTGTTGTATTTTCTTTAAAAAGTTGATACATAAATTCTACTATGCTCGTAGTTAATTCCATGTTTCTAACATTTCTTGGACTGTCTTTTTCTTTTAAAGATTTATTTTGTTTATTTTATGTGTATGAGTACACTGTAGCTGTACAGATGGCCAGAAGAGGGCGTCAGATCTCATTACGAGTGGTTGTGAGCCACCATGTGGTTGCTGGGATCCAAACTCAGGACCTTCGGAAGAGCAGTCAGTGTTCTTACCCACTGAGCCATCTCGCCAGCACATTGGACTGTCTTTTAAAACAATTTTTTTCTTTCTAAAAAATCTATTCTTAGGAATTTTATTATCCTTTTTCATTTGAATAGATCTTTATGGTTGTTTTTCCTAATTTTAATTTTTTTAAAAAAATTCTTTCTTCCTTTCTCTCTTCCTTTCTCTCTTTCTTTCTTTCTTTCTTTCTTTCTTTCTTTCTTTCTTTCTTTCTTCCTTCTTTTCTTTCTTCCTTTCTTTATTTCTCTCTCTTCCTGCCTCCCTCCCTTCCTTCCTTCTTCCCTTCCTTCCTTCCTTCCTTCCTTTCTTCCTTCCTCCCTTCCTTCCTCCCTTCCTTCCTTCCTTCCTTCCTTCCTTCCTTCCTTCCTTCCTTCCTCCCTTTTGTATGATGATGTCACTCTATATGGCCATGGCTGGCCTTTTGCAGACCAGACTGACTTGAATTCACAAAATCTGCCTATCTCTGCCTCTCAAGCACTGGGATTAAAGGTCTGGCCCCGGTTTTTGTCTTTTTAAGGTAGATTTGGTTAATAAAAAGATATTTGTTTTCTGTTCAGAATAAACATAGCAGAGTTGTTTTGCTGTTGCTGTTTTGTTTTATTTTAAACTACCTCATGACTCTTCCTGGACAAGAGCAATAACTTTTCTCTAACATCATTAATTGCAAGCCGAGACTATCCCCCACAGCAATCCCCCTGGTGAATCCATCTGTCCCTCAGCCCATATCTCTGCTGTAGCCATTAAAAGGTGACTCCCTGCTCAGTAGCCAACCAAGAACCCAGTCCTACAGTGATGTAGGTCAAGGTACTTTTACAATAGTCTAATTAATTGCCAACCATCAGTTAGGCGTGCCCGCTGTGCTTTGACATTGATAATGCCCTGGAACTTATCAAGTGACCCAGTCATTTTGTCCTCTTCACAGATGAATAACCAGATGAGGTAGTATACAGCCCACTGAGCAGAGGTATAAATTAGGCAGCAAGAAGAGACTACAGAGATCGCTAAGGCTCCTGAGAGTCCGGAGTTGGGACTGCTGGCCTTTATTCAATGCTCATGGTGTGCCCCCGCCCAACCCCATCTAAGCACTATCTATTCTCTATTCTGAACTGACTTAGAGAGGTTCTACCATCTTTCCATTCCCATTTCAAAGGTAAGAAAACTTAGGACACACAGAGCCAAGAAAGTTCCCCAGACCCACGGCTGACAAGAGGGAATCCCTTTGTTTGGTTCTGGGCGACATTCAGCCTTGGCAGCACCTGGCCTCCCTAGCACCCTCTTCATCTTGTCCACGATCCATGGCTTAGTTTTGACTCCTCTTCTTCTCCCTGACCCCACATTCCGCTACATCAGTTCAGGTCTTCCATTTTCCATTTCCCCAGTCTTTCCCATCCCCTCTGGACTATGTCTTACTATGTATCTCCAGAACAGCCTCTAACTTGATATCCTCCTGCCTCAGCCTCCTGAGGGATGAGACTACAGGTGTGTGCCATCCTGTCTGGCACCAATTACTTTTCATTAAAAATATTAAACCTTTGTGTATATATCAAGCCTTAGCTCTCTTTTGAGGCAACGTATCAATCACTAAGTAGCCCTGGCTGACCTGTCTAAGATTTCAAGACTGGCCTTGAAATCATAGGGATCTGCCTTCTAACTGCTGGGATTGAATCCAGATTCAACATTTTGAAAGAATTATATATTCATTATCACATTAGAAACCATCTAGTGTGTGCTGATTAGGCTCAGCAAGGTGACCTGGATTGTAAGTGGTCATGGGAAGGAAGAAAGAGAGGGAGGGAGGGAAAGAAAGAAAAAGGAAGGGAAGGAGGGAGAGAGGGAGGAAGAAAGAAAGGAGAAAAGGTCTCTACTGCTGTTGTATAAAAACATGGCATCCAGAGTAAGGAAAGATATGTGTGCATATGCACATGCATGTGTGTGTGTGTGTGTGTGTGTGTGTGTGAGAGAGAGAGAGAGAGAGAGAGAGAGAGAGAGAGAGAGAGAGAGAGAGAGAGTGAGAGCGTGTATATGACTGTGTGTATACTGTCATTCTTTCACTTTCCCTAATTTAATTTCTCTTGCATTCTCGTCCGTGTCACCTGGCTATTCGCCCTCCCAAAGCCACATAATCTTCATTTTGATAACTATACTAGGCCCTAATTATCTACTAGATAAAGATCAAAGTTCTTAGCCGGAGTTCAAGACCCCTCTGTAATTAGACCACAGCTTCCTTCCCAGCTCCTGTCTTATTGGTGGGTTGTCCTTCCTCTCAGAAAGAAGCCCCATTCTGTCCATCTCTAGTCCTTCTCTTGAACTACTAAAATTCCCACATCTGAACACAGCCAATCGGACACGGCCAACCCTAAGTCCGTGGCTGTGGCTCTAGATGCAAATGGGCAAACTGATTGAGGTGGCGCGAATTAACCCAAGTAAAACAGGTGCTCTTTGCTATACTCCCTGAGACAGGAAAGCTAAACGTCAAGTTCCCGGGGATGCTAGCCATGCAGACATCATTCGTTTCCTGGGATAATCACTGATCCAGTGGCCTAGGGAATGTGCAAGAAACACCCAGGAAGCTTCTAAACAGTTGACTCACCAAAGGAGGCAACTTGAAATGCTGCTTTCATGCAGTAAAATGGGCCCCACTTTTCCCTTACTCGTTACCAAACCTGGAATCCCAGTTACGATGTCTTTATGTGTGAGAATGGGAAAGAGAGAAGACCATTTTGTCCTTGGTAATATTTAATCATATCCTTTAAATACATTTCCCAAGGCTGTAAAGTGGGATAGACAGTCTGCTTGCTGAAAATACGCAGCGTGATCAGTGGAATGTTGAGTAGAACTGCAAGGTAAATGGAGGCAGGTTGGGTAAGGTGTTGAGTGTGAAGCCAAATGTGTTAGAGGAACAGGCTAAACTTCAAGGTGGGGGAGGCTACAGGTGGGGAAGAGGGAACATATTCCTGAAGCTATGGTGGCAGTGGGAGAGGAGAAGGAGTGTGTGAATGAGCTGCCCAGTGAGTCATGCAACTGGTCAACTAAGAGGAGGGACAAGAAAGACTCAGAGTACAGCCACAGGGCCAGTGTCTGTGTTTGGAGTGTTAGACACAGGGAAATCTGGAGACCTGGATAGGTTATATGATTAGAAATGATTTTCAGGGGTCAGGAAGCAGACTGAACCATTGTAGGTAAATGATTAGACTGTCCAGTCTAAGATGAGTCAGGCCACAGAAAGAACCAATGGCTGAGCTCATAGACACTAACCAGACTGGTGCCATTGGCTCAGAAAGTAAGGCCTAGGGACCATCTTCCCCTCAAAAGAGCAATGCCGGGGGTAGGATAGGGCCAGGAGGTAAGGAGAGGATCTATGACTACCTGGACAGAGTCTGCTGTGGAGAAAAAGTGACGTTCCAGGAGGGCCCTAGCAAGGAGGATTAAGCCAACTGCTGGTCTGTTATCTTGCTCTTTGAGTCAGTTTCTCACTATATAGTCCAGGCTGGCCTCAGACTTACAGTCCTGCCTCAGCCTCCTGAGTGCTAAAACAGGTGGTCACTACCAGGTCTAGCTGTAGTCTTTGTACAGGGAGATGGGCGCTATTGCTGGAGTCTGAGCCTAGGGCCATACACAGGCCAAGAATGTACTCTACTACCGAGCTACACCAGCTCCTGGTCTTTCATATGGAGAACTGACAATCTCCCAATCTTAAGTAAGGCATACTGCCTCTCTGCATGTTCCCAGCCTCAAGCTGTCCCCACCCCTCCTCTACAGAACTCCAGGGCAGCCAGCAGTAGGGGAAAGTGGGGTTTTGCCTGCTTGATTCAGACTATTGTAGGAAACATGAATTGAGTCTGGCATGAGGGGAGATCTGAGGACTAGACATGGAGATAATGGATACCCGAGGAAGGAGGAGTGGATGAGGACAATAGGGCTTTCTTTGGGACAGGAATAAGGGGGAAAGTGTTTGAAGCAGGTTGGTCATGTGTGGTGAGCATGTGTGAATGATTGTGTATGGTGAAAGTGAACTTGTGATGTGTATGTGTGAATGAATGGAGAGAGAATGTGGGTAAATGTATGTGAATATATGTAAGAGGCATGTAGACAGATTTGAAAGTATAAGTGTGTGTGTGTGTGTGTGTGTGTGTGTGTGTGTGTGTGTGTGTACTAGTTAGTAATGTCAGTATGACCTAAGCTAGTCATCTGAGAGGAGGGAACCTCAACTGAGAACTTGCCTCTATAAGATGGGGCTGTAAGCAAGCCTGTAGGACATTTTCTTAATTAGTGATGAACGTGGGATGGCCCAGCCCATTGTGGATGGTTCCATCCCTGGGCCGGTGGTCCTGGGTCCTATAAGAAAGAGGGCTGAGCAAGCACGCCTCCATGATTTCTGCATGGTCTCCTGCCTCCGGGTTCCTGCCCTGATTAAGTTCATGCCCTGACTTCCTGCAGTGGTGAACTGTGATGTGGAACTCTAAGGTGAAATAAACCCTTTCCTTTCCAAGCTGCTTTTGGTCACGATGTTTCATCACAGCAATAGAAACCCTGACTGTGTTGTGAATGTGTGCATGAGTGTTTGGTAATGTAAGTGTGAGCACTTATATCTCACATCCTCATTGCATTCAGCAGGGCAGTGTGACATTTGCTTAGCATTTAACCAGCGGTCCATGGGACAGCAGGGATGGCATCCTTCATCAGCACAGGTGAAAGAAGTGTCAGTTGATGACAATGGAATGTGTAGAGACTGTTTCCTATTTAAGTTGGAAAGAGGTGTGAACTGAAGCATCCAGAAAAATTAGGGCACTAGCGCTGAAGAGCATACAAGGCTGGCTAGAATGTCATGACTGAATAGTCAGAAGGTTGAAGATCCAAAGTCAAAATTATTTTGAGCTATTTTTAATCCCCTCAACAGCCATTTATCACCTACCTTCTGCATTTGACTCAACATCCTTTTTGAATATCAGACAACCCCTATAAAATAGTCTTAGCAGACCACTAGCTTCCATCAACTCAAAAGCTAGGCATGTCATCAGATATCACCTGAGACCTATAGCAGAGATTCCCCCCTGAGTTAGAACTGGCCCACATTCTATCTCCAGCAGCCTTCATAGAAGGCCACCAAGTTGCCCTTTGCATCTTTCCTGTGAACTGCACCAGTAATACCCAAGGCTCCGGTGATCTACAAGTTCCACAAATCCCTTCTATCATTAAGTGACCTTCAGGGAGCTGCATTACCTCCCTGGGTGGTTGTTCTTAGAAGGTCACACTGGTCCCATTGTCTGTTAGGCTCTTGTGCAATTGCCAGGAGCTTGGCAAAGCCTGTTGCGCCATATCCTGTCTCTAATCTTTGGTTCCTGGAAGCTCAAGCCCCTCCACCCCCACCCCTCCACCTGAAAGCTGTAGAATGACATAAACATTTCAGGGGAGAGGTGTGGCAGAGCATGGACAGGGACAGAAAGGTCTCAAGGGTACTGAGATAAAGGAGGCACCAGGGCTAGGGATAAAACAGTCCCATTGTTAAGTGAGACTTGCAAGAACTGTCTACCAGATTGGCTGAGCTGCATAATTATCTTTGTATTTGCAGAACATGGGTAAAAGAATATATATATATATATATATATATATATATATATATATATATATATAAAATCCTCTTATTTTTAGTTTTGGAGAAGCTTGTGGGCAGAGGGGGCCCAGGGTCTGATATTCTTGCTCATTGATTTCCAATGTACGAAGTGAGTCTCAGTGGTGCTGGGAGCTGTGCTGCAGCATGGGACCACAGAAGAGCAGTGTGTTCTACTGAACACGGTGGACAGCTCTAGCCCTGAGCAGGAGGTCAGCCAACACCAAAGAGGACAGAGGTCAGGAAGAGAGGAGAGCTGTGCCCAGGTTTTAGACTTGAGTTTCAGTGAGATGAGAGGTGGGGCTCAGGCGCTCAGGGTAGGCCCAGGACCACAGTTGATTCTTTACTGGGGGACCCATGCTGCTGTTCCCTGTTTTGCAAGGGAGCTTCCAGAATACATTCTTAAGAGAACCACTCCCCACCCCCAACCCCGACCCTGAAGCTCTCAGAAATCATTACACTTGTCCCAGACTGAGATCTTTCTATATCCCACCCCTCCATCCATGCTAAATCCTTTCTACACTCGATTCCAAACAGGCCTGGTCATACCCTAGGAGCACTGCCCAAAAGAAGCCCCAGCTGTGGCTAGGAGCAGATCTTATTGGGGTGCCTCTGGACTAGGCCAGGAGTCATGCTCACCCAGGCTTTGGTTGACATCCCCAAAGCCAGCACTATCACTTTGAATGAGATCAACCTCAACATCATCTTTAGATGGAGCTAGAATGATTGGCTAGAACTCCGAATTCTCACAGAACACTCTAAAAGTTCTCATGTGTCATGGAACTCCATACGTTACACATAGCATTGGTAGAGTTCATAAGTCCCCAGTGTTTACCTATCCTGCTTTCTATTCATGGAGGAAGAAAGAAAGCTTCCCTTTTTTGCTATATTTGGAAAGTTGAATCTATTACTTGAGAACTACTACTGAGGGGCTGGGGAGGTAACTCTGAGGTTAAGAGTACTCCTGCTGAAGACTGGAATTCAGCTCCCAGCACATGCACTGAGCTGCTCACAGCCCCTGTTACTCTAATTCCAGGGGATCTTACTTCTCTTCTACCTTCTGGGGGATTGTGCTCAGGTGCATGCATCCACACAGAGACACAAACATACAATGAAAAGAAAAAAAGAAAAGGAAAGAGCTATTGAAATATTGAAATAGGGGACTATTCCAATTTCTTAGGGGACTTGGAAAATGGAGAAGTCATGGCTAAGGAAATCTGAGATTCAATAATTTTACCTCCTCATTTAAGATGTACAATTTGTAACCCACAACATATATAGCAGCAATTAAACGGAGCACTTTCTGTGTCTGAGGGACCCTTCAAAGTCCCTTAGTCTTTTACTTACACTTCATTAATCTACCTAATAATCTCATATGTCATGCCCCTTTGTAGGAGAGGGCATAGAAGCGTGAGGATTCAAAACTTGTTTCAAGTTTCTAGGACTAGAAAGTGCTTGCTAGGTAGCAGTTCTCAACCTTCCTAGTGCTGTGTCCCTTTAATACAGTTCCTCATGTTGTGGTGACCCCAACCATAAAATTATTTTTGTTGCTATAATTTTGCTATGGTTATGAATCATCATGTAAACATTTGTGGCTTTGATGGCCTTAGGTGGCCCCTGAGAATGGGTAGTTTGACCACCAAGGGGTAAAGACCCACAGGTTGAGAACCCCCACTAAATTGTTGTGTCTTTAACCTGTATTCATGTATTATAGGACATGTGGATTCAAAAGAAAGCATAAAGCACCCAAGAAATCATTCATTACACTGTTCCTTATACTCCAGAACAACTTAATGTTTTTAAATACTAGGAATATTGCATAAACATATGCATACCATTATCTATAATAAGTTATTTGTTCTTAATTTATGAATTATTATGAAATCACAAGTATTTTCAAATATTCATTTGTTTACTTTCTCACCTATACTCATGAAAATTGAGCAATAAAAGACTTTAACATTTTCTCCCAAAGCCACTGAACAATGATAAAAATAATCAAGATTATGTAAATGTTTCAAATCAATCTCAAATGAAATTAAAACTTCCCTAAGCAGACCAGTAGAGAATACATGTTAAAACCAACAATAGCAAAAGGCTTAATCTGGTTTTTATAAAGTACAGATTTTTCAGAGTAGAAATCTTTACAAGTCAGGTCCATGTAATTTTGTGTCATATCAAATATTTCAAGACAGGAGGTTTTATTGACATGTTACAGATCTATTCAACACTAGAAAAGAAATACCAACTATAATTCAATACTCTTGGTGAGTGCTAAACACCAAAACTTGAGCACATGAACCAAGGAACACGTCAAAGTTCCTTGCTGGCTCATCTTGGCCAATAGCCCTTCTTTATTTCCCTCCAGAAGCCTACAAACAGAGCCACAGTCCATAAAAACAATAAATTGACTAATGCTTTGTTCACAGAAAACAAATCTTTCATAAAACATTTGACTCAACATCCATAAACCGGATCAAGGTGATGTGCAGCTGATCATAGCAGCGGTCAACAGAGGTCAGATTATGTTAAAGAGAGTAATTGCTCCCTTTGTGTTGACTTAATTTTAAGCTGGTGCATCAAGAGGACAAGAGATAAAACCACACTTTCTCTCTCCAGTCTGTCACAAGGCATTAGCTGTGTACAGAGCCCTGGGGCATTAGCTGTGTACCTGCTTCAGGTAGAATCGCAGCGTGGAAGAACAGCAGCCAAAGTAGGCGGGCGTGGCAGCCCATGTTGGGAGGGCTTCCAGCTACTGGCTAGCCTCAAGTTCCAGCTTTATATTCTCTTCAGGCTCCCTGGTGGGAGTGGCCTGGAAACTATGTGCTCTTCTCCAGCTCGAATTGGCAGGCATCCGGAGCAGGGCACAACAATGAATGCATTTGCCTTGGCATCTTGCATGTTTGTTCTGGGGAGCAAGAGTGATTTGGCCTATTAGATACATTCTATCAGAACAACTGGAAGTCGATGTCAGAGAAGAGAAATGTTAAACAGTGTGCTGGCACCTGGCCAGGCAGATAGTACCCTCTAGGCCATCATCAAAGAGAAGCTACCAGGAGCCGAGATTTCACCTAAGGTATTTCTTTGTAACAAATGGCCAGTCCCAATGTAAGAGGCCGCTAGAGCCCTGCCTATCCCTCAATGCCCACATCTTATCTACCTCTCTCCTCCTCTTGAAATTCCCCATTGGTCTCCAGCTACACTTACGCAATCAATCTTCTAACTCCCATGTTGCTCATAGAGTGTGCGTCTTACAACACTCAGCACATTGTGCATTGGTTATCATTGCTTACATTCCAGTCTGATTTCCTCCATGGGCCTGTTCTAGTTTGCTTCCCATTACTGCAATAAATACCACGATCCAAAGCAACTGGGGGTAGACAGGGTTTATTTTATCTTAAAGCTTATAGTCTATCAGTGGGGAAAGTCATAGCAAGAACTCAGGCAGGGCAGGAACTTAGAGACAGGAACTAAAGCAGAGGTCATAAAGGAATGATGTATACTAACTCCGCTTTCTTATACAACTCAGGACCACCTTCCCAGGTGGGGTAGCACCACCCAAAGTGAGCTAGGCTTTCGAACATCAATTGTCAATCAAGACAATGCCCCATAGGTTGCCCTGCAATCCAATCTGGTGAATACAGTTTATTTCAGTTAAGGTTCTCTCTTCCCAGGTAAAACTGTAGCTTGTGTCAAGTTGACAAACACTAACTATCACAGGCCTATAAGCTTTATCAAAGGGAGGGAGTCTCTTCATATTGTTGTAGTCTTATTTATGACATGCTTAGCACAACGCCTTCTACTTGAACATCTGTCAGATTTTCATTGCTGCTTCCTTCCTTCCCAGGTGTGTTCTCTCTGCCTGAATCAGTAATCTTCCAGAATCTCTAAGAATCCTCTGCCTCAAGTCTTCTCATTCGCCACACACCTTCTAGAGCCTATCTAACTTACATTCCTGTATATAGAACGAGAATAAAGGACTAGAATGTTCTGTGGACTTGGGCCAATGCATCATGAAAAGGAATAGCAAGAGACCATTCTCCAGATCTCGAAGCTTCTGTCTTACTTTTAAGGCCAGCTGGGTGACTCAAATGTCTTAGTCACCATGTCCATTTGAAAGAGCTGGGCTTCCACTGTGCATGCTATGCTAAAAAGTGACCAGCTCTACACATAGGTAGGTCAGAAACAGGACCACAAGCGAGAAGGTTTGAAAGGTTGGGTCTCAGGCTCAAAGTTTAGCTCAGGGCAGAGTGTTTGCCTAGCAGGCAGGAAGCCCTGGGTTCCATCTCCAGCGCTGCGAAATATAGAAACAAATGCTTTTGAAAAAGCCTTCGATCCTGTGTCTGACACCGTGACGTGGTACAAATCAGCTTAGACTCCCACAGCCTCAGCTCCCTCATGTGAGAGAGTAGCTCACAGCATCTGCCAGGAGGGCAGAACATAATTCAGTCCCTGGCGAGACATAAAAGATGTGCACAGGATGGAAACAGTAAGTCCACTCTCTCTTCTTGGTGTTGTTTTGAGATAAGATGTTACTCTACAGCCCAGGCTGGCCTCAAAATCATGGTAATCCTCCTGCCTCAGACTTCTAAGTGCTGGGACAACAGCATTTTTTTCCAAAACTACTTACCAATAGAAATCCTGTTTAGAAATTTTGAGATATTTTTTTTTTACCTTATAGTTCTCAATGCTATTAAGCCAGTGAATAAATTCAAAGTTAACCAAGCAGGAAAAGGCTTAGGTAGGGAGGGGTGTTTAGTCAGACATAACTGTGGTTAATATGTTTCACAGGCCTACAAAGGATCTCTGGGGTTTTTCTGGATCAACCGGTCTTTGAAGGTCTCAGGCTAGAAGATTCACACACTGACTGCACTGCAAAGTCACATCCTTGTCAAGCACGCCCTGATGAATCCAAGATTACCTATTGCTTCCTCTATCCCTCCCTTCCTTTCTTCCCTCCCTCCCTTCCTTTCTTCCCTCTCTCCCTTCCTTCCTTCACTCCCTCCCTTCACTCCCTCCCTTCCTTCCTTCACTCCCTTTCTTCCTTCCCTTCCTCCCTCCCTCCCCTCCCTCCCTTCCTTCCTTCCCTCCCTCCCTTCATTCCCTCCCTTCCTTCCCTCCCTCCCTCCCTCCCTTCCTTCCCTCCCTCCCTCCCTTCCCTCCTTTCTTCCCTTCCTTCCTTTCCTCATTCCCTCCCTCCCTCCTTCCTTCCTTTTTTCTGTCTGTCAGGAAGCATCAGGCAGGCTGTGGCCCTGGATTTTGGCTCCTGTTCACACTGCCATCCACACTACACATGTTTAGTCATGTATTATCTTCGGACATGATCATCTGTCTGTGTCCAAGCTAGCAGAGACATCCATATCTCACTGCAGTTCTGGGGGGCATGGGGCTTGCTATCTTCAGCATCTTATTCTTGACTTTCATACCACGTCAGATATGGCTTTCTAACACAGCCCCCATGCTCAGTCCCTCTCCCTCCTCTGACTCTCTCATTTTCTGGGGAACTGATCCACTTCAGGGTTTCCCTGACTCTCTGTCCCCTTTCTCTTACCTTTCATCCTGCAGGACAACAGAGCACTCTGGCAAGAGTGGCATCTCCCAATTCAGATCCCCAACTCATCTGTGTGTTATGATGTTCTGTGAGCATCAGAGACCTACCAGTATCAACCATTTATTCCATTCCTGCCCACTGGACATTTATATTTCTTTTGTTACAAGATAGACATGACATTTCTTCCACAGTTTCCTACTTCACATCCTCACACTAAGTCTGGTGCTTTTGCTTTCTAGTGCCATTGATCCCAGAAGTGATGCAGGGCAAGATAAGGCAGGGGGAAAGCTAGATGGTTCATTGTGATCCCTCTAGAAGGGAGTTAGGGTGTCACATCAGCTGGGCCTGAGATGGCAGAATCTGCCATCTGTACCATTTCAGCTCTCGGTGCTTTCTGACTTCCAAACAGGACAGTGACAGAGATCTCATGGAGTTGTAAATCATAGAAAACAAGTGAGGTAGGGTTGGGAGATAGCTCAATTGTTGAAGTACTTGCCTTAAAGGAATAGATACCTGACTGAATCCCCAGAACCTACTTTTTTAAGTGAGAAAAACAGTCAGGCACAGTATGTGTGTTTGTGACCCCAGCACTGGGAAGGCAGACAGCAGACCTCTGGGGCTTGCTGGCCAGGCAGCCTAGCCCTGTCAGGAAGTTCTGGATCTTGCTTCAAAAATACCCAAAGCTTGGCAGAATAAAGAAATAACAGCAAGTGGGAGAGGGCGGAGTGGCAGGCATGGGGAAGTGGGAGGCAACAGGGGTTTGTTTTTGTTGTTTT
>NW_022196904.1:120216287-120228676 GCF_008632895.1 Mastomys coucha | reverse complement strand
GAGGGGAAACTGGGAATGGAGAAATTTACATGTAAATAAAGAAAATATCTAAAAGAAAAAAAAACAGCAGAGGCTGTCTTCTGGCCTCCACTTGCACTTGCATGTGCATGCACACCCACATATGCATGTGCACTTGTACACACACACACACACACACACACACACACACATAGGTAAGAACATCCGAAGAAAGTTGATCAATAAATGACTGCAGCCATTTCTACATTATGCCTGAGAAGAATGGGAGATGACAGCAACTCTCAACCTTCATTCTAGAGGCTTCTCCTTGAAGTAATCCACAGTGTGCACAGAGAAGCTCAGATGGTCAATGTGTGGAGAACAAGAGGCTGAAGGGTGGTCAGCCTTAAACAGAATGTATATGATCACATCCCTCCCATCAAAGCTCAGGAATCTTAGAGGATGTGGGGGAGGGGTGGAGCTGAAAAATTGTTAGAGCCAGAGGCAGTGATGGCTTCAAGGAAGCTGTTTTTCCAGACACAACATGGCAGCTGCTCATATGAACTCACAGTGATTGTTATAGTCTATAAGAATTGTACAACCTCCTGACAGACAGAATCCCTGCATAGAGATGGGACATAAAATCCCAACACTAGCTGAGAACTATTGGTATTTGATAGCTACAGAGTCAATTTCCTTTAAGGTTGTGAGCCCCGATAAATTAACCATACAGTGCACAGGTCCCACTCCTAAGAGGAGTTGGGCAACATGAACTAGATCAAACTGGGAAAAGAAAGGGAGGGGGGAAGGAAAGAATGAAAGAAGGAAGGAAGGAAAGAATGAAAGAAGGAAGGAAGGAAGAAGGAAGGGTGGAAGGAAGGGTGGAAATGAGAAGGGCTGGGAGAAAAGTGTAAATATAATCCGAATACATTGCATGAAACTCTGAAAAAATTAATAATTTTTTAAAAAAATAAAAGAACAGCCGCCCCCACTCACAAATAGAAACTTGAAATGTCCTGTGTGGAAGGTACTCGAGGTATTTTTATTACAGTCTTAAGTTGAATTTTACATAAGCAAACTGACCTAAGACTTAGATGACCCTATCCATGAATATTAGAGTTTTGGAAGACTTTGCATGCTCTGCTATGACAAGTGGTCTGAGGCTTCTATTAAGATCAGTTCTGATCCGGGGAAGTGTTCAGTGTTTAAAATGCTTACTGTCCAAGCAACGGGATGTGAGTTTGGAGCCACAGAACCCACATAAATACCAGGTGGGCATGGTGGCCTGCTTGAGATTCCAGCCTTGGAAGAAGATACACACAGGGAGATAAGGAATCTCCGGAGCTCATGAAAGTAGTCCTATCAGTGAGTTCTGGGTGTGATTGAGTGATCCTGCCTAAAAGAATAAGGTGAAAAGAACAACTGAGGAAGATTCTTGACATCTGACTTGGGCCTCCACACATAGGTCCATGTGCACCCATCACACACACAAGTAAACACAAGAGAGGAGTGGGGAGAAGTGACTGGTTCCTCCCAGGCTGCTGTGGAAAGGGATGCAGCTCCCTTGCCAGCATGGTACTTAAATACCATGGATCACTGGAAGGAACTGCGTTCGGTTCATGGAATTTTGCAGATGAGTTGGTATTTTCAGTTTAGACATTCTCAGTATACTCCCTCTGATGCTCTTTCAGGCACCTGCCCTTTGCTGTGTTATCACAAAATCGCTCATCACCAATTTGGGGTTCCTATCACAGAGGGTGGCATGGCGGGCGATCTATTCCTCTTCTGGATTTTCTTTTATACCTTTATCCTATCACAGGAACTTTCATCTTTGGAAACATGAAGAGGAAACTTAAGGGTTCTTTGGAAAATCAGTTGTATTGGATGATGTTTTGCTGGGGCAAACACATGAAGGAGTGTTTTCCTGAAGTGGACACAAGTGAAAGACTAAGGCAGACTTGGGAAGGAACATTTCACTGAAGCAGACACAGGAGAGAGGATGTTCTGCTAGAGCAAGCACATGAAAGGGTACATGATGGATTCTCTACTGACAACATGCATGTATTGGTCTGCCTTACATTTCGTAGTTGAGCTGCATTTGTCAGGGCTCCTTAGACTCAGGCTGATTGGATGTATGTGCTAAGACAAGACCTGTGCTGAGGCAAGACACATGGAGGACACATGATGTTTGGAGTATATAAATACGACTCCACAGAGTGACAAAGAGTGAGCTTGGCTTGCTGGTATAGCTAGCTATACAACACTTGTTGGTCTCCTGTCTTCACTGATCTTCGCTTCCCTGAGAGAGGCACAACTGAGAACTTCTCCTGGTGTTCCTGTTGGTCCTTCCTGCTGACTAGACCCAAGGCTGAGGCCTGACTGTCTCTGCTAGGTCATGTCACCCCTGTTGCTAACCCAACTCTACCAAAACTGGACTGCCGTTGTATCTGTGAAGTGTTTGTAAGTGGATCAAGCTGCTGCTGCCTGCTAGCCTGTGAACTGAACTGCTGATTTCCAGACAACACAGATGGAAGTTGCTCCAAAGAACCTTTCTAAACAAGTCCACTGTTCTCCCACCCCCAACCTTTCTTTCTACTACCACTTGTGGGTTGTGGACTACAAGGGAGGTTAAGGCATTTAAGAAGCATCATTAAAAATAGGATTTGAAAAAATTGAAGTTACAGAAACATGGTTATGATTCTGAGTCCTGCACATTACTGAGAGCCTTGTAACATGTCCTACTTCTCTGTTGTTAGATGCCACTAGTACTGTCCCTACTACTAAGTTAGATGCATTTAAAAGCAAAAGTTAATCATAAGTTGCTTCTAAAATGTCCCTGCTGCATTACTAGGCCTTGAGAGGCCCCTAACCCGCTGCCCCACCCCCATCCTTCTTAGCCTTTTGTCTGAGGCTGTGGATATAGCTCAATTGGTGAAGCACTTGCCACGCAAGCGTGAGAACTTGAGTTAAATCCCAAGCACCCGTGTAAAAAGCTGAGCATTGTCCCCAAATCTATGGAGGTAAATATAAAGGGATCCTTAGGTTTGCTGGCCAGCTAGTGTAGAACCCAGGGACTGGAGAGAAACTGTCTCAGAAAACAAGGTGACAGCTCCCAAGGGATGAGACCTGAGGTTGACCTCTGCCTTCTCCATACAGGAACACACATGGGTGCAAAGCCACATACATGAATAACTAGCACACACACAAAACATACATGCATGCACAGCACAAACACACACACACATGCACACACACACACACACACACACACACACACACACACAAATGAATTTGTACAAGTGCACACAACTAGTCAGGTAAAATTTTAATCCAGGTTCAGGACGTGGAGAAATCAACCTTGAAGTAACCAGGAAACTCTCCCTGCTGACAAGTTTGCCAGACCATGCTTGGCAGGCTGCTGGTAGAGAAAAGACAGGGTCTTACCCGTCACTGAATCCTACACATTACAACATGGATCTGCTGTAGGTGCCTGCCTACAAGAGTGATAGGGTGACAGTTATGGGGCTAACTGACCACTTTTGGATTGGTTGTGAGGCCTGCACAACATAGACTTCATACCTGTCTCTGTAAGCCTGATCCAAAGCCCGTGACTGGGAAGATCATAGGCCCAGGGTGGGGGTGGGGGACATCTTACTCTTCTGCTGAGTGGTTGGCCTGTCCAACTGCATTCTAAATATTTGTGTTTATGTGCATAGATCCATTCTGTTCTTAACTTTGGTCAGAGAAGCTTCTTTTCACAGAGGGTAGTGGCTAATGCAGAGACTCATAATTGGTCAAGATACTGAGGACAAATAACGCCAAGTGCTCACTTTGACTGAATCATCTTACCAACTTCTCGCCATCCTAGGGATGGGAAATTCATAGAAGAAGAGGAAAGCATGTCAGATCCAGGGGATGGGGAGGAAGGCTGTGGAAAGCTGACTTCTGGACATGGCATGGCTATTACATACATCAATGCACAGCACCTGCTATTGCCTGCACAAAATCAAGCCAGTCAAAGTTCCAGCATAGGTTGGGGATCAACCATGGAGACCCCATCACACCAGAGGAGCTGTTGGAATCGATGGCTGCCGAGGGAGAGAGAATCGCTCTCCTTTGGTGACATGGCCACTGGTAGGTTGTTTATCCCCTAGAAGATGGATACGTGCCCATGTGCATATAATGGACTGCGATAATGGGATTTGTAGGGAGAGATATTTAAAACAAGAGCGGGGGAGAGAAACAGGAAGGTGGGAGAAAGGTGGGGTGAAGGTGCCTGGGAGATTTGGAGGGAGGTCCTAGTACATGGATGATCAATGTACATTATATAAATTATGAAACCTTCAATGAATGAAGAAAATATTTTTAACAATGACTACAAAAACCTCAGAATTTTAATCCAGGGATCCCAACTCCAAAGAGTGAGTAGAAAGACAACTAATTGTCTATCAGCCGGAAAAAAAAGTGGTGATCAGGGAGACATGTTTGCACACACAGAACACATCTTTTAAGTGAAATAATTTGTGTAGTTTTTATTGTACCATTGTATATGTTTCCGTGACCTCCTAAAATTGATAGCATTATTAGAATACATTTAATTTAAAGATAAAGAGCTTAGGGCTGGTGAGATGGTTCAGTGGATAAAGATGCTTGCCCTGAGTTCAAGACTGATGCCCTGGAACCCACATGGTGAAATGAAAGAACCAAGTCCCACATGCTATTCTCTGACCTCCACATATATGCCACGACGCACACATAAACACACACCACACATACACCAAATAAATACAATAAAAATTATTAACTAATCAAGCGGTCTAAAATAAGACAGAAACAAGAGCAGGAAAGAAAAGAGAAGAGTTGGAGGCAGAAGTATGATTAAAAGGAAAAAGTCCATTTCAAAGCCCGATTGCTATACGAGTGCAGATGTTTGGCAGCTTCTCATATTGCCTAACATTTGTTTGCTTCTGTGTTTCACATCTATTATTCAGCATAACCTTCTTAATAGCCCTGAGAGTAAGTAGAGAAGATCATCTTGCCAACAATCTAGGCATGCAAGAACTGAGGCAGGGAGATGATTTTCCTGCCTAAGACAGCTAGGGAACATAGAGCAGTAATGAGACGTCAGGTCAGCTGCTCTTGACTTCTCTATCCCCACATGCTGCTGCTGCTGTTGTTGTTATTATTGTTATTATTATTGTTATTATTGTTATTATTATTATTATTATTATTACTACTATTATGACATTTATTCATTCATTTGTTCATGGGAGGGGTATGTACTTGTCAGGCCATGTGCATGGAGGACAGACAACTACAAACAGGACTCATTTCTCTGCTTCCACTGAAAGAGTTGAGGATGGTATTGAACTCAGATCCTCAACAGAATCAGCCACAGGCATCTTTATCCATTGAGCCATCTCATCATCCCTTTTTTACCTTAGATTCATTTAAAAAAAAATTTTGTATGTATGAGTGTTTTTCTTTCATGTATATGTGTGCAGTATACGCATGCAAGGTCTGGAGAGGCCAGAAGAGGGGACTAGATCCCCTGGAACTGCAGTTACAAAAGATTGTTAGCTACCACGTGGGCAGTGGGAAAATGAACCCAGGTCTTCTAAAAGAACAGCCAGTGCTCTTAACCTCTGAGCTGTCTCTTCCGGCCCTCACCATCCCTCTTTATAAAAGCCAAAGGAGAGATGTGGATAAAATCTTGTGAATACTGCACATATATGATGCACACACATACATGTAAATAAGACACTAAAACACAAAAAATAAATCTTTTAAAATACTGGCGAGCAGTATTCTTTCTCTTTATAGTGAACTCAACTTTATAATAATGTAAAGTAGTACCCTTGACTTTATGCTGTAAGGCTAGATTATAATCTTCCTGTGTACATCTCCTGGGTATCTGGGAATTGTTCTCTGAACCTCTGTGGATCCCAAAGTCCACAGATATTTATGTCTCTTATGTATGGCACAGTATCTGCATAGAATCTGCACATATTCCCTATATACTTCATTTTTAATAGTAAAAAGCAAAGCTGCCTTTACTCATAGAGAGTATAGTTATTTTAGAAGACCATGAGGGATCTACAGAAGAACAAAGAGATAAGTCTGGCAGTGGTAGCGCATGCCTTTAATCCCAGCACTTGGGAGACAGAGGCAGGTAGATTTCTGAGTTCGAGGCCAGCCTGGTCTACAGAGTGAGTTCCAGGACAGCCAGGGCTGTACAAAGAAACCCTGTCTCAAAAAAACAAAAACAAAAACAAAAAACAAACAAAAAGAACAGAGATAAATTTACAAGAGTCAAAGACTAAAACATCAGTTAAAAGTCTACATTTCCATATGCTAGCAAAGATTATTAGAAGTTAAAAGTGCCAAAAATCAAATTAATTATTACATTTAAAACCAAGAGTACTTATGGACAGACTTAGTCAAACATAGGTGAGAATAAGAAAAAAAAAAAACTAGAAAATACTACTGAAATTAAAGACCCAAAGCAATATAGAATTTCACTGGGCTCATGATATGGATAACCCTATATTACTGAAATAGCAACTTCCTTTAGTTGATCTGTAGCTACAATGTAATTCCAATCAGGTTGTAGCAAAAGTTCTGTAGGTGTCAACAAGCTGGTTTCAAATGACATGTTTGAATGAAATGAAAATACAAAGGAGCTACAATAGGAAAAATAGTTTTCAATGTAAACAAAAGTAGATGACTTTATACAATTGTGTGATTAATGGGTTATATATATGTGTACAGATATTTAAAGTTTTGGCAATTAGTTTTTAATGCTGGCATCATGGTGGTTTTGTTACTATGGGTCTATGGTATAATTTGAGACAAAGTATTCCTCTGAATGGGTTAAATTCTCTACACTTAACAAGACTTGATAACTGTAAATAGTTGTCTGTATTATATTGTTTATGAAATAATGACCAGAAAATAGACTACACATTCAGTACCAATGGATTTCGTTTCTAAATAATTATATATGAGTAGTTGAGCCCATAAATGTAGACTCCAAGACTACAGAGGCCATGTGTGGTAGTCACTGCTATGTGATTACTCTAGCTCAGCCCCTTGCCAGATTTCCCGGCACAGACCTCTCATATGCTAGTGTCGATGTCTCTTTCTTCACCTTTACTCTCCTGCCTCAGTGATGGTGGTAGTATCTGGGCAGGTTGGCATAAGGGGGCTTCCACAGGTGGTAGTGAGGGGGTTACACATACAAGTGCCCGTGACTGTAATGATAGAGGGCACAGGGTGGACAGTGAACCTGTAACCACCAATGGCCTCCACAGATAGAGCTTTTCCATTTTGATCATCACAGTATTAACAAGTGGGGCCAGCCAGATGCCCAGCAAGTAAAATCCTTGCGACCAAACCTGGTAACCTGAATTTGATCCCCAGGTCCTACACGGTAGGATAGAAATAATTTCCACAAGTTGTTCTCTGATCTCCACACATGCACCATGGTACGCTCATCCCCCAACACACCAGGTAAATGTAATATAAAATGTTAACCATTGGAGCAAGAAATTGATGGATTTCTCTCTTAACGGCAAATGAAGCCAAGCATTGTTGATCCTATGTGAGAGTTCAGTCAACTGTGAAGTTCCCAGGACTGACCTATTGGGGCTCCTCCCAGGACTGTTCTGAGGCTCATAGTTGAAAGCTCATGAATGCAGATCGATTGTAACTCCCTCTCTCTTCTCCTCCTTCCCTCCGTGAGAGTGCCAGGATCCTGGACGAGGCCTTGCCAAGCAGGGTTTTAAGATAAGGTAGTTTCGAGTTTGTACACCATAACTCACTTGATCTTCTTATGCATGTTCAATTAGCTTCAGCCCTCCTGAAAAACATGATTCCTTCCCTGGGCAAACCTCTCAAGGAGCAGTGAGGAATCTGTGGGGAGGGAAACAGAGAGAGACGAACTCTTTGCCCTACCCTCTTACAACCCATAGAGAAGCCAAGATCCTTAGTCACCCTGCGTAGTCAAGGTGGGAAAGGCCAGAGTCTCACACTAGAGCTTGTAAATGTTGGGAGAGCAAGCAGGATTTCTTTCAGGAACAATGTATCAAACTTCCAGATAGAAGGAGATGCAGGAGGGAAGTACATCTGCATTGTGTGTGGCAAAGAGGAGGCCCCACCCTGCACGGTGGTGATAAGCTGGTGGAGTTACCTGAGCAATGATGGTGAATCAGATCTCACAGTCTGCTCATAGGGAGGGATGGTATTCAGTCCATATAGATGAACCACAGCTGTCTAGGCTGCAGAACTTTCTCCCTGGAGGATAATGATTCCTTGAATGTCTCTGTGACCACTAAGAACCACACCCCTTCCTTAACCCAGGTATCCCCAACATAAAGCATTAACACAGCGTTAGCTTGGCTAGAACCCCATGCTGTACCATGAACATGCCTTTTAGATTTATTTTGCATGTATGAATGTTTTGTCTACATGCATGTATGTGCCCCGCTTGTGTGCCTGGTGCTCGTGGTCAGAAGAGGGCATCAAATCCTCTGAAACTGGGGTTTCCAGTATTGTGAACCACCACATAGATGCTGGGAACCAATCCCAGACCCTCTGCAAGAGAGGGTTATTCTTAATCACTAAGCCGTCTCACCAGCCCCCAAGTTCCCATATTTTTAGCATCCCATGTCTGCCGACACAAGTCACTAAAGCTGTTAATCTGATTTGTTTCAAAAGGATGGGTTTTTAAACATACCGTGCTAAGTGTTTAAATGAGTTGATTCACAAACAGCATGTAGACTAGAGCCTGCTTATAGTAAATGTACCATGAATATCTGCTATTGCTATTATTTTGATTATGTTTCTTATTTCAAAACCAGCCAGTCATTAAAGGGTGTTTTGTCTGAAAGCATGCATCTATGTGTGCCACTTGTGTGCTGGTGACACAAGGGTGGCAATGGGAACTGTTAAACCCTATCATTGTTTTTCTGTGTAAATGCCTTTAGCTTCGTATTTAATTTCATTGTCCTTATCAGACCACACCATTTCCTGGGGAGTCTGGCCTCAGATTATATTGAGATTGGAAAGGCTTTGTCTTACTTTGGGTTTTCCTAATTTAAAAGAGTGTGACCTTGGGCAAATTATTGAAACTTTCGTTCTCTACACTGCTTTCTTTGTCTGCAAAATTCTGCAAGCCAGACCTGCCGAGGGTTGCCTCCAGACTGGCTCTGGCAGAGGTCTAGCTAAGAGGGCAGCCCTGGCTTTAGTGCAAGCTCAGCTGTAACAAGGTACTGAGCTGCCCTTCACCCGGGTCACCTAGGTGATGTTTGACTCTGTAAATCCTCTGATCTTCCCCACCAACATCTTTTACAATTCACAAGGAGAAGTTTCCAGAGGTCCCCTCTGTATATGGTCACCCTGCTAGATCACAATCCCTTCTCTCACTTCAGGGAGTTGAGGAGGAAGGACTTGTCATCCTTCAGTCAGTGTCTCCTTACAGTTTGAGTCTAACACAGCCGTCCTATCATCTCCTTGTGTTTAGACACTTGGCTTGCTCTGTCTAGTCTAAACTCCCACAGATCTATAATGTCAGAGCTGGGCCTTGAACCCAAGACAAAAGCCTCTCTTGGGCAGCATAGTTTTATTCTCTAAATGACAAAGCCTGGATGCTTCTTTTCTCCTCCCATCCCCTCCTCTCCCCTCCCTCCCTTCTCTCATTTCTCCTTTATTTCATCCTTTCCTTCTCCACCCACCTCCCCCCTTCCCCTCTATGGCTACCTCAACCATTCTGTGTCCCATTTGTGCAGATTACCCTGGCTGTGTCTGACACTCCTGTGTCATCACTCACTGCCTGTTAAGGATCTTGGTCACTAATTAGCACAATAGCAAAGGGAGTCTTCAGAGTGGTGCCTGCTCAGCAAATTCTGAAATAGAGACAGAGCAGTCCAAGGCAGAGAAGTAGTCTTTGGGAGGCTTCCTTTGGTCTCAACTTGTTCTAGGCTCCTCTGAACCTACTTAAATTCTGTTTGGGGATTTAGGATAGTTATGTCCTGGACATGCAGGTTGGACTTGTTCCCCATCAAAATTGCTTTGGGAACCAGAAAGTTCAGGTGTCACATCTTCCCTTCAGATAGAGTACTACCCTCAAGAACATCTCTGAAGGACATGGGAGAAGCTGAATGTCCAGAACTGGCCTCTCCTGGAAACCTCGGGTGTTGGGTCCAATGACAGTGATGCGGCTCAAGAGGCCACTTAGGGCTGGGGATATAGTTTAATGTGTAGAGTTCTTGCCTGATGTGCCCTGTGTTCAATACCAAGCATCACATAAAGCATGGTGATATGCACTTATAATCTCAACACACACAAGGAGGCAGGATATGAAACATGCAAGTTCATTCTTGTCCAAACAGCTTGTTTGAAGTTTCAAACTCAAAGCTGCCTAGGATATATAAAACCCTTTCTTTAAAAAAAAAAAAAAAAAAAAAAAAAAAAAAAAAAAAGCCACTGAGGAGACCTGTGGCCTAGGAGTTCCAGGATACAGGAAAAGCCCATGAAACAGCAACATTCCACTGCTTTCTTGTTCCCCATAGATGGACCTCACTGACTTTTCTCCGAGGCAGAAGACCGACAGATGGGCTTGTGAGATCCTGGCATATGCTCAACATCCAAGCAGAGATTCTTCCAACAGAGGCCCAAAGAAGGAATTTTCCCAATTCCTTCTCCTTGTGTCTCCTTGCCTGCTGTTGCTACTACTGTTGAAGGCTAAGAATTTGTGTGACATCTATTCCATGAGAAAAATCCAAAGGAGATGGGTGAATGCTCCCTCCCTAATTTCCATGTGGTTTATCTTCAAACACCCCCAGTGTTGCCCTGTAGTTCCCCCTGAGCCCACAGCTCAGCACTGTAAGAGCATCCCTCTTCTTGCTGAAGTGTGTAGGGTAGAGTTCACTGACCTTGCATCTCTGCCTATTGCACTACACAAGGACTCTTCCCCAAGGCAAGAACCCTGTCTTCTTCACCACTGTATTCCTAGTGCCTAGCATAAAGAGTGGAGCTCAGGGCAGTGCTCAACTGAATGTATTAGTGTGTGACTACCACAGAGAGCTGACCAGAGAATATTCCCCTTTACACTTCTAGACAAGCACATATCACACTAATACCCACAAGACAAACTGCTCATAACTAATGACATCACTACACACAAAACAAGCAATTGAGAGTTAATCTATTCCCTAAGTGCTTCTGCGGATGAGAAGGGGGATGGTATAGTCTGTCTATAAAGAAAATCTCAGGCCCACCCCATTACTATACCCCAGTCCTAAATATCCTTGGTTTTTGCTTCTCCATTTAGTGGTGTCACATTGGTTTGGGGATGGTGGCACTGATCTACTATAAGCCACTTACTCTTGGGTGATTCCTTCTCAGCCCTTTCTCTTAAGCCTCCAAAGACCCAATGCACACCCCTCCCATAGTGAGCTACGTAGATACTCCTCCCAAAAAGGACCAGTTCCTTCTCTACCAACCCAAATAGAGTTAGCCAATGGGCATGAAGCACAATTAGACTAGATTGGATCCTAGACCCTGTTTACCTTACCCTGCCCCAGGTCCTTCCCACTCCTGCTCATCATGGGAAGAAGAGTAATAGCTATCGTACAATATGAAATTGACCAGGTACAGCCTCAGGGTTGGGGAAGGGTCATCGCACCTATATTGTTTCTGTCCAGACTACACAAACAGGATAAAGGGCTCCAAACACAGGGATTCCACCCACCCAGTCTCCAGCTTTGTCTGGTTGTGGTAGAACCAGCAGAGTCATGGGAGGGCTTGCCTGGCGCCATGTCCATACCCGTCTAATACAGGAAGCTGTTATTTGAAGATAAGGGAAACCACAGTCAATGCCCTTCCTTGGTAATCTGATACAGTCTCGGAACTGTGAGAGACTACAGGACAGGTTAGAGGCTCTGTAACCCAGCTGACCAGGAAACCAGCTGGCCTGTGAGCTCAGGGGTTGAAGCAACTCTAGACAACAGACAGGCGATTCCAGCTGTATAAGAAGGGGACATGGCCCCTGAGAATGGACCGACAGATGATTACTTTGATGGCAGAGGAACAACAAACCCAACTTTGTCATGGTCCACCCATCCACCCCGTCTGCGAATCAAACTGCTTTTAGTTCTCCTGTGCACACCAGCTCTCTCTGGCTCCCCTCCAGAGAGCATTTCCTCTCTGCCTGCCAAGTTCTCATTGTTGAGTTTGTTCAAATGTCTGTAGACAGCAGAGTCAAGGTCACCTTGGCATTAGAATAGACCTTCCATCCCTAACACTTCTGGGTACCATGAACCACCTCTTAAGTACCCTTTCCTGGAATATACCTTCCTCCAAAGGATATTAGCCCTCTATCAGATATAGGGTTGGTAAAGATCTTTTCCCAATTTGTTGGTTGCCGTTTT
>NW_022196904.1:120214843-120215170 GCF_008632895.1 Mastomys coucha | reverse complement strand
AAGGGATGTTGGATTTTGTCAAATGCTTTCTTAGCATCTAGTGAGATGATCATATGGTTTTTGTCCTTCAGTTTGTTTATGGAGTGAATTACGTTGATGGATTTCCGTATATTGAACCATTCCTGCATCCCTGGGATGAAGCCTACTTGATCCTGGTGGATGATCGTTTTGATGTGTTCTTTGATTCACTTTGCAAGAATTTTATTGAGTATCTTTGCATCGATACTCATAAGGGAAATTGATCTGAAGTTTTCTTTCGTCGTTAGGTCTTTGTGTGGTTTAGATATAAGAGTAATTGTGGCTTCATAGAACAAATTGGGTAGAGTG
>NW_022196904.1:120213241-120213455 GCF_008632895.1 Mastomys coucha | reverse complement strand
CTGAGGTGGGTTTCCTGTATGCAGCAAAATGTTGGGTCCTGTTTACGTACCCAATCTGATAGTCTATTATTGGAGAGTTGAGTCCATTGATATTAAAGGATATTAAGGAAAAGTAGTTGTAGCTTCCTGTTATTTTTGTAGTTAGTGCTGGCATTCCATTCATGTGTCTATCTTCTTTTAGTTTTGTTGAAAGATTACATTTTTGCTTTTTCAG
>NW_022196904.1:120209767-120212304 GCF_008632895.1 Mastomys coucha | reverse complement strand
TTCGCCATCTCTTGCTTTTTGGTGTTAGATGTTCTTAGTGTCTCTGACTAGAGCTTGTCCTGTCCCTGGCGCCCTGCAAGTCCCCTGCAACTCGTGGGGCCTGTGCCTCCCGGCTGGCTGCTCCGGTCTTAGAAACTCACCAGAGAGAAAATGGCAGCTCTCGCCTGAGTCTCTGGCTTAAGGTGTTCCCTGGAGGTAGGCCCTCCACTTGCAGGGAAGGGGCAGAGAAGGGCGCTGATCCTCCTCTGTCACTTGGAAGCTGAGAGGATCCTGCCCCTGCCGCCCTGTGGCTCCCCTGGGACTCATGGGGCCTGTGCCTCCAGGCTGGCTGCTCTGGTCTCAGAAACTCACCAGAAAGAAAATGGTGGCTCTTTCCCGGGTCTCTGGCTTAGGGCGTTCCCCAACTGCCTCTTAACAACAGTCATGTTATTGTTCTGTTTGTTCAGCCAAAACTGAGTGGCTCCTCAGGGGTGGCAAGTTGTCAAATGGCAAGAGACAGTATTTGAAAGAGAGCCAGTTATGTGCACTTATTCCTCATTCCGATTCCCTGACATCACTCACCTTAGCATCTTAATGTCCACATCATGGGACTATTTACACCAAAGAAAGGGTAAGTACATCAGCCTTTGGTAAGCCATCCACCAGCCCAGAGATAGAGTTGCCAAGCAACATGAAAAACTTCCTGCTAAAATGGACTTTTCAATAAAAATGAACTATTCCCTACGTTGGGTAAACAGAATATATCTAAAATTCAAATTAAATGGATCTCAATTTTTATGGTCAAACACAACAGCTTCACCCAGAGAACTATTGTTAGCACACACATGCCTTCCCACTATTCTAAAGTACATCTTCACCATGATTATGGGTCTTTTCTCAAAACCCACCAGAACTTTCAACTACTACATTAGGGTTTTTATATCAGACATCTAGTAACATATTTAGGGGAGCGTTGGGTTCTTTAAAAGTTCCTGTATTAACTGTGATGGTAATACCAGCTTGACAGAATCAGAATTACCTGGAATGTGGGCCTCTGGACATGGGGAGAGGGGATATCTTGAGGTAGGAAGACCAACCGTGGAGGAATATGGTCCAGGAATGGAGTCTAGTGAGGAGACTTCTGAGTGCTTATGAGAACACTCCAAGAAAACAGGACAAGAGTCTTGGGACCTCTGCTTCTTCAAAACACCAAACTGCTCTTGGAATGTGTTTTTGTTCTCCTCCCCTCCCAGGTGTCTGGGATAGGACTGAGTTTACTTCAGACTACTCATTACCTCTTGCTGCTGCTATCCAGTTAAATGTTTAAACAATCCTTTATGTGCCTCTATGGAAAAACATGGGCTTTTTTTTTTTTTTTTTTTTTTTTTTTTGCCATATCACACATGGCTTGTCTTTATTATTGTAAACAGCTTGAACTCAAGTGAACATTAACCATATGAACTCCCTTAACCCTCACAACAAATTGTCTGTTTCTCTGAATAAAGTTAGCTGTTGCAGGAGACTTTAGTCTGCCTCCTTTATCAGGTCCGTTCTCCCAGGTCCCACTGCCTTGGGAGCAGTGACACAACCCACTATGGCCATCACCATTCCCTGGGTGGGATCCTGGACTGCATAGCCAGAGAAGGGGAGCTGAGCAACACGTATGCTTGTATATGCTCTCCTCTTTATGCCATATGCCCAGCTGCTTAAAGCCCCTGCTGCCTTTCTTCCCCACCATGAGAGACTACACCTCGAGTTATGAGCTATAACAAACCTTTCTCCTTTAAGCTGTCTTTGAGTATTTTATCACGGCGATGGGAAAAGAAACTAAGACACTGGCCCTAATGAGAAGACAGATGCTTGCCTTCTCAAGTCTCTTGATCTAGGGACCCATGTGTTCTAGTGAGGGTCACTATTGCTATAATGCAACACCATGACCAGAGAGCAATTTGGGAAGGAAAGGGTTTATTGGGCTTATACTCCCACCTCGTAGTCCATCATTGAAGGAGGTTGGAACAGGGACTCAAGCAGGGCAGAAACCTGGAGGCAGGACCTGATGCAGAGGCCATGAAGAGGGTGTTGCTTACTGGTTTGCTCCTCATGGCTTGTTCAGCCTCCTTTCTTACAGAACCCAGGACCACTAGTCTAGGTATAGCCCCACCCACACCTGGGTGAGCCCTCCCACAACAATTACTAATTAAGAAAATGCCTTACAGGCAGGCTTTCCTACAGCCCCAATTTTTTTTTTTTTTTTTTTTACTTTTTAAAAATTTCTATTTATATACCTACCGAAGCCCTCCCCTCTCCTTCCAGTCTCCCCCTCACATAGCCCCCTCCTCCTCTTCTTCTCTGAGAATGGGAAGGCCCCCATACCAACCCACCCTGCTACATCAAGTCACTGTAGGACTAGGTGCATTCTCTCCCTCTGAGACCAGACAAGGCAGCCCAGTTAGGGGGAACAGGATTTACAGGTAGACAACAGAATTAGGGACAGCCTCCCTCCAGTTGTTGTTCCCCACGTGAAGGCAAACTGCATATATATATATATATATATATAT
>NW_022196904.1:120194626-120209757 GCF_008632895.1 Mastomys coucha | reverse complement strand
ATATATATATATATATATATATATGTATGTATATATGTATATGTGTGTATTTACATGTATATGTATATGCATATATGTGTATTTGTTGGAGGGGACTCAGTCCAGCCCATGTATGCTCTTTGGAGTCCAGATTAGTTGACTCTGTTGCTTCTCTTGTGGAGTCCCTTTCCCTTCCAGATCCCTCAATCCTTCCCCCCAACTCTTCCACAAGACTTACCAAGCCCCCTCTAATGCTTGGCTATATGTCTTATACATCAGTTTCAGTTAGCTGCTGGGTGGGGCACCTCAGAGGACAGTTATGCTACATTCCTGTCTGCGAGCATGACAGAGTATCATTAACAGCTACAGCCCCATCTAAGGGAGGGATTTTCTCAATTGAGAATCCCTCCTCTTAAACAACTCTGGCCTGTGTCAACTGGATGTAAAACGAGCCAGCACAGTGCCTGCCTATACTTCAGGAAGGCTCTGCTCCTGCCTTGTGCTAGCTCTTAGCAGCACATGAAACCAAAGGAAGACTATACTGGTTATTTTTCTATTGGTGTAATAAAACCCCACAACTAAGACAACTTATAGTTGAAAGGGTTTATTGGGGGCTTACATTCCAGAGGGATAAGAGTCCATCTCCATGACGGCAGGGACAGCTGAGAGTTCATGTCTCATACCACAAGCCACAGGCAAAGAGATAGTAAGCTGGGGATAATGGAGCATGGCTTTTGAAACCCAAAAGCCTGCCCTCAGTGATACATTTCTTCTAGCAAGGCCACAGCTTCTAATCCTCCCCCAGCGCTGCCAGTAACTGCGACACTGTATTCAAATGCTTAAGAATACAGGGGACAACCCATTCAAAACACCACAGAGACTCTCACAGGTCCCTTTGAGAAGGAGGTGAGGGACAATGTCTCCATTGACCCCATCAAGGATAGGCTGGCAATGATCCTTATGTAAAATCGTATTTGTGTATGAATCAATGTCAGAAGGGGAAGCCCATGCTTCAGAAGCCTATTGCTTAGTCTCTGAAATGGCCGGTGGGCCTTGGGAATCATCCTTTAATGGTTTGAATGTGTAACACCCCTGATAGTCTCACGTGTCTGAACACCCAGGCCCCAGATGTGATATTATCAGTGGTGGTGTTTTAGGACTCTGGAACTGTGGCCTAGCTAGAAGAAGTGAGTTGCCAGGGGTGAGATCTCACTTGAAGGTGAGATCTATATCCTGGCTCCAACCTGAGCCCCCTGCTTCCTGATCTAAGAAACTGCATCTGCATGGAGTTCCCACCACCCTGGGGCTGGACTCCACCAAGCCTTCCTTTCTGTGATAAAACTGTGAGCCAAAACAAAACCCTCTCTCTTCCCTCAAGTTTCTTCTGTGCTTTGTGGCAGAGATGAGAAGAGTAATGGGCATAAACTACAAGATCTGCCAGAGGGAGCCAGAGCCCAGGCCAGTGGCTTCAGGGACAACTGTGAATACAGAGACAAGAGTCCTTTGGCTTGTTCACAAACACACATACATCTTAATAGCCATTATAAAAATAACTTATAAATATACTTAAAGTGTAAAATGAGGTGGGAAAATGATAATTATTATCCTAGAGTTAATTAATGCATATGAATGTATCATTCCTGCTTTGGATAGGTGACAGTTTCTTACAGAGTGCAAGGAAAGCATTATATCAATAATTAGAGTGTGCCTGACATAAACATAGGAACCGCCATTCACTTTAAGAAAGTCAAAAGGCAAGGCTGGATGGTTCAGTGGCTATGAGCACTTGCTACTCATGCAGGAGAGGGCCCAGGTTCTCTTTCGTGCACTCACACGACAGCTCACAACCATCTCTAATTCCTCAAGGGATCTGACCCCTTCTTCTGGCATCTGCAGGCATTGCACGCATGTGACACCCATATAAACACTCTGGCACACATGCTTGTACATAAAATTTAAAAATTAATTGAAAGATATGGTAAGAATAGAAGTAAATATTCATAATTTATTTAACCAAAAATATGGAAAGAAAATCTATAAGATATTAAGAAAATAAAAACTTAAGAAAAAAAACAATTCCCCTCCCCTCCCAGAAAAAAACCTCAGCTTAACTAGGTGTCAACGCAAAGTCCTTTTCTTCAGCCCTTAACTGACTCCCAGCCGCACTCTGGCCAGTCTCCTCCTGGGCTCCAGCCTGCTGCCTGCTTCACTCCAAGGGTCATCTAACCCTTAGGTGCAGACTTCACAATGAGGCCTTGGCTAAGCCAGTTATGACACAGTGAGTGCTTTGAACTGTACCTGGAGCTCCCATTAAACTGTCTCAGATACAAACTCCAGGCGGTAACACCTTCTGCCCTAACCTATTGCCGGAGCATGATTAAGGAGTGGGAAAACCACCTTCAGAGGTATAAAAGCCAGAGAGATGGACAGCTCAAGGCTCAGGAAGGAACCACAGCTGAGGGGGAGCAACATAATAGAAAGCCATCCAAGATCCGCAGTGACAGCCAGCCCTGGATAGTTCCAGATTTCCCACGCTGCAAAGAGGACCTCTGTACTCCATCACCTTTGGGGTGAGTATGGCTTGGGTACCCAGTCCTCTCCTATGAGGCCTCAACCTAGTTAATGTAGAACGACCATCTGCGACCTTCTCACCATGAGAAGAGACTAGAGAGTCTTTTCCTAGAGCTCTAATTCATTGTCCCTGTCTTCTAGGATATGGACGGCATTCTACAAATCGGACCCACGCATTGCCCTTGGAAAATACTCCCCAATGGAACAAGAAATTCTAGTAAGTACCCTCAAGTTTGCATAGATGGTGATTCCTCTGGAGTCTGCTTGCAGAAGCAGGGGATCCTAGGGTTCAAAATTCACAAAAATAGGCATTTCTATAACAGCTCATGTTGGCTGTGCCTAGTGGTGGATTTCATTCTCTGAATGTCCCAGTCACAAGTACAGCCATGAGCAGGGCTTGGAAAAATGGCTCAGTGGATAAGTACACTCACTGTTTGAGTCCTTTGCAACTATATAAAAATGCTAGGCATGGCTTCATGTGAGCCTGTAACCCTGACCCTAGGGAGCAGAGATGGGTGGATCTCGGAGCTTGCTGGCCAGCTAGCCTAAACAAAACGGCAAGCTTCCAGTTCAATGAGAGATTATGTCTCAAAGGAATATGGAGGGAAGTGATGGGGGAGGGAAGACACCTAATGCCCTCTTCTGGATCCTGAGTGTATATGCACAAGGTATGAATCCTCTCCCACATGTAAGCAACACACACACATACACACACACACACACACACACACACACATACACATACACACACACATACGCACACACACAGAGAGACAGCGTCAGAGAAAGGGAGAAATATAACTATAAATGGAAATAAATTATGAAACTGCCATTTCTTAAGTATTTCTTATCTGGCACTATGTTGTACTTTGAGTGTGACATGTCCCTCACAAACTCATGTGCTTTAGTACTTGGCTTTCTAATACCAAACAAGATCTGCCCAAGATGGTGCCCATCAACATTCAATCATAGTAGGGAGGGGCTCACAACACCTCAGTCCTCCCTAAACCTTTAATGCTGGGGGCGGGGGAGGGCAGGAGCGGAGGCAGGGGTGGGGTGGAGAAGGAGTCTTTTCTACAGTGGTGTAACCACTGGTGAGTTGCTTGTGACCCAGAAATAACATGAATTAAAGTTGGGGGGGAGAGGTCACAAAACTACAAAATACACAAAGAAAAGAGAAAGAGAGAGAGTGGTAGAAAGGGAGGGAGGGAAGGAAGAGAGAGAGAGAGAGGCATGAGAGCAGGAGAGGGCTTGTATGCAAGAAGTTTGTTGGGACTGAGAGGGATATGAAAATGTATAATGGGTGAAATGCTCATTATATAATCTAAGAAATTGTCAAAAACTAAAATCCAGGGTCTGGACAGATAGCCCACACTGCTCTTGCAGAGCTCAGTTCCCAGGACTCAAGTCAGGTAGCCCACAACTGCACATAACTGTACCTCCAGGAATACCTTCTTCCAGCCCCCACAGTCACCTGCACACACATGCACATACCCCCCACACAAATATACATAAGTAAAAACAAATTTAATCTTTTAAAAAATAATCAAAAAATTAAAAACAATAAAAAATAAAACCAATAACAATAAAAATAAAAGTGAAAAAGCAAAGCTAAGGGTAAGCTGCAAGCATAGGATAAAGACGAAGCTGTGGGGCCTTCAGCTCTTCTTCCAGGCAGTGAGCTGTGCTTGAGTGTGCAGTGTGCCCCATGAGCTCCTGGGTTTCAATGTGTGGTCTCTATAAGTAGCGCAGTTTTGAGAAGTTATGGAACCTTAAGGAGGTAGGGGTCTAGCTGAAAAAGGAAGTGGGTCACTGATAGGATGAGCCTTGGGTCTCTGTCTGGCCTTGGTTCCTGTCCTGATGATGATGCCCTCTGAGAAGAGGGCAAGCTGCTTCAAGTCCCCCCCACACAAGCCCCCGCCACTGTGCCCTTTTTACCATGATGAATTATGTTCCTTCAAAGTGTGAGCCAGATCGTTTACACACACGCACACACACACACACACACACACACACACACACACACACACACACACACACGCACGCACGGTTGCTCTCATACACCATGTCTTCTGAGGCTTCCCAATAACCTTTGTAAGGGCAATAAAAATACTCTAAATTTATAGAGGATGAAAGGAGAACCAAGCTTTGAACCCAAGCCTATTTAATTCCCAACATCTGCCCTCTTTCCCGTTTATAGAGATTCGAATGCTCTTAGCAGCAGAGGGAGAACCAGACACTAGCTAATTCTCATTGTGCGAGGGCTGCCTACCTCTAGGTATTGAGATTTTTTTCTTAATTTTTAAAGGTTTACTTTTATTTATGAAAAGATATATAAAATTAATTTTTATATCAAATTTTATGAAATTTATTTTTTATTGGATCTTTTCTTTATTTACATTTCAAATGTTATCCCCTTTCCTTGTTTCCCTCCCTTCTGGAAAACCCTATCCCATTCTCCCTCCCCCTGCTTCTATGAGGGTGTTCCTCCACCCACCCACCCACCCACCTACTTCCACCTCCCTGATCCTCAATTCCTGAGAGACCCTGCCAAAGCCTTACAAATACAGAGGCAGGTGTTAGCAGCCAACCATTGGACTGAGCACTGGGTTCCTAATAGAGGAGTTAGAGAAGGGATTGAAGGAGTTGAAGGGGTTTGCAACCCCATGGAAAGAACAACAATATCAACCAAACAGACCTCCCCGCCCCCAGAACTCTCAGGGACTAAGCCATCAACAAAGGAGTACACATGGCTCCAGCTGCATATGTAGTAGAGGATGGCCTTGTCATGCACCAATGGAAGGAGTGGTCCTTGGTCCTATGAAGGCTCAATAGATGCTCCAGTGTAGGAGTATTGAGATTTTTAACCATCTTTTTTCCATCTCCAGCAACTAGGTGGTGTTCACACCATAGCAGCAAGACGATTTTTGGCTGACAAACACTACAAAGAGTGGAGGATGCTGAGAGAACTCCAGAAGCAGTCTGCAGACTACAAAAGGGCCGCAGAGTTGGGAAGAGACCCCTCTTGTTGTGCTGTGTGTGGTCCGCCAGAAAAAATATGGACAGCAAAGGTGTCTGTGCCTGCTGAGGAGTTCCAAACGCCGCACCGAGAGATAATCGGCATCAAGAAGCACATCAAAAGAATGCAGCTGGCAAGAGCCCTGGGAAACAAACAGTTTTCTACAAATATTGAAAGGCTCAGGAGAGCCGCGTTGCACTCAGGAGCAGATCTGGGTTCCCCAGGGACAGACAAGTCCAATGGAGAGGGAGAGGATGGTGACAGGGGTAGCAATGATAGAACCAGTCAGAGAGACAAAAGGGAGACCAAGTTAGAACCCACAAATAAACGAGAAGTCACACTGAATGTGGTTTTCAAGTCAGAAGAAACCAAAAGCTGTGTGGTATGCCATCGGAATGATCGGAAACCCTTCCTCCCTGAGAAGAGACCGGAGCGGCATATCACGGGCCTCACAAACAGAAACCTCTTCCCTATCGTTTGCTTTCCTGGAGACCTGATGCTCATGAACCAGGATTTTATATCAAAGGGAATCCACCCGAATGACGCCATTAAAATCTACTGGCTGCCGGAAGAGGATCTCTGCAAGGCGCCCAAGTAAAGGCCTGCTTGCTGCCCACATGGAAGCTCTATCTAGTCCTGAGCGTGAGCAAGTGTACTGTTCCTCATGTCTCCTAAACAGTATGCCCCAGGCTCCTTCCCCTCTGCTCTTCTTTTGAGCTCCCTGGCTCCTGCTATGTCTCTACAGTATTTCCAAGATGAGACCCTATTGCGGAGGCTTCCGTATTTCCAAAAGCTCTTGAGTCTTAGCCACCACTTTCACCACCACCGTTAGTTCTAAACAATGGGCTTGCCCCAACTGGCTGAACTGGTTTTTTTTGATCCTGAGTATTTACTGAAAAACTGAAGTTGCCCATCAAACACCGAGTCCTGGCAATTAGAAAGCAATCCAAATGTGAGTGACAGGGAATGGATTCTCAGCCTCCTCCAAAATATCTTCTGCCTCAGCATGAGCATAGATAGGAACTTGAGTTTGGAGGAGGGCATCTAGAGCAAATGGAGACGTTTCCCTCCAAAGACAAAGCTCTGATGTTTCCTGCGCATGTATCAGTGTACCACATATGTGCCTGGTGCCCCTGGAGGCCAGAACAGAGTGTCGGACTCCTCAGCACTAGAGTTAGAGATGGTTGTGAACCACCATGTGGGGGCTGTGAATCAAAGCTGGGTCCTCTGGAAGAGCAGCCAGTGTTCTTAACCACTGAGCCATCCCTACAGGTCCTTGCTTTTTGTTTTTGATACAGGACCTCAGTAAGTTGTCCAGACTGAACCTCTGCCTTGCCTTTCCAAGTAGCTCAGATTATAAATATATACCACCAGGCCCAGTTTATAATCTGCTTTTGACCACTAAAAAAAAAAAGAAAAAAAGAAAAAAAAATTCAACACTCCCTGACAAAAAATACATTCACATTTGCACACACACACACATATGAACATATTCACATGTCTACATACCCATAAGGAAGTTATCTCCCAGTGACAAAGGCATTCTCCTCTTTGTCCCTCCCTTCTCTAGCACTAAGGAGGAAGTAAGATACTTGCATTTGGTGCAGTCTCTTGAAGCTTGTCTACCATGGGATTTCTTTGTTTTGAGCAAGCTACAAAATCCTTAAGTTGAACAGGGAGCAAAGAGTCTTCAGGGTATAGAGAGGGATCACAAATTACACCCTATCCTTGTCAACAATGCCCAAATGAAAGCTACAGACATTCATCCCGAGCGGGACCTGGCTCTAGCAGCAGGGACAACTCAGTCTGCTGGCTTGAGGCTATTCATGAGACACTACTGAAATCTGTCTCCTCCTCTCCTTGAATGACACTGGCCACAGTGAAGCTTCTGGGGGGTCCCCTGGGTGATCTAGAAAAGAAGGGTAAAGTGGCTAGAGACAAATTCCTATTTACAATTCTCCACATGGCTCTGGGAAAACAGTGGCTCCTATTTTACTATTCTGGAAGCCTCCAAGGAAGAGTAACTAGTTGGCCATGGTCCATCATGACTCCATATTTGAAGAAGTTCCAGCTCCCTCTGCATTACATGAATCTGGAGGTGAGGCAGTCAAGAAATCTCTGAGCCTAAAAACCTTGCCTACATTCACTAGATTTCAGTGTCAGAACCAAGGTCAGGTCCCACTCCCCTGACTGATTTATCCAAAACCCTTTGGTGTGCCTAGAGCAAAGGCACAGAAACCAGCCCAGGTGTAACAGTGGAGATGTTGTAGGAGCTAGCCCCTTGGGAGTATGGTTGTTCAAATGGACAGACATGTGTCTCCACTTATTACATATCAAACTAGAGTCCTCATGGATCATTCCCAAAACAGTGTCCATGGTTACAAAGTTTACTGTGCAAGCCCTTGTGGAGCAGTCCAACAATACAGTAAACGAAAGGATTATATATAGCACCCCACCCCTCTCTCACTCTCAGGACACATCCAGGAGAATCCAGACTGTGTCCACACACAAGTGTTTATACATAAATGCTCATAGCAATTTCCTTACAGTAGCTCTAAAGTAGAAATAACCTAAATGTCCATCAGTTATGGATTAAGGTGATAGTAACATTCATGCCAGAAAAGGTTTTTCAGGTGTGTGAAAGATTAGGACCTGCTCAAGATCCAATCGTGACTGAATATAGAAGTACCATGCCAAGTGAATGAATCAAGTCCCTAAAGACCACACACTTTCCACTTTATTTATGCAAAATGCCCATCAGAGTTAAATTTAGACTCAGAAATGAGGTTTATGGTTACTGAAAGTTTGGGGTGAAGGTAGGAGCAAATGAGTAGGTTTGGGTGGCTTTGGCATTTCTTTTGGAAGTAATAATGGAGGTGTGTGATGGTACTTGGCTGCTCTGCCAACCGTATAAAGATGGCTGGATTGTAAACTTAAGTGAATGGATTGATGGTATGTGAATATGTATCAATAAAGCTAGCATATAAGGTATTAGTGGCCATGAATGACTTTAATTTACTGAAACAATGGGGGGCAGAGAAAAGACACTGCACATGTGGTCAAGAACAACTGGATCCCTCCACTCCCTTCATCTGTATTTCTCTAGCAACCGGCCTGAGCTCTGCTGATGAGGTGGAGAGAGAAAGACCCAAGGCCAAGTGGTGGGGGAAGGGGAGACTCTCTTCTCCTCTCCCATGGTAGATGAGCCCACAACAGAGCAGTTCTAGACCTTGAGCTTCCTACCATGCCCAGCCTCTGCTTCCATGATGTTATGTCTTTAGGGCAGGGTTTCTTTCTTTTTTTTAACTCAAGAATTCAGTTTAATAGCGAACAGACATAGGTTCTTATGCTGTTTGAATGCACTTTCTTTTTTCTTTTTTTTTTCCTTTTTGGTTTTTCAAGACAGGGTTTTTGTGTACCTTGGCTGTCCTGGAACTTGCTCTGTAGACCAGGCCGGCCTAGAGCTCACAGTTATCCAACTATCTGTGTCTGAGTGCTGAGATTAAAGGCGTGCATCACCACCTGAATATATTTCCTTTAGCTTGTTACATATGCATCTTGCCTTTTCTTGCTCTTGAGCCATTAAGTGGAAGTCCTCCAACAACACTTTACAAGGTGAGAACCCTCATAGTGACAAAGCTCAAACTGCCTTTGCTAAAATCTACAAGAATGACTACACTCTCGCCAATTGCTTTTAGATTTAGACCAGAAACTTTCTTACTATTTATTTGCTATTAGACATATTGTTAATGAACTTCTATAGGTTCCTCTTACAAAACTTCATGACAGTGCCTAGGTAATGCAGACACTGTCGTATGTAGAGCAGACAGGACATTATGTGTACAATAGTTGCACACAATCTTCCTCACCTTCTGTAGCTTCATTGGTTTTATTTTCCAAGTTAGATTTTAATTTTGAATACTTAACACTATTGCTGATGTGCATTTCTTCATGTTTACTAAGAAGATGTGACAAATGATGCCAATCTTTGCACCCATTCTCATTTCTCAGTTGATTCTTTCCTTCCCCAAAGAGTCTGCAATACAGACAGAACAGAGTCCTTAGAGGTGGAGTAGAGCAGCCAGGGTCTGGTGCCCTTCTCACCATTTGGAAGAATTCGTGTGTAATACGTTTCTGAAAACTTCTTGCTTGCACAGTCTTTTGGAAAATTAAATTTTCTTACTTGAGGTGGATCATTTTTGACAAGAAATTCAAGTTCTTTCATACTCAAAACTAGAGGCCATGAACCTGGATCCAAAGAAAGTACAATGGACATATCGAATTTCTCTGAATTTTTGTCTCCTAGTTGCTCTTGAAATGTTAGGGCAGGGTTTCTTAACAAGGTTGAATTTCAAGTCCTTACTCCTCACAATGTTTGACAACTGTGGACACTGTCCTGGGATGGAGGCTGTGCTATGTCATTTTGACCTGAGAACAGAGCAGGCTGAGCCCATAGCAAGACCACCACTGCCTCCAAGCAGGACAAAAAAGGTTAGGGTTAGGGCTACAGTTAGGGTGAGGGTTAGGGGGCTAGAGTTAGGAGGTTAGGGTTAGAGGATTATGGTTAGGGTTAGGGGGTTAGGGTTAAAGCATTAGGGTTAGGGTTTTTAGGGTTAGGGGGTTGGGGTTAGGGTTACACAGTGTAAAGCTTACCCCTCTGCAAAATACTGAGTTGTCAAATACAAGCTCCAGGTGTCTCACCCAGTAAGACCTAAATAACCAAGACACTGTAACACTGAATACCTCCTGCATGTCTGCTTGTACATAAATCTTGCCATGAAGGCAGTATCTCTGAATACCCCTGCAGTCTCTCTAATTGTCCCTGCTGTAGCTGTACCCCGTAGGATCTAATAAAGTTTCACCTCCCCTTTTTGTCTGGGTGACTTCTTTCACAGCCCAGGAATCACTGACCAGTCACTCATCTCCCTGTACTCCCACAATATCTGGAGACATTTTTCATGTCATAACTTAGGGTTGTGTGGTCCTGTCTTCTGCCTCTCCTCTGGTAGTGTCTGGACACTGTGCATAAGCTGACTCAGGGAGGCCTGGGAGTCAGTCGGCTGGTTTCCCTTTAGGGCATCTGAGTGCTGCTGCATGCCAGGCTGGAAGGGGAAAGCAAATTCCAGGGGTTCGGCAGGATTGTGATCTGGTTGGAAGTAAGTATCCAACCCAAGAGGGAGTGAAAGAAGAGAGAAGGCTTTCTTCAGAAGACTTAGTGTCATGGCTCATTTAGGGAAAGGCCTTCCCCATGGTGATTTTTGATGAAGCAGCTCTCTAAAATGATCTTAGCTTGTTCGTATTTCTTTATTGGGGATCAGGATGAACAAGAGTTTATACAATTTGGGGTAATCTCGTGAGAATATCAGGAAAGGAAAGGCATTGGCTGAAGGCTAAGGCTATTGAGATGCCTCATTAGCATAGAGGGGCATTCCATGTGCTGTGATATTTGACTGACTGCTGATGGTCACCTTAGATGAGTGTCATGGTTATGTGATGCAGAGTAAACATAGAAGCAGGGAGGAAGCAGTCTCATTCTTGCTGTCTCAGATCTCTGAGATTCCAGAGTTTGAGGACACTGCTCTACCTCACCAGTTCTTATGCCTGTCTGGTGACATGGCCCACATGCCCCACAGGGAAGCAAGCCAGGGAAGTTGCTGGTATCTTGCAGGAAGGGGCCAGAGACACTACTAAACAAGGCATCCCACAATGAACAGGGAAGTAAGCAGGTCAACAGTGTCACCGGTCCAAGGTAGAGAGACAGTGCTTTGGAGAAACGTGGCATTGGTAAGTCAGAATGAACATGCTTGTGTTTTGCTACACACTAATAGTCAGTTGTCCAGTAAGAATATCACCAACAAGCTGGAGAGATGGCTCAGCACTTAAGGGCACTGACTGCTTTCCAGAGGTCCTGAGTTCAAATCCCAGCAACCACATGGTGGCTCACAACCATCTGTAATGAGATCTGATGTTCTCTTCTGGTGTGTCTGAAGACAGCTACAGTGTGTGTGTGTACATGTGTGTGTAAAATCTTTTTTTTTTTTTTGGTTTTTCAAGACAGGGTTTCTCTGTGTAGCCCTGGCTGTCCTGGAACTCTCTCTGTAGACCAGGCTAGCCTCGAACTCAGAAATCCGCCTGCCTCAGCCTCCCAAGTGCTGGGATTAAAGGCGTGCGCCACCACCGCCTGGCATAAAATCTTTTTTTAATTTCTTTTAAAAAAGGAATATCACCAACATATACACTAGTCAAGAGAATACAAGCTTCCATCTCCCAAAATCTAACTCTAGATTTTACCAAGAATTTTAAAGACAGTTTAATCAAATATGCAACAAATAACAGCTATTTTTTTTTATTTTAAGGGGCCACACTTCCTTAATTCCCAGTGGGTTTGGCATCTTTTCAGTGTCTCTAACAGATGCAGATTTCTGTGAAACGTCATTCCCATTTCCTGGTTAATTTCCTCGCACATTGACTTGTCTTCTTGTGGAGTAGAGAGACCATCTGTGACTTTTCTTTACACTGAACCTTAAGGAGTTCCCAGGCCGAGAGGTTCACACTCCATCAGAACAGGACAGATAAGCTGAGTTAGCTGGTTGATCAAGCAGTTCTCACAGAGGATAGGGTGAGGAACCATGTTGGAACACTGCCTCCTGCTCACCATTCAACAGAGGTTCCACTTCTGTGACTCAGCCTCCAGGCCATGACTATATAACGCCCAGGCTTCCACCCATTTCCTCTTCCTACTCCACCATTTCTGTCTCCTTCACTCTGTTCTCCATGCTGAGCTGTCACAAAAACAAAACTCTCTGTGGTTTTGTCAGATGTGCCCAGGTAGATCATATACTGGGAGAAAGTGAAGCCTTTCTCCTAGGTCCCAGACCAAGGATCCCGCATTCACTCCATATGTCAGGCCTGATTCCCTGCTCTGCAGCAACATACCAGCATGGTTGTGGCTCCCTGGGGAGACCAAATGGGCTGTGGTTTCCAGGGAAATCCAGAAATCAAAGTATACAGTATTCCATGTCACAATGTCTCTTGGCAGAAATTTCTGGATTAGCCTCAGTTTCTGAGAATTTGCGTCCCTCAGATCTTTGTCCTGGCTATACTGTTTCTAAAAGTTCTAAACAGTTTCTCATACCTCTCCTAGTGTCTTTCTTCCATTTCTCTACAAAACTTGAAACAGTGTATCTGTCCAAACCTGCCAACAGCATTCACACCATCAGAACCACCCAACTGGTCTCAGTCAGTGTTGACCTAAGGCTGCCTCACTCTCCTCCCCAGTGCCCTGGCTTTCATCACGCAAAGATGAGTGGAAGGGCTGAAGGGTATGTTGCAAGAAGCCTTCTCTACATGGCTCCTCTCTGTCTTAACAGAGAACTCCAAGTTTGTCCAACTATCTATCCCTACCCCACTAGCCAATGTCCCCAGGAGGAAACAATCCAAGCCTTGCTTGGAAACTAGCCAGAGAACAATGAAGACAAGAGATAAATTATGTGGAGGAGCCTCACCATCCCCATTGATCAGTAACTGGTGCAGACACAAACATGATGGACCCTGGAACAGGTCAAAGTGAAGTGTGATGCAGTGTGGGGTGAGAGGAGCTGCTCCCCAGTTGTTGCCCACCAAGAAGGAGGTCCGCTCTTAGAGCAGGCAGAGCAAGGCTGGGGCATGGGAAAATGCCAGGGCATCTAACTGCTGTCAGCCTGCCACCTTTGTGTGTCATTTCAGAAGTCGATCCTGGTTCTTCTTTAAACCCATCGTAGACTGGCTTTCTAAGACCTGCCACTGCAAGGAGTCATAAATACCTAAAGTGCCTGCCTCTTGGAGAGTCAGATAAACACAGCCTGCTACTGCTGGCACTCCCAGGATGAGAAGACTGTTTTAGCTTGTTCTCTCAGGGAGATGCCTGGGCAACTGGTTACAAAGCACCTTCCAGGTCTCTCTGATAAAATATATTCAATTGATAGATTTATAGATAGATAGATAGATAGATAGATAGATAGATAGATAGATAGATAGATAGGCAGGCAGACAAACAGACAGATATTGGGGGGGGGGGGAATTAGTGCTCACCCTCAGTTGTGCTGTACTAAAATCTCCAAAGCAGTCACAGCTGTCAAAAATCTCATCCAGAAAAGTAACAAGATCAGAGGGAAACCTGCAAAATATTCTACTTCAACAGTGTCCATCCTGAAGAGTTACACAGAACCACTCCTAGTGTCCTCCCTGACTTTGAACTCTACCACCTTGGCTTTCAAAACTCCAACTATGGAAGACCAAGACACAGCCCGAATCAATGACCCATATCTTAACATCAGCTCCTACAATGCCATTCTCCACTGCAACAAATATTCATAATGCTATTCTGAGTAATTATTGCTAATCTTGGGTACAAACTCAGAAACCCAAGTGATGTCGACCTGGATGCCCTAAAGACTTGGTCCCCAATGAAAATATCCAAAACCTATGAAGACTAATCAATGTCCTGGTTGTCCTTCTATTTTCCCTTAGTAGTCTATGGTAATTGCAACATGAAGAGCACATGTGGTAACACGTGTGTATAAATCCACATACATCCCTCGTTGTTCCCCCCACTTCAAATAAGCCCGTTACTTATCATTTGGTAAATTCTCTTCCTGGCGAGGGACACCGCTTTTAGCTTTTAAATCAGCTATTACCGAGAAAGCCTTTTCTGTCGAAGCTTCTAATCCAACTCACGGCCTATTAAAGGTTGTTTCAGTTATTTTTGATATTCTGTGGAGAGTGTGAGGTACCCTTCCCTGCCTAGAGGGGAAATTTCCCCTCTTTGAACCTGAAATGCTTTCAAAGAGGAGAGATATTGCCTTTCAAGAGTTATAAAGCTGCCCTGTTCTTAAGAGCCGCGATGCTATCCAAAGGCTCCTAATGCACAGGAAAGCATTAGCCGCTTACATTTCTGTCTTAATGAGCACCTCGCTCATAGCTATCCAAAGGTAAATGTCATAACCTTAGGAATTATTTCTCTCAGAGTGGGAAAAAAAAGTCAACCTGATTTCCACGCTGTCCTCTCTGTCTCCAGGGATCCTGCATATGCGTGAGTGGGAGAATATAGAGATCTCAAGCTTAATACAAACCCCATCTATATTTCTGCAGAAGAATTTATCACTTAAGCATAGGGGACAATTACAAGCAAGATGGTAGACTAGGAGATCCCTAGCTCTTATTTCCTCCCATAAAACAATGTGATAACTATTAACAACTGAGTCTGAAGTGTTTCCCTTCAGACTCACGTGGCCCCCAGCCGATGCTGTTATAGGGCCAGGCTGGAGGGAAGGGGGTTACTGGGGAGTGGGGCATGCCCTTTGTCCTAGTTAGGTTTACTATTGCTGTGATGAAACACCATGGTCAAAAACAGGCTAGGGATGAAAGGTTTATATGGCTTATGCTTCTGCATCACTGTTTACTATCAAAGGAAGTCAGGACAGGCACTCAAACAGGGCAGGAACCTGAGGGCAGGAGCTGATGCGGAGGCCATGAAGAGATACTTACTGGCTTGCTCCTTGTGGCATGCTCAACCTGCATTTTT
>NW_022196904.1:120177561-120194428 GCF_008632895.1 Mastomys coucha | reverse complement strand
GAAATCCACCTGCCTCTGCCTCCCAAGTGCTGGGATTAAAGGCGTGTGCCACCACTGCCTGGCTCAGGCTGCTTTCTTATAAAACCCTGGACCACTGACCCAAGGGTAGCCCCACCCACAATGGGCAGGACCCTCCTACATCCATCACTAATTAAGAAAATGCCTTACAGGCTGGCAGACAGCCTGATCTTTATGGAGGCGTGTTCTCAACCGAGGCTCCCTCCTCTCAGATGACTCGTGCTTGTGTTATGTTGATATAAAACTGGCCAGCACACCCTTGAAGGTTACAGCTAGCCCCTCTTCTGGGTCTGTTCTCTGCTTCCTGGTCTGGAAGCCACCAGTGCATACTGTGTCACTCCTCTTTCTGTGTCTCCACACCATGATGAACTGAGTCCCCTGGAGCAACAAACAAAATAAGCCCCTTGTCAGTCAGCACGTGTCACAGGGACTGACAGGTCTCAGGTTTGAGGCTCAGGGGGCACCAAAATGGACTGTCATTTTGAATAAGAGATTCATTGGGAAAATTATTAATATTATGGACTTACAAAGAGACAGACAAGGTAGCAAGGGAGCTAAAGAGAGTGTTTTGGTTTGCTTCCCTGTTGCTATGATAAACACCATGACCCAAAGCGACTTGAGGAGGAAAGGGTTTATTTGGCTCACAGGTTAAAGTCTACCATCTGGTAAAACTGAGGCAGGATCCTGCAGGCAGGAATCAAAGCAGAGGTCATGAAGGAACACTACTTATTAGCTTGCTCAGCCTGCTTTCTTACACAGTCCCAGACCACCTGCCCAGGGGTGACACTGCCTACAGTAGGCTGGGCCCTCCCAGATCAATAATAAATGAAGAAAATGCTCTGTATCTGATGCAGGCATTTTCTCAATTGGGGTTCCCTCTTCCAAGACAACTGGGGCTTAAATCCAGCTGACAAAAAATCCCAAACCATCCCAAAGGGTTCTCGCCCATGAGGCAGAGTGGCTGTCCCTTCTAATAGATCTCAGAGGAAGGGAGAGGTTCCCATACAGGTGGTTGATGAGTGGGCTACAACAGAGGCCACAGCTCTTGATCCCTGGTGGCAACGAGAAGGGAGAGAATTTCTTGGAAGGAATGTATGACTCTGAGGGTGTGGAGGAGGAGGACGACGGCGACGAGGAGGACGGTGTACCCACTATACCAGTGGGCATGTGCTGGAACATAGTAGTTCCCTGATGCCCCAGAGTCTGGCAACTTGAGGATCTGTAAACTTCCTTGATGAAATAAGAATGGCCTGGGCTTCCCTCCTGGAGTCTGTCCACTTGGGGAGTCTGGGATGAGGCTGGATGGGTCGAGATTCACAGACACAGCTGTAAGGCTAAAGAGAGAAAGAGGCGTCTTCAGGGGAACATGGCCATTGCCCCTAAAACCAGCACTTTAGAAGGTGAAGACTGGCGCTCTAGACCAGCAGATCTGGCGGGCTCCAGGTTCAGCGTGAGATCCTACCTGTGTAAAGTGGAGAGCTGTCAAGGAAGACAACCAAAGTGTCTCTATCTCCCTGTCTCTCCCTGTTTCTCCCTGTCCCTGTCCCTCTCCCTCTCCCTCACTCCCCTTCTCTCTGAGAGAGAGGTACCTATATGTACACCATTCATATAGAAAGGAAAGAGGAAGAGAGGGAGGGAGGAAGGGAGGAAGGAAAGGAGGCACAGTAACAAAAAGGCACTAATGTTGAGCTGTAGCGCCCTCTTGTCTCCACCACTGGGATGGCAAGAGGGTGATACGGAGCCTTGTCTGCTTGGAAGGAACAAGACAGCTCAAAACAGATTTGCTTAGTCCTGTTCTTTTACCCACTCCGTGTGTGTGTGTGTGTGTGTGTGTGTGTGTGTGTGTGTGTGTGCACGCGCGCGCGCGTGCGTGCGTGTGTGTGTGTGTGTGTGTGTGTGTGTGTGTGTGTGTGTGCCATTCATTTGAGGGTGTCACCCAACACAGAGCCACTGATCTCTAAGCAGGTCTACATCTGCTCAGACCTAGCCACAGGCTGGGTCTGCATTCACTCTAGTACTGACGTTTTCCAGGCTAGCCCACACAGAGTGACCCATCAGGATTGTCCCCAGCCTGGGGCATATGCCCTGGCTTCCTCGATCCTCTGCATGCTGAAAAGGTGTGTGTGTGTGTGTGTGTGTGTGTGTGTGTGTGTGTGTGTGTGCCATCCCATGAGCTATCTCATAGGAGCTGAAGTAGCATCAAGGCTGGTGATGGGCAGCTCTCAGTCATCTCTTGTCAGAGCTGGCAACTAAACTTCTCTGGCCCTTGGTCCTAAGGGATCTCACCCAACTCTAGCAACATGTTCATAGTTAGGATCTTCCTAGCAACTACCTGTTGGGGTCTGCATTGGCATCGCCAGCACGATACCTAGAGGCCAGGGTCTGCCAACCTGGGAACCTGGCTACGTTTCTTTATCTTCTAGGATCATCTATCACATCCCTTCCCAGAGATTTCATGCAAACAGGGCTCCTGTCCTAGGCATGGGCATCCTACCCTTCTCTAGCCCTTCCCAGCCCATAACTCTGAACATGGTGTCACAAATGGAAGGAAGAAGAATCTTGGAGAAATGTAGGTGATGATTCTCTGGAAGGTTCTGGCAGTCACAAAGCAGAGTCCCTTGCCCTTTTATCATTTCTGTGCCCAAGTCACCAAAGCTGTCTGCCTGATTTGAGGGAACCCAGTTATGTGGGTGAGCCTGTACACACAATGACCACGCAGACACTTGCCGTGAGAAAGATTCTTTGTATTTAGTTTGCAGTGCTGTAAGGAAAGACTGACATCGACACTACAGTTGGAGAAATTTGGCTAAACACGGGGTAATGGGAAAGTCTAGCTAGAGAAAGCATGGCTGCCACCAGTGTTTGGCTCACAGTTGCCTGTGTTTGTAGACACTGGTCTCATTCTCCTATGATGTTCTTCCCAGCCTTCAGCCTGTAGATCCTGGGGAAACGTGGCCCCCACCTTTCTTCTTTGCCATCTCATCATGCTTGGCCATGCATTTGTGCTAAGGGAACCTAGTCACCCTGTATCTGGGTGCCAAGCATTAGACCCTCATGTCTTCCATCTTTTCTGGGAATCTGTGCACACAGAGCCAATGTCTGGGTTGCTTCGCTTCACATCTTAGTACTTGGAGGTTGGCCATGGGCAACACCTGTCTTCCTTCCCAGTGTGAAGGCTGCCACAGCTAGGACCATGGCCAGGAAGACTCCACCAAAGATGGCTGCAGTGGGATAGGCTGCCTGGGAGCTGGCTGGCTTCTCCACATCCTCCACTGCCAAGTCTGAGGAAGAACAGAAAGCGAGATGATGGAGTGGGAAAAGGACACAGCCAGAGAAAGGGCACCTCGAGGAGATGAGGAACAGGGTGGCCCTTGTCAGGACTTTCCAGGAGTGAGGGATAAAGAGATGGGAGATGGGGAAACTGAGGCTACTGGTATTCCAGGTAACAGCTGAGTGTTGGTCTAGAGAGACTTACTCCCTGTTGTCTTGCCAGCCAAGAGAGTTAGGGAGGGTTTTAGTGGGAACTCCGGCCTGGGCTTTGGGAGAACAATTCTGGGTCCATAGATGAGTGGGAAGGGAGAGAGTTGTGGCATTTAAGTCAGTTGGGAAATGATGATGAGAATCCCAGGCCAAAGGAATCCAGGACCTGAGCCACTGTGGTGACTTTGGGTATAAAAGGAAACAGGCACCACTTGGCTCCTCACCTTGCCCACTGTCCTATTGTACATAGCCCCATCCCCATGAGAGGCATGGAGCACAAGTCTGCTCTGACTGTACTTGTTTATGTGCTTCCTACCACACAATGGATCTTTGGTAAATATTTAATGAAGGAATAGAGAAGAGTCTGGAACTAGGTGTGGGACAGCGCTAGTATGGGGCATGAGGATAGGGAGTTATCACAGATGGTTCCCACAGGGTGATGATGCTCCCCTATCCTAGGGGTGGGTTTGTGACCATTTGTTATAAATACACTTCTGGCCCCTGTTACCCAGGCCATTGTATCTCCCTACCTAGAAGATAGGTAGATCTGGTCCCAGCCTAGGCCAGAGGTCCTAGGAGTCCTAGTAAGGGCATTTCTTGGTCAATACCCACAACAAAGCAACACAGCAGAAATCACACCTATCACCTAGTCTAGGTAGGAAGCAAAAGGGCCCCTTAAGTGCTAGAACTCCCAACCTCCAGCAGTCAAAATCAATCCATGCTGCCTGTATTTCCACATCCCACCCAGTTGGTTAATTCAAAATACCTGGCACCATTGTGGTGAGGTGTAAAATTGCCATTAATTATGTTATCAACAAAAACTATAGAACATTCACCAAACATCCAGGGACTTGCACCTGAGAAGGACCAAGGCAATTTAACATTGCTTTAGCAAGCCCTTGACAGTCCTAAGAGACACCTTCTCATAGCTGAGGATTCTGGGAGATCTAAACTCAGAGAATCAAGCCTTCCAGGTCACAAATCTTTTGCCTACCACCTACATGTGACCTCAAGTCTTGGGGAAAGCAGCAACCAGGCCTAATTCATCAACTTGTGTGCAGTTTGGGTTGGCCCATAACATAGACAAAAACATCCCAACTTCCCTCCTCCCCTAGAATCATGGCTCCAGTGGAACGTAGGATCCAAGGGTAACCACCTACCGAGGCTCCTCTTTTCTTTGCTGGGGGATTGCAACTGGATGGGTCCCAGGACAACATCCACCTTTTCTTGGTAGGAGCCTACATCCCTCTTAGACCTCACTATGCAGCCTCTGTAGCACCGTGAGGAGACATCGTATGCTCGACACACCACCAGTTTACACTGCAGGTACACTGAGGGGAAGCGGTTCAGGAAGTGGAAAGAACTGAACTTAAAGCGGGCGATGCGTGGTGAGGGCGAAGAGTAGGATTGGTAGGTCTCATCTCGTACGCATCTGCAAGTAAGGAGAGGAATATGTTAGCTTGCTGAAGCATGGATTCACCTTAATCCCCCTGCACTCCGCAGCACTCTGCCATCCTGGCAGCCTGGGCCTCCAGTGTCTCCACACTCTCATTGTGAGGTGTGCACATAAGTCCCAGCAGCTCTAGTACCTCACCAGCATGTCGACAGAGCAAATCACTCGCCAGGAGGCTAAGTTCAGTGGGCCGGAGTAACCAGGGAAGTAGAGAAGGCAGCTCAAGTTTTGAATCCAAGAGCAGACCAGAGGTAGGACAGGAAAGGAGATGGCCTCTTCTTCCCGTTCCTTGTCACTAGGCCTCGAAAGGTGACATTCAGATATAGGCTGAACATCTTCTGTGTTCCCTGTGCCCTGTCTCCTAGGGCCTCTCTGCTGAGCCCCTCACTAGGCCTGCCCCTGCAACCACACCTCCATGATGGTGAGTTCTCTCTAAGACCCTATTCCAGTATCCAGCCTTTCCTCTTCCCTTAGACACCTGCTGGTAATGGAAGAAAACAATCAAGCCAATCTACTTAAGGAATTCCACTGAGAAGCAAATGAGGCTGGTCTCCAAGGATCAAACCATGTGAGGCTTATAATAGCAAGGCTGAAGTGATGTGCTGAAAGAGAAGCAAGAAGAATGGGCCCAGAACTTCAGGATAGGAGTGTTTCATAGGTGGGCTGTCCCAGGGCAGCCTGACTCTCACAGAGGAGAGCAAGAGGGCTCGAGGTAAGTCTTCTCCTGTGTTTGCTGCCTCCAACGGGGCAGATTCAAATAGGACAAACTGGACAGATTGGACAAGATGATTCTCAGTCTGTTTACTGAGCTGATATTCATATTCAAATAGTTCCTAGGAAGTGAGGCTGTCTTCTTTGGTGTCTCAGGTTGGTGTGGGATTAAGCCTACTGCCATAATTACTATCAGCAGCCACATGGGAGGCAATGGGTACTAAGATGCCAAGGGCCATACTAGAAGCCAAGAAGTACCATGCCCACCAGCAGAGATTACACAGTGGGAACTGGGCTTTGTACACTCAGCATGTCAGGCCTCCTCCAAGAGTGCAGGAGCATCACATCTCCCAAAAGACCCTCCTCCAGGGGGCGGGGAGGGGATAGAGCCGAGGAGATCAGCACAGCCAACCTGGGCTCCAGTGATTCAGCCTCAACAGATCCTGAGCCATGACGGAGAACTTTCCTTCCTAATAGATGGAGGATGTGAGAACCATGTGTACCTTTGCTATAGTAACCCTGTAGGCCACCTGCTGAGAATGATGTGATCTCAGGGCCCATTAGTCTTTCTCATTTAACCTTCCCAACATCTACTTCTTGCCACTGTCTCCAGTTAACGTGGGGTGCAGAAACTAACCCAGAAATTTAGGTATTTTAATTTGGGTCTACTCTCAGAATCGGTGATATTTTTTTCCCCATGGCATGCTCACCTTTTAACCCTAAGACTAGAGTTTGATGACTGGAGATCTAACACCAGTTTATAGCTGACTAGGTGAATGACCACTGATAAGTTGTTCCTCTTGTCCCACGTGTTAACAGGAGATGGTGCCTACTTACCCATCCCCTTAGTCAGAAATGTGACCCAGGAAACAGTGTGAGGGTTCCTCAAAGGTAAAAGCCACGGTAGAAAACTCTCTAAGCCCAAACCCATGGGAAATTCAGTTAGCCAAAAATACCCATTCCCTGAGCTTTGGGGATACTCATGTGTGAGTTATAAAGCAAAAGTATGCATCTATCCCACACAGAAGTCCTTACCCACTCCGGATAAGGTCATACGTCAAAGACGAGAAGTCATTGGGATGTGGCGAAGCCACACAGGTATCCACAAACAGAGCCAAAGAGGCATCAGAATGGAGGACTTCAGCCTGGAGGTACAAATTCTGGTCCAGATCCACGTAGTATGGGCTGCTGGTCACTGGATACAAGAAGGAGGAGGATGTATAGAAGGAAATGTTCACATCAAAATTGCCATACTGGACTTCCTGGATCTCGACCGTATTGTTAGTGATGTACATGGTGTTGATCCAGGTGTTCTGCAGCATCTTGCAGCTGATGTGGATGTGCAGGTCCTTTCGCCTTTTGATGATGCTGTTCGAAACTGCTGCTTTGAGGAAGTTGGAGTAGTTGATGGTCTCATTGTCAGCCTAACAGGTGAAAGCAGATCGGGTCAGCAAGGATGCTGGTTAGACAGAGGGAGATGACTCAGCCAGACTCCTGCAGAATCATACAGGGAAGGCACCTGTCTACACTGTGGCTGCTATTACCTAGGATGGACATAAGCTTAACCAGCAAGCTCTCCCCCATTCTCCCACATTCTCTGGCACATGGTGGTGGAGGCCACAGCAATCAACACTTGTTGCTCTTGTTTGTGGCAAAATGAGGGTGTAATGGATGGCCCCTGACCTGAAATATATCTGACCAAGCTCAGACTTCGTGGTTCAGGACTCAGAACAAGATATTCTGAGCCTATTCGTTCTTAACATCCTGGTCTCATACTTATGAAAAGGTCCTGGTAGTACCAGCATAATATGCTTTCTATTATAAGTGACTGGTGACTTTCTCAGTGTGGTGAGTGGCATGGTGGAATTTTCAAGCCATAGAATTTGCAGTTATAATTAAAGCAGGTCTTGACCCCTGGGGACTGGTTGAGACTTCCCTCCAGAGCCTCATGTGAACATCTGAATGAGGTCATAGCAACCCTGAGGCCATTCCTGTCATGTCATTGTGTTATGGAACTATTCACCACTGTGATTTCCACTGGGCAGCAAACTCCTAAGGAGGCTGGTGTCTTGTGCCATTTACTGTATCTGCCATCTTCTGAGAGCTGCCTGGGGCCTGTGAGCATCTGAAGCAAAGGGTGATGTCTAACAATATCTCTTTCTTTTTTTCTTGGTGTAACAACAGCAGCAGTAGCATCTGTAGGTATCTGTGAGGCAGCTGACTTGAATGAAGGGAGTGTCCCGGTAGGTACATGCTTTTGTAAGTCAATATGTAATGTGAATTTTGTAGATGACAATGTCATAGTATGATGCCAAAGCATTGGCCACCCCTCCTGTTGGCCACTCAAGAAATGGCAAGTATGGCAACCAAGTGAGTGTGAGTCTCAGTGGGGCACTGGCTTCCTCGAAGGCATAACAATGCATTTGACAGCTGTTGGCTGTTGTATATCTTAGGCATGTAAAGTGCATTTGGTTCTTTGGCTTAAGGGCCTCTGCTTCTTTGACACATCCCAAATGAAACCATAAGAACCCCAGATTCTGAAAACTTTCAAACTTCTCCGGGGAGCTGTGTGGGTGGATTCCTGCTGGGTGCTCCCTCTGCTGGACACAGCTGTGGAAACTGCTGGGCTTCCCCCTTTTTCTTCCTCTGTGTCCTTCCTATTTAGAAGTAGCTATAGCTACTGTACCAGAGGCTTCTGTCTCCCTTCTGATCTTCTGACTACATCCCAGTCATAATTTGTAGATCCCCAGGGTTCTAAAAGCATGGCAGCCATCACTGTGATCAATCATGCTCGGGGCTGGTAAGATGACTCAGTGGGTAAAGGAACTGGCTGCAAAGCCTAACAATCAGTTCTATTCCCAGGACGCACATGGTAGAAAGAAAAACCCAACTCCCATAAATTGGTTTTTGACCTCCATATGCATGCAGAGGCATGCTAACACACACACACACACACACACACACACACACACACACACACACACACACACTTTTGACTAAAGAAAGCATGCTCAATGGGAAATAGAGTGGGCCGTGCCAGGCTTACCTCTTTGGTAGTGCCACAGCCTGTGTAGGGGATTGTGAATATGACCTCCCTCTGTGTTATCTGGGGCTGACAGTAGTAACTCGTGTTCCAACCAGGAATGACAAGATCCCTGGCAGAATAGCCCATGGACTGAAGGTAGCTCCTGCTCACGCTGGCTTGCATGTGATTTGACAGACAAAGGAGATCTGAAGGACAGGAGCAGAGAATGCAGAGTCAGGATTCCAAGCCCCACAACCCTCATGAGGATCTTTCCCCAGCTAAAGAAACACAGATACAGATCAAGATGGATGATTCACATAGTCCACACATGGCATACACGCTCAAAACAGCATCACTGTGGCTCCAAGGGTACCCTATGGCTACACTCAACCTCATCCTCAAGAATGCCCAATGAGGGCACTTAGATATATAGGATTTTCCGTTATGGACCTGGAGATAGGATTTTTAAATATCCAAAACATTTTTTGCCAAGTTAGCATTCTCCCATGATGTAAAGCCACTGTGCTATAAGATAGCCATGATGTCGTTAGGTAATATCTCACCGTGCTCAACCCTTCACCAATGTAGATATGGGTTCATAAAGCATCTCAAACTGGAGCTAAAGAGCCTCTGTTACAGTAGCTGTCCATATTAAGGTGTCCAACTTTATCCATCTCCAGATAGAAGGCAAATGTATTAGGACTCAGGACATGGCCAATGACTCCTACTCTGGGAGGGTCCCAAAGTTTCAAGCCTGGTGTCACCCACAACTCCTTCTGGCACTGTCTTCTCACTGTCTGTTGAAAACATCATCTTATACCTTCATATTCTTCGCCAACCACAATAAGGCCAGGACAACTCTCATCAGCCAATGCTGGCCCTTCACACCCTTTTGGACATCCAGAGTCCCGAGACTCACCACATGGTCTCTCTTAATTGGCAATGCGTGAACTCAATCATAGGGGTCATGATTGTTCTAATATTTTATGTTACAACCCCAGGAAAATACTAGTGGTGTCCCCAGTCCCAACAAGCTGTTATTCTAACAAGGGAACTTACTGGTTGTGGTGTTGTCAAAGTCTGAGTAGTAATCAGCCTGGAACCCCCTCCGAGTAACACTGTGATCAGTGATGAAGCGAATTGACATGAAGTTGGATGTTGAGGTGAAAGAGCCCATGGCCCCATCACAAACCCGGGCAATAAGGGGTGAACTGTGGGAGGGGCCATCAAAAATCTCTATATAATCATAGCTGCAGCCCCCTTCCAGCCTGGAGAGACAAAACGAGCAATTAATGAGGGCTCAGGCCTCAGTAGCCTTTGCCATGGAAACCCTAACCAGGTTCATTATTTGAAAGAATAGAGGACTTTCTTAAACTCCGGGGTAATTCATCTTGGCCAAGACTATCATGGCTTGTCTTCATACTGCCCTCTAAGGCCACACATAAGAGATCTATAATCTCTTTCCCTGACTGCCCTTTAAATCAATACAGGAAGGTCATAAGAGAAATCTTGATGTGTTCCTTCAAAGTGCCTCCAGGTCCCTTCCAGAATAAAACAAGTGCCAATGACGTCAGAGTGGCGAGGATGAACAGAGAAAGAAATAAACCCTGGACCTCTGTAAGGCTCAGGTTTCTCAGCCACTAAGGTAAACACCGTGCACTATGTATACCAAAGAGGGTGCTGATGATGTCACATGGAGCACTGCATAGTTTGTAAAAGGTCACAAGCAGTGGACACTGCTATTGGGGTACTAGAGAACCCTGGCATGGTTTCTCAGTCATCTGGGCCACTCTCCTCCCAGAATGATGCGTGTATTAATGGGCTCTTGTGGAAGTCTCCTCTGCTCAAGAACATTTTCATTTGTAAGCGTATGGGTGATGAGGACTCTGCCATAAGCATTAGTAATACCAGCACCCTGGTTCCTGAGGACTCACAGAAAGAAAGGGGTCGATGAGAAGAGGTCTGTACAAGACAGGTGCCTTTGTATATTGTGCTCCCAAAACTGTTGTTACCCAAGCCACAGATCCTCCCTCCCACTGAGAATACTCTTAAGTATTTTTAAATGCTCTGAGGAGATGAGGAAAGCAAGCATTCCAGCCCCTTCTTCTGGCTGAGGCTTAGGAAAGTGGCACCCCAAGGCCATAGAGAAAAGTCGTGACACCCTGGGACTTTAAGCCAGAGTATTTTCCAATTCCTGTGCTCTTGCACAGATTCACCACTTTCCGTGGCTACTCTTGTCCCACTTCAAACATGTAACCTCTATTGTAAATGCCAAATTGACTACTGCCCCCAGGAATTTTAAAGGCACCCCACATTCTCTAACACCTGCTATGCACCCACACTTACTGCACATCTCTGAAGATCACAGTTACACGGTAGTTGTTTGGGACCTCGATGTTCCACAGACATCTGGCATTATTAGGATAGTTCCCAGGGTAGAATGGGCTAGAAAATTGCCCAGAGAATTGGGTCAGGAAACCTCCACAAGTATAGTTTACTGTCAAGAAAGAGGGGAAATGTGGATGAACCCCAGAACACACTGCACACCTGCCTGGCATGGGGAGAAATGCTTAAAGAACCCAATAGAGGTTAGCCTAGCCCTGGCTCGCTCATTGAAGCCTAGGGAGCTCTTCTTCCCCTCTCTCTCTCTCTCTCTCTCTCTCTCTCTCTCTCTCTCTCTCTCTCTCTCTCTCTCTCTTTCTCTCTCTCTCTCTCTCTGTGTGTGTCTGTGTGTGTCTGTGTGTATGAGTGTGTGAGTATATGTGTATGAATATGAGTGAGTGTGTGTATGTATGTGAGTGTGTGAGAGTATGTATGAGTGGGTGTATGTGATAGTATATGTGTGTATGAGTGTATGTGTGTATGATTTAATGTTCATCAGTAGTTGGGGATAACACAGATATGTGTTTTGAAATGAGGTCTTTCACTGAACCTGGAGCTCATTGGTTAAGCTAGTAAACTCTTGCTTTCACTGACTGGCAGACAATGGTGAGAAATAGGCCACTTGAATCTGAGTTCATGGACTCTGGATGAAAGGGGATTCTTAGCCTCCACCTTGGGCTTTTTCCAAAGATCTTTGAATTTGGTGGTGGGGTGTTGAATCTCTCTGATGAATGCAGACATCTAGAGCAAGGAACATGACTGTATAGCTATTTCTGCCCATCTGGCTCATGGAGTCAAATGCTGTAACCCTCTTGCAGAGACAGTATTATGCTTTAGATTTGAAACATATACCAATAAGGTCATTACTAAAGACTTGGAGGCCAACTCATGAATCCAGCCCTGTGACTGGATGCTGAGAGCTTTGAACAGATTTATAGATTAATTATTCGGTAATATAGAATAATCATTGGATAATGGGATCAGGTTGAATAAAATAGGTCACTGGGGACATGCCCTAGAAAGATATAACTCAGCCATAGTGCCTCTCCCTCCCTCCACATATTCTCTGTGTGTCTGCCTGTGTGTCTGTGTGTCTATGTGTCTCTCTCTCCTCCCTCTAATCTTTGATTCACCACAAATTTGAAATAAAATACTTACCATAGGAAGGACTTGTTGTAGTCCACCAATCTAGAGAGGGAAACAAAGTTGGATTAGAATGAGACTGCATAATTCAAGGGTGAAACCCAATGTGGCTGGGACATGGGACACAGGGGCCAGGAAGTCACACTGGCTGGGAGACAGGGACTCATCTTATACAGAGTCAGGAATACCCTAAACCATACTCATGGATGCCCACTTCAGGGATAGTAAGGTGGCCCACACTCACTGGCAACTTTAATTCTCTTCTAAATGTTGTCATGAGAACTCTCAGTTGTTCCCTAACACATATCCTAAATGTTGTCATGAGAACTCTCAGTTGTCCCCTAATACATAATCCTTGGATAAGACAATACTTTGACCAGAATAGATCCTAATAGCACCAGGAAAGTATTGCTTAGTAACATAGATTAAATTACTGAAACATTCTTATTCCACTGGGTCAGGCAGGAGGGTGATGTGAGCTCCTCTGAAGGTACTTCTCTACTTTAAGGAAAACACAGAAGGTTCTGGGGCAGCAATATTTCTTTGATCCCTTCCCATTCTGTAGCTACTGCCTGGTATTGTGAGCAGAGCAGAAAAAGAGGGACACATGGGAATTAAATGACAACTGGACTTACCTGGACTGGGAGTAGTCGGCTCAGGGACTGTAAGAAAAAGAAGCCATGTTATATCAGATGACTAATCTGGAACCTAGGTGGATGATACTGGGGTGACCCTGCTCACCCTCCACCACTGAGTAGGAATTGGTAGCTATCGATACTCCTAGGAAGATGGTTTTTGTGAGGATCAATTAGTATTCCACCTTCTGGTCCTTCTCAAGGTGACACATGTGTCTGGACAAAGTAACAGACTGAACTTTGTATTTCATAACTGTCCAGTGGTTCAGATGTTAAGTGGCCTTGTCTGGGCCAGATTTTTACATGGAACCATCTAGGCCTCAGGGTTAGGGTTAGGGTTAGGGCTAGATTAATGCTAGTTTTTGTGTTCGTGTTCATGTTAGTGTTAGGATTGGATTATGGTTAGGGTTGTGTTAGGGTTGTTTTGGATTAGGATTAAGTTTAGGGGGTTAAGGTTAGAGTTCATGGATTAGAGTTTGGGTTAGAGTTCATGTTCATGTTAGGGTCTGTGTTAGATATATGGTTGGGTTAAAGTTAGAGTGTGGGTACAGTGTTCCATGTTGGGTTAGTCCCAATCAAATAGACTTGAATTAGAAAAATCGAAGGCATTCTTTTGTAGGATATTGATACTCCTCTCTATCCTATAAATCTCTATGTACATACACATATTCACAGTGCTAACCAATGGGCCTCATTCAGAAACCTTGGGCATTGCTATGGTCTGAAGAAACCACACTTCCCCTGAAAACACTTTGAGGTGGTATATGACCATTGATACTGTATATCCCACAGTCTCTAAACTGCAGTTCCCCTATTCCCACAGAGCTCAAGCATGGTAGGAAAGACACTGAAGCTGTGATTTTCTCCTTGATTCTTCTACCAAAGCTAGAAATGAAAATGACTGGTGTTCTTTGGGGGTGGGTTACCAGTGACAATTTGCACAACCAGCCTTGTGGAATGAGGTAAAACTCACTCCCTTTAAAGAAATAAGGCAATTTCACTAAATAAGAAAGACAGATTCGTTGAGGCCTCAGATCCAAGGATAAGAAGGCCCTTCATACAATAGAGAAGAAGACAATAGAGGTTTTCACCGAACTCACGTGTACAAATGACTCCTGCATCCTCAGTATGGCGACAGTTATGGACAAGCCAGCCAGGATGACGACAGTTCCACAGGTGAGACTCATACCCCGAGCAAGACACGTCATCCAGGACAATGAGCCCTGAGCCCTGACCAAACCAAGCATTTCCTGGCGCAGACAGAGCAGAGCCACATCCAAGCTGTCTGCACACCACATTGGCATCATCAATGCCCCAGCTGTCATCACACACGGTGCCCCAAGAGCCTCTGTAGAAGATCTCCACTCGGCCCTCACACCGGTTTGTTCCATTTACCAGCCTCAACGCCAATGAAGAATCATTTCCTGAGATAAAGTGACAGTCATTAGGTAAGTTCCATCAATGCCATGGTCAGGTGTCCCCTGTACTCATGGTGAAAGGCTTTCCTTGAATCTTTGACTCCTCAGCTGGCAGGTGCTTGTGGGTACCAATCCCTTAGATTGCTTGTGCAAAGTTTGAGCACCCTGGACACAAAGGATCTTCAGGGGCTATCACACCTATTTCAGGGGCTATTTCAGGTGTACTGCACATGTATTTGCTGATATAGGTATCCCTCTCTGGAGAACAGAGAAAATCTACAGGAAGCACTATGTACTCTACCCATATTTCTGCTGTTCTAAATGACAGAGTCCAGAACTTAGGTATTCTGGCAATGCCATAGTGTTCTGAATGGAACAGGAAGCGTCGAGCAAAGGCTCACATTGAAGACCTCAAGTCCTGGTCATAAGTCCAGTCCCATGAGGGCTCAGATTAAATCTCTTTATTGGTCCTGGGATGGAGTAAATAAAAGATAGATTTCTGTGGACAAAAAGGATCACTGCAGATATACACAAGAAAGATAGGCCCAATTTCTAATTCCTTTCTTTCTCCTGTCTTTCTGGGCTGTACTCCATCACAGGCTTCAAGAAGATGGCAGAATACCTGTCTCTTTCTAAATTCTTGGTTGACATACTGAAAACAGACCTAGAATAAGAAGGATATGGTGTAGACCAACAATCTGGGGGAAACAAAAACAGATTAGAAGAAAGGCTTGTGTATCAAGGTTCTGTCGAGGGACCCCAGTTCAGAGAAGATAACATTGGACACAGAAGCACTGAAGCTGAAGGAAAGACTGTCCATACCTTGAAAGCAAGTGTTGGGCCTAACTGTGCTCTTATGTTTCCATCAAATGGGCAGTAAGTTCTTTCGCAATGAATGACAAAATTGGTAAAATAATTATGGCATCTATAACTTAGGGATGTGAAAGGAATAGTCTCCTCAGTCATTATGTCACATGACCAATACAAAAGATAATGCTTGCTAGACAAATGTAATAAGAAAGGACTGCCATAGCAAATCATCTCACAGGAAGTAAAGTTTAGCAAAATGGATTAAGTGCTGCAACTCTCAGGTGCCTCTGAGTCAAGCACACGAAGGTGTTCGTTCAGCACATGCTGCATTTCTACTATATGGAGAGTACTGAAGGTCCTGGGGCAGACAGAATACTGGAGTCCCACCAACTCTGGAGATCTTGGCCATGGCTGTGTCCAGAATAGAGATGGAGAAGACAGGAGTTGAAAGGTGAGGAGGACTCACCAGTTGTGGTCGGATATGGCACTGGAGGAGCTGTGAGAAAAAGAAGCCATGTCAGAACATTGAAGAGAAGTTGCCTGGCCTGGTCCTTTGTGCATGACGCTGAGCACACCAAACTGAGTTGTGCTCACCTGCTGCCTCAGAGCAAGGGTGTGACCATACACACTGGCAGCAAGATGCTACCCATGAGGTCATTAAGGACCCACATTCTGCTCCCACTTCACAAGGAGATATGTATCTGTATATGTTGACAAAATGGAGCCTGTAGTTTTTGCCTACCTAGTGAATTATAGGTGACTATGATAAGTAAAGAGCAAGTCCTTACATTTGACCATTCATATATCTTGGCACATCTTCAGCTATGCTGCCCACGAGGTATAGATCTCGAGGGATTTATAGCCTTGAACACAGGCTATACCCCAGTACCTGAAAAGCTGTGCAGAGACACACACCTACATCAAGGCCCATAAAGTAAACTTGTGCTTGGGTTCTCTGATGGAGAACCAGAGACAGGAATCTACACAAGCAGAATGCTTTATCAAATAATCATTTTCACGAGTAATAAAGCAACTCCACAGCAAAGAGTAACAGCAGCATCAAGTCAGGTCTTTACCTCAGGACAATGTCCACCCTTCTGCTCTACTGAACAAGAGACCTTGGACATAAGTCCTCAGCCCTTCTCCGTTACACTCTGAGGTCTACATGGCATCTCTGACTAAGAACTCAACCTCTGATTCAATGTTCTGTCCAACTTCATATCCCATAATCTATCTTCCTTCAGAAAGAAGCCAAATGTGCTTGGTCCCAGGACATGGTCAGTGTCCCTCACTTTGGAAAGGTCATAAAGATCCAAGCATGATGTCATCCACCACTGTGGCACTGATTTTTAAGTATCTGTTGAAAAATCACCTTTGACCTTCTACTCTCTAATGATGACAGTAAAGCCAGTATACATCCTATCAGCCAGTGCTGGCCCAAGCCTCTCTTTCCCCAAGTCAGAACCCAAGAGTCACTGGCCACACAGTCCATCTCAGCAAGCATGGGACCCAGGGTACCACTCTATTGCCGTTGTAACAAACTCGGAAATGTTGAGATTCAGATGGTTTCTTGTGGCATCCCCGATCCCAAGTGGATATTCATCCTCACAAGGGAACTTACTCGAGCTGATGGAGGTAGAGTAGTAGTCAGCCCGGAACCCGCTCCTTGTCACACTGCCATCCGTGATGAAGACTACAGACATGAGGTTCTGGGTTGAGGTGAATGATCCATTGAACCCATCACACACCCGAGCAATGAGAGAAGAGTTGTATTCAGGGCCATCATAAACCA
>NW_022196904.1:120169647-120177550 GCF_008632895.1 Mastomys coucha | reverse complement strand
CACCAATCTGCAGAGGAAAACAGAGCTAGATTAGAGAAAGGTCTGTGCATCAAGATTCTGTTGAGGCACTCATGGTTGGACGTGGAAAACACTGAACACAGAAGCACTGTGGCTAAGAGTAACAACATCCTTTTTGAGAGCATGTGGTCTCTGAATGAATTACATAGGAAAAGACATCTGTAGGAAGTGATTTCACCAGGAGAGTAAAGTTTAGCAAAATGGATTAAGTGCTCCAAGTTTTAGATCCCACTGAGTCAAGCAGAGAGTGGTGTGGGCTCAACACATGCTGCCTTTGTACTACTATATGGAGAGAGCTGAAGGTCCTGAGGCAGACAGAATACTGGGGTCCCACCCCTGCTGTGGCTGGTGGACATGGCTGTGTTCAGAATAGGGATGGACCGGATAGAGAGGAGTTGTAGGAGATCATGACTCACCAGCTATGGTCGGGAATGGTGTTGAAGTATCTGTGAGAAAAAGAAGCCATGTAAGAACTTTGAATATAAGTTACTTGGTCCTGGTCCTTTGTGCATCACACTGAGCACACCAGACTGAGTTGTACTCATCTCCTGCCTCAGAGCAAGGGTGTGACCACACACACTGCCAGGAAGGTGCTAGCCCTGGGGCATTAAGGATCCATATTCTTTCGTACTTCACAAGGAGATCTGGGTCTGCATATGTTTACAGGATGGAGCCTATAGTTCGTGTCTGTCCAGTGAATTATGGGTGACTACAATAAGTAAAGAGCAAGTCCTTACATTTGACCATTCAGGTCTCTTGGCACATCTCTCCCCATGCTGGCCATGAGGTACAGATCTGGAGGCATTTATTGTCATGAACACAGACTCCACCTTAGTGCCTGAAAAGCTGTACAAACATACACCAACATCAAGGTGCAGTGAGAGAATTAGGCTTAAGGTTCTCTGATGCAGAACCAGAGACAGGAATTGCCACAAGCCATTCCCAGCCCTGGTCACATTCTGAGAACATGCAGGATCCCCTCCTTGTGGCTTTTTTTTTGTGGGAGTAGGTGCAAGTTTTTTAATGGATGGGTGGATGGAAAATGGCAGTCCTTAGGAGAGTTCCATCAAAGCCACAGCACGGTGTCCTCAATGATTGTGGGGAAAATCTTTCCTTGAGTCTCTTTGGCTCACTGGCTGACAGATGGTTGTGGGTACCAATCTCTTAGACCAGTGGTGTAGAGTTTCTGCCACCTGGACACAAAGTATCCAGGTGTAATTGACACCTATCCCAGAGGTTATTTCAGGTATGCATGTGTTTGCAGATATGGGTGTCAGTCCTTCTGATGAAGAGAGAGGATCTCTAGACTCAGTACCTATTTCTGCTATTCTGACTTACAAAATCCCAAATCTTGCTCTTTTGTTAGTGCCATGGTGTTCTGAATGATTAGGAAATGTCAACCAAGGGCTCATATTGAAGACGTTGTGTCCCACTCGAGAGTCCAACCCCATGATTGCATCCTGGGAGCTCTTTCCAAATCTATTCATTAATTCTGGGATGGAGTACATAGAAGATAGATTTTTGTGGACAGAGTGGATCAATGTTGATGTACACCAGGAAGATAGGCCCTCTTCCTTATTCCCTTCCTTCTCCTTCTCTTTCTGAGCTGTACTCCAGCAAAGACTTCAAGAAGATTCCAGAATTCCTGTCTCTCTCCAATCTCTTAGTAAAGAAACTGAAAGCTATGCTTTGGCCTCCTCCCAGACTTACCAATGGAAGGATATGTTGTAGTAAACCAATCTGGAGAGAGAAACAGAGCTGGATTAGAGGGAAGGTCTGTGCAGTCAATGTTCTGTCAAGGCACCCATGATTGGAAATAGAAAACATTAGACACAGAAGCACTGTGTCTGAGAATAACAAAGTCCTTCTCTTGAGAGCATGTGGTGGCCCTGACTGTGCTGTCATGTGTCTATCATAGTGTGAAGAATGTGTCCCTGAGACCCGGGGAAAGTATAACTTTGTCCTGAATGACAGTTGCTTGGGAAAAGAATCATGTCGTCTATACCTTAAGAACCTGACAGGAAGAGCCTCTGTTGTCCAGTGTCTCGTGACTCTTGAAAAATACAATGGTTTCTAGATAAATCACATAGGAAAGGGCCTCCATTGCAAATGGTTTCTCCAGGAGTGTGAAGTTCAGCAAAATGGTTAAGTGCTGCAACTCTTACATCCCTCTGAGTCAAGCATAGGGTGAGGTTGGTTCAATGGGATCTTCCTTCATGGGGAATGCTAAAGGTTCTGGGGCCAACAGAATACTGAATGGAACAGGAAGTGTCACCCAAGGGCTCATATTTAAGACCTTAGCCCTGGTCATGAGTATAACCCCATTATTGGATTCTCAGGGCTCAGACTAAATCTGTTCATTAGTTCTGGATGGAGTAAATAAATGGTAGAGTGTTTTGGATCACTAAGGATGTACACAGGGAAGATAGGTCCTCTTTCTAATTCCATTCTTTCTCCTTGTCTTTGTGATCTGTGCTCAAGTACACACTTCAAGAAGATTCCAGAATTCCTGTCTTTCTCTAACCTCTTGGTTGAAATGCTGAAAGCTATGCTTTGGTCTTATCCCAAACTTACCATAATAAATAGTTGTAGTCAACAAATCTGGAGAGAAAACAAAGCTAGATTAGAATGAAGGCCTATGCATCAAAGTGTAGTCAAGATCCCTGTACTAGCAATATGGAAACATTGGGCACAGAAGCATTGTGCCTGAGAAACAGAGAGCCTTTTCTCAAGGGCACGTGGCACTGACCATGCTCTCATATGTTCATTACAATATCAGTGAGGTGACCCTAGGCCCTAGGACAATGACAGTATTGTCCTGAATGGCAGTTGCTTGGTAAAAGAATCATGCCATCTATACTTTAGGAGCATGACAAGAACAGTCTCTGCTGTCACTTGCCACATGACTCTTGCAAAAGATGATGCTTTCCAGACAAATGTCAAAGGAAAGGACCACCATAGCAAATGATTCTACAGGAAAGTGAAGTTTAGCAAAGTTGCCTAAGTGCTGCAAGTCTGTGATTCTACTGAGACAAGCAGAAGGTGATGTGAGGTCAGCAGATGCTGCCTTTGTACTTAATGGAGAATGTTGAAGGTTCTGGGGCAGACAGAGTATGAAAGAGTCCCACCTCTGTAGCTGTTTGCTGTAGCTGTGAATAGAATAGGGATCTCTACCAACAGCCTACCAACAACTTGGGAAACTGCTTTCTATATGACTAAACACAAAGGATCATAAGCAAGGCAGGCAACCCCTTCATCTTAATCTCTTATTAACCAGTCAAGGTTTCAATCTGAGATGCACAGGGAGCCAAACCATGGTAAGAAGATGCATTACCTGTTGTAGTTTCTGGGGTAGTAGTAGTGTCTGAAAGTGACAACAAAAAGTAAGATTAGGAGATAAATGGACACAAAAAGATGTACTCCACACAGTGTGAAATCCATTCAAGAGCTGCACTGTGACTTGTGCACAGGGATCCAATCCAGATACTCAGCCAAAGAACAAAGCCCAAAGGACCTCGAGATGTTCTGCCACCTCTCTCAAACTGAGACATTCTTTTCTCTAAGAAGCTCTGCCTGTGCATTTGGGGATGCAAGTATGGAACAGGTACATGTGACACCATCTCCTGGATTTAGATAAGCAGTGGAGAAAGAGCCAAAAGGCCAAAGGCAACACAGTGTAGAACATAAAAGAACTGACTTTCCTGGTGACTAGAATCACAAAACATTCCTTGCCTCTCAATCCATCTCACATGGCATGAGGATAGACCATGCAGCACATATGGGCTGGTGAGGACCTGACCATGCAGCACATGTGTATTGGTGGGAAGGTGACCATGAAGTACATGTGGGCTGGTGGGGAGGTGACCATGAAGTACATGTGGGCTGGTGGGGAGGTGACCATGAAGTACATATGGGCTGGAGGGGAGATGACCATGCAGAAATACTGATTTTGCAGAAATAGAAGAGAATGACTTGGATAATGCTGATAGTTTCAGGAGGCCAAAGAATGTCCACATCAATTTGCAGACAGGTCTTGAATATAAAAGGGCCAAAGCCTCTTGCATGAGTGGCTTTTTATTTCAGTTGCAAGTGTCTCAATCACTACTCTACCCAAATATTTGATGCAAACTTGGGTTGGAGATAAGAAAGTGCCTCCTGAATATGAAAAGTGGCAAAAGAAGAGTATGAGCCCCCAAAATTGGATTCCCAAGAACAAAGATCTTCCATATAAAGCTGCCAAGACTCACCTGGCCAGGGTGTACTCTGGGTTTGGGCATCTGTAAGAAGGGAGATAGGTTAGACAAAGAGCACAGGACCCCACTTAGAGTAACGGGCGAAACAGAGTTTGTGGTTTTACAAAAAGAACTGTTGTTCTGCATATAACCACTGTACCCAGAAACCTAGATACACTCACAGAAATCCATCCTGCACCCTATTGCCAAAGTCTGGACCTCAGTACCCATAAGTCGTTATCTGGAGTAAGAAAGTAATGACTACTGCTAGAACAGGCTACAAACTTCTTTGCATGACCGTGAAGGTAATCATCCAAAATTAGTCTCAGTGATGAGCTGTTGAAGACCTACTGACAACCCTCATGTTAGGAGGATACTGTTGAAAACATGTGCTCCGCCTTGATTCACTGTTCCAATATGGGTTCTTCATGGCTAATTCATGAGCACAAAATATATCACCACCCTGTGATGACTATACCCTACACTGTCATCCGGATTTCTACCTGTGTTAGTCAGTGAGTCATTGGCTTTAGGTTAGCTACTCGGCTAACCTAAGATGATTATGGCTAGTGACAAATGGCAATGAAACATAAGAAAGTGGAGAGCTGTAACACACGTGTCCTGCAAAGGCCCTATCTCTGTGGATGATGTCAGGGACCACAAGAAGTGGAGTAAAAAGGATGTTCCTCAGGTAAGATAACGGATTATAGTTTTTACATATGAGTTGTTGGATGCTAAATCTTCAAACCAGTACCTAGGAACTTTCAAGGGGCACATGGCAAGAGGGAACATATGAAGACACCAGTATTTCTCGAGTTGGGGACCTACCTCTGCACCAAGGGAAATCTAGAGTTCCAAGATAGCTGTGAAAGTTTTGGACAGTTCCCTGAGTGATAAAATTTCAACAATGCACAATGAGTCCCACTATTGAAGAAACCCAAATACAACATTGAGAACAGAATTCAGGGACCTCTATAAGGTCATTCTTAAAAACAATATCTGATGGCTTTTGAGTCTTACCTGAACAGATAACTCCGGCATCTTCATGGTGTCCACAGTTATGAGAGAGCCAGCCTCGGTGGGAGCAGCTCCACAGATAGGACTCATGTCCTGTACAGGCCACATCATCCAGGACAATGGGCCCAGAGCCCTGTCCAAACTGGGCATTTCCTGGGGCAGACACGGCCCAGCCACAGCCCAGCTGCCTGCACACCACATTGGCATCCTTGGTATCCCAGCTGTCGTCACACACGGTGCCCCAGGAACCCTGGTAAAGGATCTCCAAGCGACCCTGACACCTGTCTCCTCCATTCACGAGCCTCAGAGCCAAACCAGAGTCTGTTCCTGGAAAGACATGGTGGGTTCTCCTTGGTGGGTCCTGTGTGGATGAGGCAGCTTGTACACTTTGTGGGCAGCTCACTCATAAACTTTAAAGCAATATGGGATGTGAGCACCTCCTGCTGCTACATCTTGATCACACTGTCCTGAAAAGACCTTTACCCCTCCCACTTTGCCTGTGAACTCTCACTACAATGTCATTACATCAGTTCTAGACATGAGGGCTGAATCTGTAACCAGGATGCCTAGGTTTCTGCAAACTGTGTTGGCATGGGTTGAATCTACCCTAGATGGTGACAAGACACCTACCCCACCCTGGACCTAAGGCTCTGAGTGCCATGCACTATAGAGTCAAGTGTGTTTCAAGGAGAGAGAGGATGCAGACCCTCCCAACTCCTCACAAACAAACTGCACATGCACACCTGCCATCTCCACCCTGACCCACACCTGCCAGCAGTGAAGGAGACAGTGGAACAGGTTAGTCTATGACAGGCCACAGGGGCAGGCCAATAGCTTCCAGTCACAACTGAAGCTCATGCGTCCCTGGCACAGGCTTGCACAACTGCTTACACACACAAGGTAAGAGTTTGCATCAGAACTGCTTTCAGGACCAATATAAAATTATAAACCTGAAGAAGCTGCTGTTCCCCATTGATCTTAGTCTCATGACTACCTCCATGACCTCACTCTCTGTAATGATACCACAGTAGAGGTAAGTGAAAAGTTCTGTCACGGCTGTTCACCAAGAATACTGATGTGAACTTTTCATTGAAGTCAAGGTTCAACCCAAGATGTTTAAACAAGACAAATGTCTGTACATGGTTTGCACTAGGACTAAGCTTTCTCAACTGGGCACACATTTGAAGTGAATATGAATGGCATCTTATAAGAACTCATCAGTCTCATTTTGTCATCCAACGTCTCTGGAAGATTGTCTTATATTGATCCTTCTATCCCCAGAATCTCTTCTGACATAGCACTAAATTTAGAGCCAATGGAATTCTGGGACCCACTCCAATACAGACTTCTACATACAGAGAGAGGGGAATGGCCAGCCATAGCAAGCTGACTGACCCCTTCACACACAGAGAAATGGGCAGTGACAAGGTGCCCAGTGGAGGAAAGCGCTCAGGATCAGGAGGCATCCCCAACTTCTCTAAGACTTCACAGCACACACACACAGCCCTATCCCCTTAAGTGCCTCAGGAAAGTCAATGTTGAGAATAAACTGGCATCATGACCTTCAGAGAGAGAGTTACACAATCTTTTGTTACCTCTTGGTGTGGTAGAAGGAACTGTAGTGGGCTCTGCACGTCCAGATACAGGTGAGGGAGAAAAATGAGAAACATGATGTTAAGTCTCCATTGAGAAAAACCAAGACCTACATGTGCAGTGAACGTGCTGATGGGGTGTGATTCAAGGTCTGTACTGGGTAATGCTATGTGACTTGACACTAGTGAGTAATCTATGTAGTCTTGAGTTCTCCAAGTCTAAAGGCTATTTTTTATAGAAAGTGTTATTAGCCTACAGACCCTAGTTCTAACTTGCCTTCATATAACTTGCACTGAGTTCTAGAGAACCATTACAAAAATATTTCTGACATGTACACATGTAATTAATTGTTCTTACCTAATTACACTTGCTGATAGACCAATGTAACATTCACTATCAAATGTGTGGAGTGCCAATTTACCTCATTTTTGGATGGGAATGCTTTTTTGGTTCAGTATCTCTGGAAGTACTCTAGGCTAGACTGAAACACAAGATCCTACAAGCTCAGCATCATGAGTGGTAGACTAGTGTGTGTGCTTATATGCATAGGTGTGTGTGTGTATATTTATGTAGTCGCTTGTGTTGTGTATATGTGTAGTTGTAATTGTGTGTATAACCATGCTCATTAGTTTTTTTTTTTTTTTGGTTTTGTTTTGTTTGTTTTATTGCTGTTTTGGAAATGACTCTAAACTGTCCCCTTTAAATGAGACACAAACATAAAACATAGGTTTAAATTACTTTAAAAGAGCCATGGCTCTTGGACAAAGTGCCTTCAAGAGTTGACGCAATGCCAGCATTAGAATGAAGATATCAAGATATTAATCCACTGTAGCAGGCCATCGGCTTCTGAGTAACCTTCATAAGGTCTCACATATGAAAAAATTTGACCTCTCCCCACACAGCAGACCCACATATAAACATGGTGGAATCTCAGGAAGGAATATGGCTTAAGTGAGACTTAAAGCCAGTCTCATTCTTGGGACACCTCATAGGCATTGGGCCAATTGAATTGCCAACAAACTCTGGGCTAGCCAGGGTTATGG
>NW_022196904.1:120166047-120169201 GCF_008632895.1 Mastomys coucha | reverse complement strand
CCCAGGCCATCAGAGTCTAAACTATACTGGTGTGCCACCAACACCTCTCATTGGAGGAACTCAAAGAGATGGAACGGGACCTGTGATGTCCCAGGATGGGGGTCAAGACATCCACAGTAGCTTTATAAGGCCTCAGATGAAAGGAAATGACAAAGGTAATGGCCAAGCAGAGTTTTGATTTCCTCTCCAGGCACTGAAGTCAGAGACTCTGCTCCCTGGACTGGCCAAGGTACTGAGTGAACATGGGGACCTCGGGGCACTGAGAATGGTCAATTAAACCCCTAGCAGCCAGACCTCCTTGGTGGCCCCTGAAGGTGTCTCCTCTGGCTGATCCTCAACAACTTGCACAATTCGGGTACATAATCCATAGCATATATGTCCATGTAGGCTTGAAGTCTTATTGAGAAATTTCCCTGAGAGCTTAGGACTCCATGTGCTCTGCCTTCTACCCATTTTCTGGATCAGAAGTGAGCTTGTAGGTTCTGGGGACAATAGGCCACAGGGATACAACACAGTACAACTTACCATCTGTGGTTAGGACAGTTGTATAGAACACATCTGCAGAATGAGAAAGGAAGAATTATTCATTGGCTGTTGGCCCTCACTTGAGGAACTCAGAGGCAGAAGCTGCAATCTCCCATGCTAAAGGCCTTTCATCACTAGAAATGCTGTAATTCACTGTGGGCCCCGACAATGACCCTTCTTTAACTTGCCACTGAATTGTCACCATGAGCATCTTTTGGCCTCACTCTCCTTCATCTCTGTTTCTCTTCCATCCAAAAGACTATCTGGTTCACCAATCCCTCCAATATAGACACAAAGTATCCAAAAGTCATTTGGATATTTCTGTAGCTCTAACAGAAACTCTCATTAGAAACACTTGCCATTGCTAAAACAGTCCTGAGAAAGTGGCTCTGATTAGCAAAAGAGGTGATTTCCAGTGATTATTACAGAAGGACAAAATAAACACAGTTAAATTGTGCTACTAGCAGGAACTCAGTCCTTCTACTATTGCTTAGTATTGTCTCCGTCCTTGTCTAGTATTGGTGGGGCGTGATCATCATTGTCACACTACGTTTCATGTTACATGTGCACAATACATACTACCTATCAGTAATTGCACTGGCAATCCACAAGGAAACACATGTACACACACACGCGCACACACACACACATTCAATCACACAAAGGCTGCTTCTGCATACACTCCATCTTTATCAAGGTCAAGGATGCATGATGGTCGTATCACAGAACTCCTCTCTCTAGCTCTCCAGCCTGTTCCCCCACTGGAAGGATGCACATGACTGGCCAGTCAGCAGGCAGCATGCTTCTGCATGGTGTGGTACCCTTAAGCCTCTCACAGTTAAATCTGAGCTGGTTGTGAGAGGAAACAGACAGCAGCTGTGTGGTAGCAGGAAAGAACAGGTTCAGCGTCCTGACAACAGGAATTGGCCAGGGTGTACCCTTTGGTGGCTTCTTTGCGGTTTTGAGAACTCTGAGGTCTGAGAGTGATAGGTTGGAGTGGATGCAAGGTGAGGGGATCTGACAGTTGCTGTTGGAGATCTTCACAGGATGCTAGAGAGTTTGCAAAGGCCACCAGAGCCTTCAAAGGTGTTCCCAAAGGAGGCCCTGGGACTGAAGAACACAGTCTTGCTGCCCTCTGCTGGTCACTCTCTGAATTTTCCCCCTACAGAACTGCCACCCTTAGTTTGGCCCTTTCTTGAAGTTATTCAAAATGATTCCTCTGCATTCCCTGCCAGGAACATATCCTGATGATAGCACATACTTCCTGTAATCGCGGAGCATTGATTATGTACAATGTGCTTAATTTTGGAAGGAAGAATGCGTGACTGTTTTCCACTACCCCTTCTGACATGAGGCTAAAGGTAACATCATCCATCATGTGACCGAAGAAAAGAAAGAAGAATGAAGAGGAAGGGTGGGGATTGGTAGGGTCTGCCCAGCAGTTTGACACCCATGTCTCTCATCTCTACTCCATTCCTGATTTCTGTACCCAATGATTGCACCATGTTCCACCAGACAGCAGCAGCAGCAGAAGGAGCACCAGCAAGAGCACCACCCACAGCAGCAGCAATGCTGGCCATCTGTCCTAGTTATCTCCAGTATCAACTGGAGCTCCAGCTATGTCATGTAAAGGACTCTCCACCTGGGAGTTGCCCAGATCAGAACTGTCTGTGGCCCTGTCTGTATGAATAATAATTTTCAGGGCAAGGCCAGCCCAATATCCTTGGACAGGTGAGCCAGTGCTATATAAGAACACTAGCTAAGGATGAGTCAGAAAGCCAGTAAGCAGGGCTCCTCCATGGCCTCTGCTTCAGTTCCTGTCTCCAGCTCCTGCCCTGGCTTCACTCAGTGATGGATGGTGACCTGTAAGACCTTTCCTTCTCCAAGTTGCTTAGAGCCAGTGTGTGGTCACAGCAACAGGATTCACCCCCAGTGTCATCAGTGGCCCAAAGCCAGAGACAAGAGCAAAGGAGAAGGCCTTCCCGTTATCTGTACCCCCTGGGATCCAACACAAATAAAGAAAAAGCTCCGTTTTAGAATTGGATCTACTATGTAGAAATGGTCTCATACCGGGTTTAAGGATAGCATCAACTCCACTGTACTCCTCCTTGGAAACTAGGGGTGGGATCAGTGTTTCACTTTTGGCTATATGCACTGAGCAAGTTTTTGATAAAAATGATTTTCATATCTTTGGGGGGTGAGTAAGGAGAGATAAAAATTTCTGGGCTGGATGTGACAAACACATCATGTCAGATGTGATATATATATATGAGAGAGAGAGAGAGAGAGAGAGAGAGAGAGAGAGAGAGAGAGAGACAGAGACAGAGACAGAGACAGACAGAGAGAGAGAGAGAGAGAGAGAGAGAGAGAGAGAGAGAGAGAGATGGCTGGATATGATGGCAAAATCTTGGAATCCTAGAAATCTGGAAACTACAGGCAAGAGATCAGGAGTTCAAGGGTACCCTTGCCAAAAACAGCAAGTCTGAGGTTAGCCTGGCCTAGGTGGGTCTCAAAAAATAGTAAATTAAACAAACCAATGGCAAACAAATGGTCCTGTAATCTTGTTAATATTAGATTCCTGGTAGACAAGCAGGAGTTGGCCCAAGTGTGAAGAGGGGACGTTATCCTT
>NW_022196904.1:120163567-120163959 GCF_008632895.1 Mastomys coucha | reverse complement strand
ACCAGAAGTTCTCCTGGACTCCCAGGGAAGACAGACTCAGGCTTTTTACAGATAGAGCTGAGGTTGATGTTCCAGGGTGAGTGCTGCCAGAGAGGACCATAAATAATTCAGTTACTCATAAACTCCTATGTGGACTCCATGACTTTCCAAGTAGGACCTGACTTTCTGCACTGCACTAATTGCAAAGAAGAAAGTCATGACAACCTGTGGACATGACAGGAAACCAGGGTTCTTCATTACTGGCACGTTCCATGGCTTCCCTGTCTCACATAAACTCTGAGTCACTAGAAACTGAGAGCCTTCCTTGGGACCCTGACTGAGGACGGCATTGTCCTGGATATTCACCAACTCTTACAAAGACAAGATGAATAAAGCCAGAATGGAGATCTGAC
>NW_022196904.1:120111318-120130047 GCF_008632895.1 Mastomys coucha | reverse complement strand
TTAAAGCCAGTGTGTAGTCACAACAGGATTCACCCCCAATGTCATCAGTAGCCCAAAGCCAGAGACAAAAGCAAAAGAGAAGGCCTTACCGTTTTCTGTCCCCCCTGGGATCCACCAACCTGAATAAAGAAAAACTCAGTTTAGAATTGGATCCGCTATGTAGAAATGGTCTCATACAAGGTAAAAGTTAGCCTCAACTGCACTGTACTCCTCCTGGGAAATTGGGCATGGGATCAGTGTTTCAGTTTTGGCTATGTGCACTGCTCAAGGTCTTGATAAAAATGATTTTCATTTTTTGGGGTCGTGGGTAAGGAGATATAAAAACTTCTGGGCTGGAGGTGACATACACATCATGTCAGATGTGATATATATATGTATATATACATATATATATACATGTGTATATATGTGTGGTGTGTGTGTATGTGTGTGTGTAGAGAGGGGGTGTGAGCTGGACATGATGGCATAATCTTGGAATCCTAGAATCTGGAAACTACAGACAAGAGATCAGGAGTTCAAGGGTACCCTTGCAAAAAACATCTAGTCCCAGGTTAGCCTGGCCTAGGTGGATCTCAAAAAAAATAGTAAATTAAACAAACCAATGGCAAACAAATGGTCCTATAATTTGTTAATATTAGATTCCTGGTAGACAAGCAGGAGTTGGCCCAAGTGTGAAGAGGGCACCTTATCCTTACATATCATCTGCCAACCAGAGATCCCTGAGCCCACTTCATGTCTCCTAGTCAGAACTTCATGCAGCACGACTGAATCCAAGACCTCCACTCAGACAATCTATTTGTTTCTGCTATATACTGAACTTTGAAGCCAGGACAATATAAAACAGAAGACTGTAATTTTCTTAGCTTGGGACCCTTTATGCTATAGCTGTCAGGAGTTTCTATTGTCATTATATGTCTAGATGGGACACTATATTTCAGCCTAGTGTCATTCATTACCATGTAGTGGGCCAGTGTCCACCATAACATAGGAGGAAATTATACACTGATATGAGTCTATAATTTCAAAGTACTTACCAGTTGTGGGACTGCTTGTTTGAGAATCTGTGAAAGGAATAAAAGCAAATTCAGACTGTGCGTGTCACCCATAAGAATCATGGCTAAAATCCTTTCTGAAGCGATAGCTTCTACACCTATGCTATGTGTGCCTCACCCCAGAGACAAAGCTCAAACACCTAGGTACCTTTCTCATCAGTCAAAAGAGCAAGGGCAAAGGTCGGGGCCCTTTGTACCATGGGCTCCTTCACAAATCACACAGGTGGTGAATCTACCATAGGGAAGAGTAAAAGCAAGACCTCCTTGGTGGCCCCTGAAGGTGCCTCCTCTGGCTGATCCTCAACAACCTCCGCAACTCAGGGACATAATCCATAGCATATATGCCCATGTAGGCTTGAAGTCTTATTGAGAAATTTCCTTAGAGCTTAGGACTCCATGTGCTCTGCCTTCTGCCCATCTTCTGGATCAGAGGTGAGCTTTTGGTTCTGGGGACAATAGGCCACAGGGATAAAACATAGCACAACTTACCATCTGTGGTTCGTTCAATTGTAGAGAACACATCTGCAGAACGAGAAATGAAGAATTCATTGGCTGTTGGCCCTCAAATGAGGAACTCAGAGGCAGAAACTGCAATCTCCCATGCTAAAGGCCTTTCATCACTAGAAATACTGCAATTCACTGTGGGCTCCGACAATGATCCTTCTTTAACTTGCCACTGAGTTGTCACTATGAGCATCTTTTTGCCTCACTCTCCTTCATCTCTACTTTTATTCCATCTGAAATACTATCCAGTTCACCAACAGCCCCAATGTAGGCACAGAGTATCCAAAAGTCATTTGGATATTTCTATAGTTCAAACTTAACCTCTTATTATAAACATTTGCCATCACTAAAATGGTTCTGAGATAGTGGCTCTGACTAGCCAAAAGGTGACTTCCAGAGATTATTCTGGAAAGGCAGATAAAGCCACTCACAGTGTGGCTGGCAGGGCCATGGTCCTTTTAAGTGTCATCTCAGGTGGGATGTGATTCACTCAGTCACACTATGTTTTCTGTGACATGTGCACAGTCCATGATACAAAAAACTGCCTATCATTGGTTTATCTAGCAATATTCTTGGTGACACACAATTGACTGCAATCCTGGGTGGCTTCTTTGTAGATTAAAAGATGCCTTTTATTTGAATGTATACCAGCCATTCAATCAGCAGCTATTTCATGGGATTTGCTTGGTTGGATCAGGGAGAATTTGTCATCCCCAAGATGGTGTGTTTTTGTTTATCATGTAATCTCGAATAGAGAGAACATATTGGTCACTCATTGTTTTGCATTTTCTTTATACTATTAGGTGGTAAGGACCAGCAGTTGCCTCATCCTCTTCTTCCCTGTAGGTTAAAGATGATCTTGGTCCAAGTCATCAGAGCTGTTCACTGAGTGATGGTGTCAGTGAGCTCTGAGGAGACAGAAGCTAAAATCTGTCTTCACCTCCTCCCAGTTTGGGGCTTCGCAGACTCAATGTCATCGTCTATGAACAGAGCCTCTGACATCAAATAAGGCATGACTTATAGCAGAGCATGTAAGCAGTCACACATGTGCGTGTGCGCACACACACACATGTGCATGAGCACACACACAATCACAGTGTTGCCTAGGAGTATACATGTAACAGCTAGAGACCACAACAGCACTACCTGAACACACGACTCCGGCGTCTTCCCTGTGGCCACAGTCATGGTTGTACCACCCGTCATGTTGACAGCTGGACAGGTAGGATTCCCGTCCTGAGCAGTGCACAGCTCCCAAGAGAATGTTCCCTGAGCCCTGTCCAAAATGGGCCCCTCCTGGTGCTGACACAGAATGGCCACAGCCGAGCTGTCGACAGACGACATCTGCATCCTGGATGTCCCAGCTGTCATCACACACGGTGCCCCAGTAGCCTTGATACAGGACCTCCACCCGGCCCTGACAGCGGTCACCGCCATTCACCAACCTCAGAGGCAAACCTGCATTGACACAGTGGGAACTGCTCTCCTGGCATGCTGGGCTCTGTGGCTTCTGTGTCCTGCACCAGCATCACCAGGACCTCCCTCCTCCCCTGACCTGCAGGGCTGTCTTACTTGTCATTCCCCACCCCAGGAGCCAAAATGTTACTTTCTACATCATCTTCCCCATATCCTCTGGAAATTTCCCAGACAAGGGTCTCTCAAGGTCACCTCTGCAGTCCTAATTTAGCCCTGACAGTCCCAGTGTAGAACTCCAGACTCATACTGGATATCATTCCATCAGCCTCCAGGATATCCATGTCAACTACTCCAAATTCAGTCCTCCACTGGGATCTTTGATGCCACCATGCACAGCCACAAGTGTGCTGGAATGCGGACGTCACATTTGATGTCTGTTTCTCTCCACCTTCACTCTTTGCTGGAACGAAGGCTCACCCACTAGGTTTACCTCTCCCCTCTCCAACCTGCACTACTCTGTGACCTCTCCATTCAACTTTGCCTCTGTCTAGCTCTTATCTAATGCTGCTTATCACAGATCTTCCCATTCTCTCTGAAGGGCTGTCTGGAGGACTCACCCATGTCCAGTGGCTGCTCCTTAAGTTTTATCTTGACAAAACACTTATGTATTTTAGTCACTTCCCAGTCCAAACTACTTCCTCATAGTCCAGGAATAATGGCTCACACCTTTAATCCCTGCACTACTAGGGCAGAATCGAGTAGGTTTGTGCAAATCAAGGTCTACATGGTCTACATGAGGAATTCCATACAGGGCTACATGGTAAGACATCTCTCTCTCTCTCTCTCTCTCTCTCTCTCTCTCTCTCTCTCTCTCTCCCTCCCTCCCTTCCTCCCTCCCTCTCTCTCTCTCTCACACACACACACACATACACACACACACACATACACACACACACATACACACACACAAAGGGAGCTTCTGCATCCACTCCATCTTCATCAGGGTAAAGGGTGCAGTGGTGTCCATCTAACAGAAGTCCTCCCTCCAGCCTGTTCCACCACTGTAAGGATGCATATGACTGGGCAGGCAGCAGGCAGCATGCTTCTGCATGGTGTGGTGGCTCTAAGCCTCTCACAGTTAAATCTGAGCTGGTTGTGAGAGGAAACAGACAGCATCTGTGTGATAGCAGGAACAGATTCAGCATCCTGGCAGCAGGAGCTGGGTCCTCAGTGTACCTCTCTGCAGCTCTTTTGTGGTTGTGAGAACTCTGGGGTCTGGGAGTGATAGGTTGGAGTGGATGCAAGATGAGGGGATCAGACAGTTGCTGTTGTTGGAGATCTTCAGAGGGTGCTATGGGGATTGGCAAAGGCCAACTGAGCCTTGCAAGGTGTTCCCAAAGAAGGCTCTGGGTCTGAAGGAGACATTCTTATTGCCCTCTGCTGGTCACTCTCTGAATGCTCCCCCTAGAGAACTGCCAGCCTTTCTGGAGATTAGTCAAAAAGCTTTCCCTAAAGTTCTTGCCAGGAAAGTATTGTGATAATAGCACATATTACATGTACTAGATGAGTATTGATTATGTGCAGTATTTAATTTTAGATGGAAGAATCCATGGCTGTTTTTCACTAGTCCTTCTAATAAGAGGCTAATGCTAAGTTCATCCATCACATGACTGAAGAACAAAGAAAAGAATGAAGAAAAGGACAGAGATTGGTGGGGTATGCTCAACAGCTTGATACCCACATCTCTCATTTCTAATGTCTTTGCCCAACGATTTTGTTGGATTCTACCAGAGCAGCAGCAGCAATGCTGGCCATCTGTCCTAGTTATCTCCACTGTCAACATGGCTCCAACTGAGTCATATAAAGGACTCTTAATCTGAGAGTTGCCCAGATCAGAATAACCTGTGGCCCTGTCTGTGTGGAGTGTCTTGATTGATAACTGTCAGGGAAAGGCCAGCCCATTGTCCTTGGGCAGGTGAGCCTGTGCTGTATAAGAACACTAGCTATACATGCATGAGTCAGAAAGCCAGTAAGCAGGGCTGCTCCATGGCCTCTGCTTCAGTTCCTGCCTCCAGCTCCTGCCCTGGCTTCACTCAATGATGGATGGTGACCTGGAAGACCTTTCCTCCTCCGAGTTGCTTAGAGCCAGTGTGTGGTCACAGCAAGAGGATTCACCCCCAATTTCATCAGTAGCCCAAAGCCAGAGACAAGAGCAAAGGAGAAGGCCTTGCAGTTATTTGTCCCCTCTAGGTCCCACCAACCTTAAAAAAGCCAAATCTCAGTTTAGAATTAGATCCACTGTGTAGAAATAGTCTCATACAGGGTACAAAGTTAGCCTCAACTGCACTGTACTCCTCCTGGGAAATTGGGATCAGTGTTTCACTTTTGGCTATGTGCACTGCCCAAGGTCTTGATAATTTTTTTTTTTGCAAGAGGAGATAAAAGCCAGGGGGTTGGAGGTAAATTATATGTCATTTCAAATGTGATAAGAGTTGGGGATGGTGACACAATTCTAGATTCTTAGAACCTGGAAACTACAGGCAAGAAGATCAGGAGTTCAAAGGTAACATTGCCTACATAGCATGTCTGAGGTTAGCCTGAGCTAGGTAGGTCTTAAAATAGAGTGAATAAACAAACCAATGACGAACAAATAGGCCTATAACCTTGCTAACATTAACTTCTGATTAGTCTTGGGACAAGTGTGAAGAGGGCACGTTATCCTTACATATCATCTGCCAACCACAGATCCCTGGGCCCACTTCATGTCTCCTAGTCAGGAGCCTAGTCTCCTGCCTTATACTGAAATTTGTGTCTGGAGCAACACAAAAGTGAAGATTATAATTGTCTTAGCATAGGATCCTTGATGCTATAGCTGTCAGGAGTTTCTATTGTCATTACATGTCTAGATGGGACACTATATTTCAGCCTAGAGTCATTTATTAACATGTGTTAAGTCAGCATCTCTCACAACATAGGGGGAAATTATGCACTGATACAGGTCCATATTTTCAAAGTACTCACCACGTGTGAGAGTAGTTGCTTCAGATGCTGTGAAAGAAATAAAAGCAAATTCAGACTCTGTGTTTCACGTTTCCTGCCAAAAACCTTCTTAGGAAGCAAGAACAGACTAGGAACACCTGGAGTCACCTTCACCAACCCCTGAAGAGATAGCTTTTACACCTTTGCTGTGTGGGCAGGCCCCTTAGATCCCAACTCAAATACCCAAACACCGAGGTTCCATTTTCACTGGTCAAAACAATAAAATAGTCTTAGTAATATTCCAGTTGGCCCTCTGTATCCATGGGCTCCTTCACAAATCACACAGGTGGTGAATCTATCATAGGAAAGAGTAAAAGCTTGCCTCTGTGTTATTGAGCATGAAACCCTTTCCCTCTAGCCATCCTCACTTGAGTGATGTGGTACAGCACTGAGTCACACAATGCTGATATTCTATGAGGGACTAGATTTGGGATGACTGGAAGGACACAGGAGGATGCCTGTGGGTCACACACTAGTTAATAAAAGACTTGAGTGTCAGACACTTTGGGTAGAAGCAAGGAAGTTCCTGGAATCCTTTTTCTTTAGAACCTGAGAGATAATGGCTCAGGAATGGTGAGGATGTGGTTAATGTTTGGATTGCTTCCCAAGTCCCCTCTTCCGAGAGATATTCCGAGACCCATACTACTCTAAGGAAGTCACATGTGGATAAAACATTAGAAAAATACCCTAAATGGAGCATGACCATCTTAAGACTTATTCTACCTTCTAGTCCTACAGAGTGGCGGGCAGGTGTCTCATTCCTTTACTCTGTAGAACACAGCATGTTACCCCACTTGCAAAAGAGTAAACTGGGTTTTACTTCAGGAGAGGGGCTGTCCCAACAGTGTCCTTGGCTCTGCCATTGACCAGCAGCAATGCCCTAGCCCCTCTCCTGTCCAGCATGACCTGTGCTCCTAACTCTGTACAAAGACAGCACTGAAGTCACACATGCAGTAGACTCAGCCCCCTCTGCTCCCTGCATGCAGAGGCCATGGCTTAGTCTGACCTAGCTGTTACTACAGTGCCAGCAGGCCTTACTCCAGGCTCAAATTCTGGCCCAGCTCCCATATAGATGGTGTCCCTCATTTGAACGATGGAGGTGGTGGTGCCTATCTTTGGGGTGTTACCTAGCTTGAATTAGAGAAGAAGCTCAAGTGGAAGAGGATCAGTTTCCCCTCTGTGTGCTAAAGCCACAGCATGCATACCTGTATATAAGCACACATGTAGGGCAAGCATGCATATCTGTATGTAAGTACACATGTAGATAGCATCACATTAAAAGAACAAACTCTCTCAGCCCCATAGCACTACTGCTTTTTGATCCTTTGTGGATAACAGCAAGGCTATCTGTCCTCTAGGACTATGGTGATTCCAGGTCACTGGGCAAGGACAGAGCAAGTCTGTCACCCTGAAAGCTGCCCTTGCCTCCCATTTCACACTCTCTAGAAAGACAGACAGCCTGACCAGTTCTAGGCTGCCTCAGTCTAAAGCCCCTTGGTCAGCAGTGCAAGCCTGAGGATTTAGTCTTGGAGCGATATTCTCATGAAAGCCATTCCCTAAATGAGTCTTCATCTTTAACAGGCCCTCACCCAGCCTGGGGAGAGTGAGCATTCTGGAATTCATCTGTAAATGTTGCAAAAGTATGAAACCTAGACACAGAGACTCCGAAGGAAGAAAGAAAAGAACAGGGTGTGCAAAGAAGAAATGAAGAGAGGAGGGAGGGGAGGAAGGAGGAAGAACTGTGGGAGAGAGATGAAGAGATAGGATATCCAGGAAAGGGAAGATGGAGAGAAGAGAAAGAGACAGACAGACAGACAGACAGACAGACAGACAGACAAAGAGAGACAAACAGAGAGGCAGAGAGGCAGAGAAAAGAGGACAGACATAAAAACAGAGAGACAGAGACAGATAGAGGGAGGGCAGACAGAAAGAAGAAGATGGGACAGACAGGGTGTCCTCTGTGAGATGACACATTCAGCCATGTGGAGGACTGGCCCGGTAAGTCTTCCTCGCTCATTACTTGACCCTCTGAGAACATGAAACCATGTTAGAGTGACTGAGCTGCAAGTAAGTGACTGGCACACTGACACCATCCTGTTTGTCTGTCACTGGACTTGACTTTGCTCAGCAAATAGTGGCCACAGAGCCAGACATACAGAAGAGAAGGCACATGCAGAACATCTATATAGGCTCGTCTCCATCCAGTTTCACAGCACCCAACCTGTGTCTTTAGCAGGTTTAAGTCCTCTTCCTAATGCCCATAAGCCTTTCCAGAGCCTGGGGACTTCTGAGCACAGTCAATCATTCCCTTCATTGAACAAATCCTTGAGAACACCAACAGAATGCCTGGCTTCTTCCCTACCACCACCGCTTCTATTTCTCAAGCAGACACATGCCTCCATATACTTACAAATATTTACAATTATTAGCAAAGAGCCTCCTTGAGATGGACAGTCACACAACCATGAACAAACTCATCCAACCCACCAGATCTAAGGTTTGCAGGAGCACAATTCATGACTATAAATAAATGAGACAAAATACCTGAGGAAAGGACTTGCCCCCACAAAAGACATATTTCAAAGATAACGACGGAGATCCCCATTGTGCTGGTTCCTCTCGATTTGGGTAGAAATTCCTTGACATTTATAAGTTCCTGAGTGGAAGGAGGTGTGCCCTCTTGGGTGGTATGCTTCTATTGCTGCTATAAATCAATATGACGGAAGTGAGGAACTTTGTTAACAGTTTGGCTAATCCGTGGGAACAAGGTTAGGTGTGTTTGATTGATTGTGATAGGAAAAACCTGGCTGTTGCCCAATGTAGAAGGCCTGACTTCGGTGATAAAACTTCCTTCTTGGTGAGCATTGAAGACTCCCAGTGGCTCCCTGAACATGGCCTTGATTTTTATCTTGGAGAGTCCAAGCAATTTATGGGAAGCAGGATGTGGGCTGATGGGCAAATAAGAGACACGGTGCCAAGGGGAAGGCATGCTGCCCTCCTAGTTAGCTCTTGTGGACATCACCAAGGCTCAGAGGACTGAGAATTCCCTTGCACACTGACTAGAAGTAGAAGGCATGAAGAACTGTTCCACCCAGACCATGCACTTGTCCCAGCTTCCACCAGATGACCCCCCAACATCTTCATCTCAGCTAAGAAATCCATGACCTCGAACAGAAGCATTCCCCAACCATCTTACGCTGCTTTGATTTCTTGTCCTCAGCAATTACACAGTGTGATGCTCAGATTTTAGGAAAGCCACGGAACTTGCCCCTTGTTTCTGTCTGTCTGACGTTCTAATCCTCCTCCTTGGGTTTATGATGTAAATATTCCCAAACTCTTTGGGATGCTCCAGTTTGTATTCCAGGATTCTGATAGACTCGATGAAGACTCTGAGAAGGTTGCTTGACATTTGTAAGATAGTCTCTGCGGTGGAATGTGCTGATAAGAAGCAGCCAGCTCAGCAGAATTGACTGTTCTCTGGCCTGGTGAGTAGGGTCTTGCCACATAAGACCCCGGGGTACCTTGCTTCCTTTACCTTGCCCTGTTAACACACAGTCTCTGTCACTTGATTCTAGTGAGATGCTGTGCAGTCATCTTTAGGGACTGAGACTCTGCCTCTAATCTCATCCAAAGGCAAGCTACATTCCAGATTTGGCTTCTGTGTTGACTAGGGTCCTCAGACAGTGGGGACAGCTCTTTCAGAGAGGTCCTCCTTCACAAAGATTGTCCCATCACCCATGGCAGACTTTGAAGTAGAACTTGATCCTCAGACGTCTAACTGCACTAATTACACTGCTCAGATTCTATTGGTACACCACGAAACCAAATCAGTCATTGACAATGGAAGTGTATTTTGGCTTTAGAATGAGTCTGTGTGAGAGACTAAAACATATCCTAATAGTTTGTTTCAGAGCAAAGAAAAAGAACAAGGAAACTGAATGACATCCAAGGGCAGCTCTTATCCAGATAAAGGGTAACTGCCAAGGACCTCCTCAGGCAGTTTCTGCACAAGGAACTGTTCTAGGCACCTCTAAGTGCTTAGCATCACAACTGCCCCTCCAAACCATGGATGTATGGTCCCAGGTATGTTGGAGACATGGGAGAATTGACTAGGCCACCTCCAAGCCAGAGCATGCATGGGCATGGCCACAGAGCGTGAGATGAGCCTGTTCAGGTCATCTAAGGATTCCTGTTGGATTCCAGCTGGGTTAGACAGTGGGATATATTGGCCTTTGGACAGAAGTAAGAGGTGGGCTCATTTCTTCCATCAGAAAGCTTATGGCCGGGCTGGTGAAATGGCTCAGCGGGTAAGAGCACTGACTGCTCTTCCAAAGGTCCTGAGTTCAAATCCCAGCAACCACATGGTGGCTCACACCACCCATAATGATATCTGACACCTTCTTCTGGTGTGTCTGAAGACAGCTACAGTGTAATTATTTACAATAATAAATAAATCTTTAAAAAAAAAAAAGAAAGCTTATGGCCCAGAAGAACTGATATTGGAGTCCATTAAAGATGCCCAGCTGGAGGATCCCCTTTTCCCTTCAGTCTCTACCTGTATCTGTGAACTCAATGGAAAGAAGAAAAGGAAACAAAGATGCCGCCAGTCCCCACCACAGTCTAAAAAGATAGATAGGGCAGAATGAAGTCAATTGTACCCATGTCAGACCTACCCTAGAGTCTAAAACTTAGCTGCACAATTCTTAGAGGGTGGAATGGTATGGTGTGCATCACGAGGCACATGGCAAGGCAACGCTGGGTTGAAATTCATCAAGATTGAGTGCAAGCCCAACAGAGGCTACCCCAAAAGGTAGATAGATGGGTCTTGGACCCTACAAGATGGAAGACTATTTTCCTCTTAGATGAACCACCCTACCCTGAGCATTTTTGCACTGAAACCCTGGCTTTCAAAGAGTGGGCTCTGGACTTCATGTATCTGCTAAGAGCTTGTCACATAAAAGCCAAGGCTGCATCATAAGGCCTTGTGATGTGTTTCAACAAGTCATTCATGGGTTCAGAACCCAACTCAACATAGAGAATATCTGCATGCAAGAACACACAAAGAACTTTGCCGGTGTGCCAGATTTGCTTTACTTCTGGGTACACACAGACAAACAAGGCACAAGGCTTAACTCCAATCACCAGGCAGCGTCAGTGAACATAGGACAGCAGTTATGTTGGAGAAATATGTGCATGGCAAATGCAAGAAACCAGAATGGCCTCCAAACGGGCTTTGAGTCATTGATACCAGCTAGAGGTGCCACCTATGAGACAGGGAGCTCAGAAGGAAAGTGGGAATTTGGAGGGCATGTGTCCCCTGGGCTGTGGCCCATCCACTGCTCTTCTTCTTTCTCCTCATTGTCCATGAGTCTGCAGCTCTATTCTGCAGCTTTACTGGCAGTCACTATTCCACGGACTCCACATCTCTCCACCAGCCCTGCTCTCAAGTCCTTTGTAACTTACAGGCTACCTCCATCTTGTGAAAATTGTCCTGCAGATCTGGCCAGAAGACGAGGACCAGGGTCAAAGACCTACTGAAGCACGTACTACCAAGCAGCCAGTGGTAGCTAGGATTGGGCTATACATAAGGGGCCCATACCCACTCGACTTTTGGGAGAGTGGAGAAATCAGTACCTGGTGATCCCAGGGCTTTTGTCTAGAATGTGGAAACAGAATATTTGGGAATATAGTGGCAGAGAACACAGGTGAGGCTGGGAGAGGGAAGCTGGTGCAGGGAGTGGGTATAGGGCAAAAGGGAAATAAAACAAGGTGTGGACACTTCCCCACATACACGCCGAAGCCAAGGAAAAAAGGCAGGGGCCTAGGCCAAGATGGGCATTGGTCCAGCAGGCTATGATCTCTAATGTGGGCAAGGCTGGGGTGTGGCAGTATGACTGAGAGTCAAAGCTCGAGAAAGAAAAAGTCAGGGGGAGGGGTGAAGAAAGTCAGAGAGATCCATGCTTCAGGCCATGGGAACTTCCTTCTTCTAACTACATTCCACGAACCTGCGAATGTTCAGTCAGCCTTTGTCATTGGGTTTGGCAGGTGGCATTGAAAGAACACAACACACACTGTCACTCCAAGGAACTTGGCTTTAAATGTGTATGGGGTAATGATGGGTTCACAGCACTAAGCCAAAGCAAAGAAAATAAAAGTACCATTGGTGTTCCTGAGCTAAAGGGCAGCAGGGCCATAATGGGATTCTTATGTGTGGCCAGTGAAGGGGCAAACCACAGTGGAAGGCCTCCACAGAGCTCACTGACACTGGCTGAGTTCCTTGAGTAGAGGGATCATTTCAGTTTTATTTCCTGCTTCCTCATTACAGCCCTAGGCCAGAGAGCTATTTGAGCATGTGAGTGTGTGTGTGTGTGTGTGTGTGTGTGTGTGTGTGTGTGTGTCTGCATTCATGCATGTTGTCATGTAGTAAGTCACAGCAGATACATGACTAACACAAGCCTATCTTGGTGGACATAGTTAGACAAGCACACATTCTCCACTGCCTTGAAGGCCACCTTGCTAGTGGTTCTGATAGGACAGTGTCAGCCTCCAGTAGAAACAACCAGGGTCAGCGCAGAGCAGAGCAGGAGGAAACATTGTTTCACAAAGTGATCTCCATGGCTTCTAGCACATCCCCAGGCAAACAGCCTGGACTCTGCCAAGAGGCTCTGGTTGATGCAGTCCACCCTCCCTATGTCTCATAGGCCAGGGACCAAGGAACCTTTCTCACTCAAGCAGAAGGGACCACTAAGAGTCCTTGCCTCTGGTTCTAGTCCCACACAGAAACCTAATGCCTTCTTCTCCAGCTCCTGCACAGTCTCCTGCCCACCTCACTTTCTTCATACATCCTTTATCTCTCACACCATGCTGCTGCAGCGTACATCCAATGTGCACTCATTCTGGTCTTACTCAGAAGTTCCACCCCCACCTCTGCTCACCCAGCATGACCTCAAACAGCAGCTGGGAAGTCTTGCAATTGATATCACCTTCCTGCACCCTGTGGGAACAGTCCCACGTGCACTGGGCAGGCAGGACTTAGGGCGCAGCAGTACAGCTGTCCTACAGATAAAGAAAAGAGGCTCAAAGAGGGGATTCGGCCTTCCTAAGATGGTGATCAAGAAGTGAGGACAATGGGGCATGACTGTGACCTCACTGTCCCTCCCTGATTGGGGTGGTATTGCTTATGCCAAAGCAATTTGATGCCATTTTCAAAACCTTATACAATGCACTAGCAAACAAGGATCATATAAACAGAAAAATAATGGCAGACAAGGACACAGAAGCTGGAGAGACAAGAGGAAAGACTTGAGACATGCCAGGAGCCTTCCCCGTAAGCACCCCCATAGGCCTCCCCACCCTTCCCACCACCTGCTAGAGGGACTTAGCTACTAAAGATCAACTAGGATGGTGGCTGTGAGCCTTCTATCAGTCAAAGCAAAGATGGAAACAAGATCTCTATGGAGGCTGGGGATAAAGCTCATTTGAAAGTATGTTTGCCTGGGGTGAAGAAGCTCAAGGCTTGAGCCCTACACACCTGGAGGTGGGTGCATACCTATAACCCCAGCACTCAGAGTTAAAGGCAGGAACATCTGAAGTTTAAGGTCTTCCTTAGCTTCATAGCAAGTTCAAGGCCAGCTGGAATGCATGAAGCCCTATCCCAAATGTGTGTGTGTGTGTGTGTGTGTGTGTGTGTGTGTGTGTGTGTGTGTGTCTCCATAAAGCTTAACCCATCTCTTGGATCTTAGACGCATTGTTTTCCTGTTCCTGGGGCTGAAATCTCTTCTCAGAACTTAGAGACTACTTAAAGAACATTTCTTGTTTTCCAAGGAGGCTGCAAGATTGCACATCCTCTCCAGACCCCTAGTCAAAGTCTCCTCACCCCACCTGCTTCCTTTTTGCAAGCTTCTGTAGTTTTTTATCACCTAGATTAAGCCTAGAAATCCAGTAGGAATTTGGAGATAAGTCAGTGGCCCAAAGGGCCTGATTTTTCTACCCTTGCTTCCTGGTTGGCCAGAGAATTGCCTTGCTACTACCTATAGCCCAAAGGTTAAGATGGCTTTCCCCAGTGACAGACTAGACACAAGCTGCCTCCTCCAAGTCCTTCTGAAAGCTGCCTTCATTAGACAATAGACACTTACCATGGAGGGCCATTTGAGCTAGCTTCACTCCTCTAGGATGTTAAACATAACATAACAGCTGTCAGAAGGATGAGGGTGCTCAGAGCTGACTGTGCCATACTCAGAGGCCACTGAGCTGTTCTGGGAGCCTGTAAGACCCTCCAAGGAGATACCTGAACTTAGAAGCATATAGATTCTGATTCCCCATGCTTGACACAAGGAGAGCTGCAGAGAACATGGCCTGTGAGGCTGTTAAGCTTCCAGCAATCAAGATGTCCACACAAGATTTGCCTTTTCAAATATGCTTGGTTTATCCACACAAACATTCCTTAGAACTTCTTGCTGACATAAGAGTTAAATAGATATCTCATCAAGCGAGGGACATTAAGTGAGAAACGCTTCAGGGTTCCCCATGGCCAGTCTCCCATGAGGTCGCTTCAGAAGCTTGCAGACTGAACCAATATCTTCCATCAAGTCCTTCAGCTATGGTGGGCTGGGAGGATGGCACTGGCAGAGGGTCAGGAGGTCCTTGGGAGCATAGGCCAATGGCTAGTGCTCACAGGCCAGCCTGTGTGGGCCTAGCAACTGTGCAGGAAGTTCAATGGTCCCTGAAGCCAGGGTCCAACACAGAGTCTCAAGCCCTCTAACAGATGGACAGCACAGGCTGGAGAAGTCATGTCTGGGAGCACAACAATGTGATCCTAGAGATCGCCCCCAAGTTCAATTTGTGTATCACTTCAGTGGGTGAGAGCTTTGTGCTACCAGGGCTCACAGCTTGGGGCTGGTTCACTTCATCAACACCACTTGGGGTTAGCTCCTTAGCATATATCAAGGCCTGTTCTAGTCTAGGCTTTGGATCTGGGCTCTTCAGTGGTCTGCAAAGGCTTGCTTTTGAGAGCCAGCTCTTACTAGAACTGCCCAGTGGCAAGCTTAGGCATCATATTATTTCAAGTCACATAGAATAGCTTTTGAGTTACTTACTTAAGTAATGGTTACTTAAGTTCCTAGCAAGGGCCCAAGATGTCTTTCCTTAGTATTTGTTTAAAATTCCTAGATTAGTGGTCTACTGAAGCTTAAAAAAAAAAAAAGTAGTTCAAGAGATAAAGAATTACTTTTGTGGTCAGGGGAGGCTGAAGAGAGGGCTCAGTAGTCAAGGGCATTGACTTCTCTTCCAGAGGACCCAGGCTCAACTCCCAGCACTCACATGGCGGCTCACAATTGTCTATAACTCCAAGACCTGACACCCTTGCACAGATATAGATGTAGGCAAAATATCAATATATGTAAACTAAAAATAATAAATAAATTATGTTTTCAAAAGAAGAGTATAAGAATTACTTGTTAAGTCTCAAACCTGGAACACACTGCTAACTGAGGTGCCCATTAATGTATCAAAGCAGATGGCTGGCCATCAGTTTCTCCCAGCATCCCTCAGTCTCTACCTATTTCAAGATCCTCCTAGACGACATATTCCATGCCTACCCTAAACTCTTCAGCTCATCTGAGGCAGGGCTTCCCTTTTCCAAGCTCCTCTGGCTCCTTTATATCTCAACCATCTTGGCTATCTGTTGCATGTGTGAATTTTACGGTGTTCTTTGGATCCCAGTTGCCAAGATCCTCTGTTTTACTACCAGTTGTTAAATTCTTGCGTATCTAATTTACAAATTAAATTCTATCTAGGGTATTCATGTATCGGGGAAACATAGTCCACCTGGGGAATTGGTGGAGTCTACTGGGGCCTTGAAACACATCCTTCATGGATAAGGGGGCTACTGAACACTGTTGGGGTAACCTGCTGGCCTTATGGCTCATAGAGAACTCTGAGCTTAACTCAGCACTGAGGAGACCTGGTGGGCTTTTAAGAAGCAGGTAGTAAGAAGAAAGAAAAAGACATTGTTAGGCCTCAGACAGTACATATGTCTAGAAATGAGCCTAAGGTGGGCAATAGAAGAATTTCAGGTGGTTAGTTAAAAGCCAGCATTCCTCAGGAACTTGGGAGACAGGTTCTTGTCCCACCAAAGGAGTCATTTTCCTAGCTTCTGGCAGAAGGGACATATGGCTTTCCACTGACAGATAGAGGTGGTTACATATAAAAGGTTATATTGGCATCAGAATCCCTCCATCTTCTCACAAGTACGCATTATATATTTCAAAGCCTCTACACTAACATCTTGGCCCTTCCAACCTTTGTCTCCACCCTCGACCACCAACCCTGCTCCAGCTCATGGCTTCCAACCCTGCGGCTATTCTGCCTCCTTACAACCCACTATTCTCTATTACTCCTGCTCTTGCTTGCTCTCTTGTATCTCTACCATCATCTCCCACTTTCTCTCTTCTCTCGAAGATAGTATAAGGGCTGAAGCTAACCTGTAAGCCCATTTGCCCAAGCACAGATACCCTCCTGGAATGCTGAGCTGTTGTTCATGTAAGATAACAAGTCATGTGTTTTCACTTCAGTAAACATGATTGTTTGCCCCAACTGCACAGGATGTGCTTGATCACGTGGAGTCAGGAGGTGTGTAGACAGAAAGTGCATCAAGATGTGTGCTTGTCCCCGATTGGACAAAGCTGGGAAGTACCATGGCCCTCTGGCTTCTGCCTTTATGAGCACCTGACTAACTTTATTTGGCACCATTTTCTGGGAATCCTTGGCATGGACCTGCCCATCTTCCTGGCCAGTACTGAATAGAACTTGCTTTAATTGGTCAACCATAGATTTGGTTTTTTTCTTCAGTTTAACAATAGCCCTGGTCATGTCTGGTCTACTTCTTTCTCACTCTACTCTAGATTTTTCCAGATAATCCTGGATATCCCCCCCCTCTTCCTCTCTCTCATTCACAATAAAACCCTTCCCCTTAATGGAGCAGTCATTTCAGAAGATCTTTTCTTGTTATTGTTTTGGGGTTTTTTGTTTTGTTTTGTTTTTTGTTTTTTACTACACCTATTACATACAAAATGAAAGTTGGTCTGTCCTGGGAGGCATGAAAGATGTACTCTAATTTATTGAAGACAGATGTAGTCAACACACTGTTCCAGAGATCTGCAGAATTTCCAGGAAGACCACCATTCCTATCTGAAGGCATTTACAATTCAGGTGGAAGGGGGAAATTTTTAAAAACAAACAAAAACCCTCACTGGTGCACTGGAAAATAACTGACAACCTGGATATTTCAAGAGCTCTGCATCAGAATGGGCACTAAAGACATGAGATGTACACTCTAGACTTGAAGGACCTCTGACACTAAGAAGCAGGTGCCACTCATAAAGTCCCATGTGCGTCAACCATGAGGAACAGATGTTGATCCCTCACAGTCAACTATTTATGAGATGGTGACTGAAATTGCCTACACACTTAGGAAATGATTATTTTAAAATGTTATTTGCAGGGGCTGGAGGGACCTTAGATGAAATGCCCTATAGTGGGGAGAGAGAACTTGTAGAGCCCACCTCCGGTAGAAAGGTGGAGAGACAGGGTTGCCACCCCACAGTCAAAAACTCTGACTCAGAGTTGTTCCTGTCTGAAAGAACTACAGGGACAAAAATGGAGAAGAGCCTGAGAAAAAGGAGGTCAAGAGACAGGCCCAAATTGGAACCCAGCTCAGAGGGAGGCCCCAAGGTCTGACACTAATACTGACGCTATGGTATGTTTACAGACAGGGGCCTGTTATGACTGTCCTTGGAGAGGCCCAACAAGCAGCTGAAAGAGTCAGGTGCAGATATTTACACCCAAACAATGGACAGAAGTTGGTGGCCCCTGTGGTTGAACTAGGGAAAAGCTGGAAGAAGCTGAGGAGGAGGGCAACCCTATAGGAAGACCAGCAGTCCCAACTAACCTGGACCCTGGAGATCTCTCAGACTCTGGGCCACCAACCAGGCAGCACACACCGGCTGATATGAAGCACCCAATACATATACAGCAGAGAACTGCTGGGTCTGTACTCAGTCAGAGAAGATGTACCTAACCCTCAAGAGACTTGAGGCTCCAGGGAATGGGGAAATCTAGTGGGGTGGGGACATCCTCTTGCAGACAATGGGTCATTGGGTGGGTTGGAGGGGGGCTGTAGGATGTGGAACAGTCGGAGGGTAGACTGGGAGTAGGATAAAGTCTGGGCTGTAAAAAAAGATTAAAAGAATACATTTTAAAAAGATAAAAGAAAAAGAAAACAAAAAACAAAAAAAAAATATTATTTGCAGAAATACTTTCATTTAAAAGCCGAAAATAAAACCACAAACAGAACTCAGGTTGCTCTGTGTCATTCACGGGAGGCGTGAGCTCCACAGAAACCAGCACTCCGGGGTTTGGATGCACTGAGTGAGGCTTAGAGAGCAGTTTGGGGTTTGGATGCACTGAGTGAGGCTTAGAGAGCAGTTTGGGGTTTGGATGCACTGAGTGAGGCTTAGAGAGCAGTTTGGGGTTTGGATGCACTGAATGAGGCTTAGAGAGCAGTTTGGACCCTCAAGGGATACGTTCAAAGTGACTGCTGACATTCTAGAATATCTGTTTTCTACCTTTTATTGAAATACAAACCACTTTATTTTAGTTTAGTTTAATTTAGTGTGTGTGTGTGTGTGTGTGTGTGTATGTGTGTGTGTGTGTGTGTGTG
>NW_022196904.1:120110716-120111308 GCF_008632895.1 Mastomys coucha | reverse complement strand
TGTGTGTGTATGTGTGTGTGTGTGTGTGTGTGTGTGTGTGTGTGTGTGTTTTGATGGGGATTTAACCAATGAAAACTGCTCTTACCACTGATCTATATCTCCAGGAACACAACACAAAACACACACACACACACACACACACACACACACACATTGCTTTTTATTTTGAGGCAAGGACTCACTATGTTATCTAGGGTGGTCTTGAACTTGTGAACATTGTGTCTCAGCCTCCAGAGTAGTTGGGACCAAAGTTCTGTACCACAAAATCTGGCTTCACAGACTACTTTATAGAAGAGCAGTGTATTCACAGAGCAGCAATATGAGGAAAAACACAATATAATATGGCTAGGAGCCATCCTTCCTGCCTGATTTAAAGTGGCCCACTGCTGGTGAGAAGCTCAGCAGGTAAATTGACTCGCTGCCAAGCCTGAAGCTCTAAGTTCGATCCCAAGAACCCCAGAACCCACAGAGTAGAAGAAGAGACCCAAGTCCCACAAGTTATCCTCTGACCCTCCACACATGAGCTCTCACACGCATGTGCGCACACACACACACAAACCCCAGAACCCACAGAGTAGAAGAAGAGACACAA
>NW_022196904.1:120097256-120110610 GCF_008632895.1 Mastomys coucha | reverse complement strand
AGAAGAAGAGACACAAGTCCCACAAGTTATCCTCTGACCCTCCACACATGAACTCTCACACGCATGTGTGCACACACACATACACACAAACATAGACTCACAACCACACATATACAACCACACACATACATACACATACACAATAATGTAAAGTTTTAAAAGGAATTTGTGTTTTCATGATACCATAGATAGATATCATTGTATTTATTCAATTATTAATTACACTAACAGAGTTCCTAAAGGCAAATACAACTTTTTGAGATTTTTCTTTTTATTTAGTGCATGTGCCACTTATGGGTTGGGTGTGTGTGTGTGTCCATGTGAGCGCATACATTACCTCACAGGCCTGACAAATGCAATATTTAAATGTAGTTACTAAATTACGAGCAGCTTATCATTGTACAAGGTACCTAACTTACTCCCAAAGGATTCTTGTGTCATGGGCCTTCCCTAGACAGGTGCTTTTTCACATAGCAGAACTGAAACTCGGTGCTTGTGTGAGGGCACTTAGGCCACCAAAAGACTCCTTCCAGTCCCACTTCACTCATTGAGAAGTCTATTCCTACTTGTCCTCACTAGGGAAAGTGACAATCTTGCTTCTTTGTTTTAAAGATTTATTTATTTGTTTATTTTATGTATATGAGTGCACACTGTAGCTGGCCTTCATCTGGTTTTTGGGAATTTTAGGACCTCTGTTTGCTCCTATCAGCCCTGCTTGCTCCAGTAGATCCTGCTTGCTCAGTCCCTGCTCTCTCCAGCCCAAAGATTTATTTACTATTATATGTAAGTACACTGTAGCTAACTTCAGATGCACCAAAGATGACATCAGATCTCATTACAGGTGGTTGTGAGCCACCATGTGATTGCTGGGATATGAATTCAGAAACTTTGGAAGAGCCATCTCACCAGCCCAACAATCTTGCTTCTTAACCACCACCCTACTTATAGAAAAGTTTAAACCATTGTTCCCATTTGGGGCTAAGAATATGGACATTATGAAGACATGTTGGTTGACCTTAAAACGAGAAAACAGGGGTGCCAGGGAAAGGCTGGCTAGCTCCCTCAGCAAGTTCTCAAAAGCCCCCTCATTTCTCTGGAAACCGCCATGCACATCCTTGAGTCCATGATGGTCCCTTGAGTTGTAGGATCTTAGAAGCAGAGAGAAGCTCACAGGACAGCCTGTTCCTTCTTCTCCACTTTACAGGTGAGAAGATGGCCTCAGAGAGGCCACATGTGTATTCAGCCCTCCCCCACTTCCTGCTCCATCTCTTTGCTTCTGAACCATGCCAGGAGCTGATGGTCACTCCAAGAAGGAAGCCCACCGTGGGCACCCAGTTTTTTTTGTTAGAGTCAGGCTTGTGGGGAACAGAGAGATATGAAGGCAGGGGGTAGTGGTATGAGGTCAGAATGCAGAAGAGCATCTCATTTGGCCTCTGGGTTGTACAAAAGACTTCCAAGGGTTCCTGGGCTGTAGAAAGACAACTAAACAAACTATCTGCTGCTTTATTGCTCCCTAGGGACCCTGGCACAAGGGACGGGTTATCTTACGTCTCTTTGTATGGCAATGACCATAACTGAGGGTGCAGAGCACTGGGGAAAGCTTCCTCTTCCTGCTGCCAACACTGACTGCCAAACCCCCTTCCCCTTCATCCTTAGCCCCAGCTTGTTATTTTAGGATGTGAGGGCTTCACTGTGTCCACCCCCTACAAAGTTCATCTCCCCTCTTTGTTTTGGGCATGCTCCTCTGGAGCCGAAAACAACAGACTTCCTCATCTTCCTTTTATGTGGCTTTCTTCCAGAACCTTCTTCCTTGCCCTCTCTCCTGACTAATCCATTTTTGGCTGTCTCCCCTCAGAAGACTGCTTGGTGTTACAGAGGAGCCTGGGGCATCTTGGCTCAAGGCCTACCTGTGCCTGGCACCCACCTGCCTGCCTCTATCATAATGACTTTCCTGTTGGCAGCTGGCACCATTCTTGTCTGTGGTGTCTCTCTTTCACAGCCATCCTGCGTGGCTCCCACTCTGTTTTTCCTTCCCTCTAGGATGTGTCCAGAACATTGCAGCTGTCTGTCATCACACTGAACTTTGAACAGGGAAGTATCTTTAGAGTCTCTGTTAGGGCACTTGGCCAAGCTCACACCACAACTGTCTTTACCACAGAATTTGCATCTCTGGGAGAGAAAGGACTCATTAGGAAGCTAATTTATCTCTCCCTCGGTCGTCTGCTTAAGATATCACTTTGAGCTACTCCAGATGGTGAAACATACCTGTTCTGAGACATTTAAACCTGAGGTGCTATGTCTAGTTTATTTCGCTTAGTATGCTACCCTCCAGAGTCCCATCTGTCATGTGACAAATGCCAGGGCCATCCTCTTTCCTTAAGGTTGGGTATGCTCCATCACACACACACACACACACACACACACACACACACACATTATATATATATATATATATGTATGTATATACATATATAGAGAGAGAGAGATCATATAAATATGTATGTCTCTCTCTTTCTCTGTCTTCCTCTCTGTCTGTCTGTCTGTCTGTCTCTCTCTGTCTCTGTCCCTCTCTCTCTCTCTCTCCAAGCCAGGACAGCTAAAAATCATAGCACACCATTTCACTTACATGTGGAATAGAAAAAGAAAAACAACATACTGAGGTTAAAATATACTGGGACAGTTGGGCAGTGGTGGTGCACGCCTTTAATCCCAGTACTTGAAAGGCAGAGACAGGTGGATCCCTTGGACTAAAGTCAGAGCAAGTTTCATGGCAGCCAGACTACACAGAGAAACCCTGACTTAGAAAATGTGTGTGTGTGTGTGTGTGTGTGTGTGTGTGTGAGTGTGAGTGTGTGTGTGTGTGTGTGTGTGTGTGTGTCTATGTGCTGGGATGAGAATGAAATAGTAAGTGTCCAGGTAGGTGGCAACAAGGAAAAGATTTGTTAAAAATACAGAAATAACAGACATGTGCCCCAAAAAAGTTTGTCTAACTAACAAACAGCATAAAGACTTCAGCCAATAACACAACATGAGTTGTGTTTTTAAAATGTATGCTGCTACTGTCACAAAAGAAAAAGAAAGAAGAAAGAAAGAAGAAAAAGGAAACCATATATGATGAATAGTTTCATCTGCTTTATCATAATAATCATTTTATTCTCTACATGTATTTCATAATGTCATGGTGTACCCCTCATATATATATACATATATGTGTGTGTAATATACATATATTATATGTACATATACATATATGTGTACATATACATATATATGTACACACACACACATATATATATATATATATATATATATATATATATATAATAAAGGTTATTTACAAGAAAAAAAGCATTATGAGGTTCTATAGCTCTTACTTATCTTTTTCATGGGGGACAAAACTCATAATGTACAAGAATGAAGGTTGTTAAACACCGACTCAAATGAGGAAGGGGAACATCAATCTCCCTTTGATACTACATCTGGATTTACTCTGTCCTAGCCTTTTATTACAAGGAGCTCACCAGAGATGACCACTCAGACAACTCAGACACAGTTTATAGCCAGTTGAAAGTCTTTATTCTAACTGACTGGGACTACACTCAAAATATTCAGGACTCAAGCGTAGCTCCAAGTATTTAGGAGTAAGGGTTTTTTAAAGGCAAAAATCACATCCTGATATCTTACTCTGCTGCTATAGGGGGAGGTTTTGTGCAAGCAAGCAGTATAACAGAAGCTAAGGTAAGTAGTTAGATGGAGGGAGATGTTTGTACAAGTAGGTAGAAGCAAATATAAGTTATTTCTTATCTTGACCTTGGGTTCTTAGAACAGAGATTGATAATTTCCCACAGGATTCTCCATCAAAGTGATTAAATTCTAGTTAAACTTAAAATGGCCTCAGTGAAAATACAAGATGGAAAAACCTCTGTACTGTCTTACACTGTCACAATTCCATCTTTACAAATCTCTCCTATCATGTTCCAACTTCATCCTTCCTTTTTCATAAAATTTAGAGATTTATTACATTTTATCTATTGGGGTTGGTGGTGGGTTTTACATTGCTCACTGCAGTCTCTGGCCAGCCTTCTTCTTTCACCCTTCTTCTTCAAAGTTTCTTGTCGTTTTCACAGATCATGATATACAAAATACATCCAACTTCTTGAACATACCCAGTTCCTGTATTTCTTGAAAAGCAATGATCACAATGATCACAACCCTTCCTTCTGGTCCTTTTCCTGAAGAGCCTCGTGGCCTTCAGTCCCCTGCTGTCCACAGGCCTTGTTTCCTTCATCCTCATTGTGTGTGATGGAGGGAGAGTGTCCGTGCCATGTGTCAGTGTCTGGCAAATGAAACAAAAACCTTTTTTATTTTTTCTGTTCCTATTTTAAAACTTTTGGAAATGAGTTTAATTAGCTTACTTTGCATCACATTATTCACTGAGCCAATTAGCAAATTTCAATTTGGGTCTCTAAGAACGCAAAAGAAAGGGAAAGCTTCAGGAAGCAGTAGGAAATGTGACCTTGGAAGAATGGAGGACAGAATATTCAGAATAGACAACCACAATAAAGTATCTATATGTCTGTGTGTGGTGTGCATTGATGAAAATGATACAGTATAGGGGTCTTAGTGGGGTTTGTTTTCTCTGCCAGTTAAAGAATGAAAAGGCAGGAAAAAAATCTCAGTAGCAACAGGGAGTGGTAGGGAAAATCTCAGACATAGCAAGCAGCAGCACATGAAATCAGCAGTTGAAGAAAGGCATTTACTGGGGAATAAGGAGACAGATTCACACAGTGAGGGCAACAGAGAAAAAGACCCTTGCAGAGAGTCAGGGGAATCCAGTCTCTTCTTCTCAAGAATTGATGTTTGTGGAGTTTTCTTCCTCTGAGTTAGGGCTGGCAATTTGAAGAAAGACAGGATGTCTGATTGGCCTACAATGTTGTGTAGTATGCCCTGATTCAGCATAGGCCAATGTGTTCTGTATCATGTCCTGATCCAGCCTGGGCCAGTTTGTCCTGTAGCATGCCCTGGTCCAGCCTGGCCCAGTGTGTCCTGTAGCATTCCCTGGTCCAGCCTGGCCCAGTATGTCCTATAGCATGCCCTGGTCCAGCCTGGCCCAGTGTGTCCTGTAGCATGTCCTAGTCCAACCTGAGCCAGTATATCCTGTACCATGCCCTGATCGTGCCTGAGCCAGTGTGTTATATAGCATGTCCTGATCCAGCCTGGGCCAGTCCCTCAGCAGGGAACATGCTAGTGTCCATGGGTGGAGATTTTGGGGAGGGGGGAGTCCAAAGCCTTTGTTTTAAGCTGCCAAGCTTTTGTCTCAAGTTAGGAGAGTAAGAAAGAAGCCAACAATCTAGAAGTTTGCCACCTTTATTACATATTGCCCCTCTCCTTGTCTGCCTAAAAGGGAATCTGTTCAACTCTCACTCCCTCAGTATCATTGATGAAAACATGCTTATATAAAATAAAAGTAAAAAAGAATGTGTCCTACTGACACTAAGAAGTTAGCATCTAAAAACTGAAGAACCTCATATTTCATAGAAAAGGTTACATTCACTATTGTTTTATTAACTATTGTTCCATTAACCAAGTACATTGTTACATTTAGAAGTAACTATTAAAGTGGCTGGAGAGATAGCTTAGCTGTTAAGAGCACTTGAGGCTCTTCCAGAGAACCTGAGTTCAGTTCTTAGCACCTACATAGACAGCTCACAACCACCTGGAACTCCAGCTTCAGAGGAACTGATGCCTTCTGCCCTCTGTGGGAACCTGCACTCATGTGCACATATTCACACACACATGCTTACATGTAAATAAAAATAAAAAATAATTACTAAAAAGAGTAGGAATTAAAACAATAATGTATAATTTATACCTTCTACTTGAGCAAAAAAGATAATGAGTAAATGTTAATAAGCATTATCATCTCAATGAAGGTAAGATGGAAAAGATACACAAACAAAGCCAGATGTGATGGTATACACTTGTATCCCAGAACACTGGAGGCTGACGCAGGATGACTAAGACTTTGAGACCAGCACACACTACATAATGAGTTCAAGGCCTATCAGGGCTATATAGCAATATCCTGTATCAGAAAGAAAGAGAGAAAGAAAGAGAGAGAGAGAGAGAGAGAGAGAGAAATTGTGGTCAGATATAGTGGTACACACCTTTAATCCCAGCACCTGGGAGGTTGAGGCAGAAAGATTGCTGTGAGCTCAAGATCAGCTAGAGTGAGCATCAGGACAGACAGAGTGGTATAGAAAGACCCTGAACAAAAATGAAAGAAAGAGAGGGATGGAGGGAGGGAAAGAAGGAGGGAGGGAGGGAAGGAGGGAAAGAAGGAGGGAGGGAGGGAAAGAATGAGGGAGGGAGGGAAGGAGGGAAAGAAGGAGGGAGGGAGGGAAAGAATGAGGGAGGGAGGGAAGGAGGGAAAGAAGGAGGGAGGGAGGGAAAGAATGAGGGAGGGAGGGAGGGAAGGAGGGAGAGAGGGAGGAAGGGAGGGAGGGAGGGAGAGAGGAAGAGAAAAAGAGAAAACCAGAAAAGAAAGAAAAAATGATAGTGTGATATTTATTCTTGAATTAGATTGATCAGTAGGATGGTTTGAGAGGACACTGAGATGGACCGTGGGGACCTATTATTAACAGCATGGATAGCAGATAGAGGAGCAACAGCAGGGGAGGTACTTCAAATAGAGTTAGGCCCCACCATCAGAGACAGACAGCAGCAGGGTATCTGAAAAGATTCAGAGCCTGCATGGCAGGGAGTCTCTTCTTGTACATTTTATTTAGGATGGAAGCAGTTCACAACAAAAGCCTGCAGGCCATCTCTCTCAAGGCAGGAGGCAGGGAAAGAATTGGAAAACAGGATGTAGCACTGTGTCACAGCACCAACAAGTCTATTAGCTAGGGATTCACAGACAACGTCCAAATAGCATACCTGTTAGTATCTATGACAAGAGGCCTGAGCAGAGGCTAGATTCTAATATCATATTCTCATACAAAAATAGGAACAACACAGAAATGCAAACAAATTGGGTAGGAGTGTCAGGCAGTGGTAGTGCATGCCTTTAGTCCCAGTACTTGGACATCTCTATGAGTTTGAGGCCAGCCTGGTCTACAGACTTGAATTCTAGGACAGCCAAGGCTACATGGGGAAACCCTGTCTTGGAAAACTAAACCAAACAAACAAACAAATTAAGTAGAAGCAGAAATGTAAAATCTTTCAAATAAATCCAAAGAGACAAGAAATCACACCAAATATAAGTGGGTTAAATTTACGTTTCATAGAAGCAGAATATCTACCATGTTTTTTCAATCAAGCTATGTCAATAAAAGTCATGCCTAAAACAAAATGACCTTGAAAGATTGCAAAAAGATACCACTCAAATATCAAATAAAGGCTTGCATGGTGATGTCAGATTTTAGCAAAAATATATAATTTATAGTAAAAAAATATTTACAAGGATAAGAAAGAATGATACAATCTTTAAGAGAAATATTTCCCAACATCTGGTTACATCTACCAACATAATCTTGAAGCATATTGAGCATATGACTGGAGGAGAAATTAAAACCACTATCCAAGATGTTAGCTCAGAAGGTCTAAAGTTGATAGTAATAGGGAAGAGTTATAGAATATTAAAGAGAACCAGCTACCAAACCATGATTAAAATCTAACCACTGGCAGGAGACCAGCGAAAGCGCTCATACTGCGATTTCGACATTCTATGTCAACACCCTTTCCTCTTATCATTCTCTGAAAAACACTTACTTATAACCAGCCAGATGAAGATTGCTACTGGGAAATGATTCAATAACGGAGAGTGGGAGAACAGACATATTTGCAATATTTGCTAAAGGATAAGAGTTTCATAAAAATACAAAGGAGGGGTGCAGCCCTTGACTTTTTAATCATATAATCATCTTGGAAAAAATGGCAGGAGATCTAGGAAACAAAAGAGCCATTGATGTCCCCCAAAAACCTTTCCCCAGAGCTTGTGGCTTATTGTTGGTGGGCTGCCCACTCTTTCTGGAGCAATGGTTCCTATCTAGAATTCTAGCAGGAACTTGAAGAATCAAACTTTCAAAACAATGTTAAAGCCATAAGAGAATTTCTGCATTGCCTATAAAAGGATCCAGCTAATATGATTCCCCACTGCTCTTCCCACCAAAGCTCTGGCCAGGAACTTAATGCCCTGACTGTGCTCACACATCCACATCAGTCTCAGGCTTAGCTGCATACTAAGCTCTTAATTCTTCTCCTGCGCAAAGATCACATAAAAGTCTTTCTCTCTCTCTCCAAGTGTCCTGATTTGTTCAACAAGTTCTTGATGGATATTGCAATGGCAATATATCTTTTTTTATAATGCAAATGTATTGCAAGTGTTGATCCAGATCCACTCTTAAGAAGAGATCACGATGCATTAGTGTCAGAGCCCAACCTCTGAGAACCATGATGCTAGGATCTCGCCATCTTTAAACCCTTTATAGGACTTTGTAACATATGAAGCTTTGCTTTAATATAGGATAGTCCAAATTTATATTTAAACTACACTGTTCATTAAAGAAGAATGTCTGAAGTGTCTGCATCATGTCAGGTTCTGGGTCAGTTATTAGGAGTCAAAAGGAATAAAATAAGGTCCATAAAAGCTTATGGTGGAAAGCTGAATGAGAAGGCAATTCCATAGCAGAGCAATAAGAGAGCCTAGCAGGCGATAAGGGCGCCAAGAAGAGGCCCTCAGTGGAGGGAGTAGCACAAAGTATGAGCATCAAGTCATAAAGGTAATGGTGAGAAAGAGCAAGCAGTGTGGGAAGCAAGGACAGAAGGGAGGCGGGAGAGAAAGAGGACTTCAGAACAGAGGGACTGGGATGCGTGGGAACATGAAGATAAGAGTGAGTGCCACACACTGTGAAAACGAAGAGTACAGCCCAAGGTGCAAGGTGGGAGGAAGTGAGGAGTGGGAGATGGGACAGCAGGGCAGGTAAGGGTCCGACAGCAGCATCACACACAGAGAGCAGCCTTGTATGCATTGCTGGACAAGTAGATGTATGCCTGGCTGATTAGAAGACTATAGCAACAACACAAACCTGTCATCAACTGAAGGCCTGGAAGAGCCAGTCTGTTTTGTCTCCTTTGGGATTTGAATCAACTTTGGCCTCTTGCAGTTTCCAGCAGCCATCAAACTCACCTTCCAGAACCTTCAATACCCACAGCCTACAGAACAGATTCCTACAGACCTTTCACCAGCTGCATCTAATCTACCTGCCTGTCCATGAGCTTTCTGTCCTAGCCAAGGTGTGCCCCAGTAGTAGGACTTAACGTTCTCCAGCTCTTTGCAGCAGCCCACCTATCCTGCCACAGAGCTTACCAGAGAGAGCCCAGAAGCCCTGCCCTGGACAAATGGAAACTGTACCTTCTTGCCATGACATAGAAATTAAAAGCACAACAGAAGATCACTCACCTTGGATCAGCCTGATTTGAGTCTCACTGCCTTTAATTTGGCTTTATTTATTTTCTTATGTTTATTTCTCATCTTCTGAGATGATCTGCTAGTTCCTAAGCTAGGGAGTATGCACAGAAAGGATCACTATATAGTCCAAAGTGGACCTGAAGCTGAGTTCTACTCTATCACAGTTCCATGGGAGATCAAACACCAAATCCCACACCAAGGCAAGCATCTTGACCTAATAGAGTGCAGGAGAAGAGATGAGAGTTCAGTTTCTCATTCTAAATGTAGACCTTCTCATACCTGTCCACCCACTGCCAAGATCATCTCTCCACCCACAACTTTTATCAGTGAACTCTGTCATCCACAAAATTCTAGACCACTGAAGAGCCAGATGTAAAGAAGATTGACCTCCAAAAGTGGTTGTGTAAATGACCAGGGACTTTCCCCATTGCTCTGTGAACTTTGACATCATCTGAACCAATGGCTGTCATGTAAAACATGCTCATAGACACGATGAGTAGCTTTTTAAAAATTTAAAATAACCAGGAAACATATAGAAATGGCACTCCAGCTGAATTTTGTGTTCTTTTCTATCTCTCTAAAAATGTTAGGGCTAGGGTAGATGCCAGGGAGACAGACTGTGACAGGTACTTTAATTCAAAAACATCAGTGCGCAGGTTCAAAATGTGTGCCTTGACAGAGACAGAAGATGCCAACAGCAGACACTAATTAAGACAGACAGGTGGAAGTTCTTCATCCTGCCCTCAAGGGGGAAAAAACACATTTCTTGGAGCAAGAAAAAGCAGGCAGAGGATGAAGTTTTGATTTGGATGGTCAACTTCTAAGGAGAAATCCATTCTCATTACTGTGCATCTAGATGAAAGTAGAAATAACATGAGGTAGGAATCTCTGTGAAACAAGATACTACACATTCCAGAAAGATATTTTCTATCTAGTCCAGAGGTCCCAGAGTGGGATGCTACTGAGGTACATATAAAAGCCATCCAGCCCACCACAAGTTGAAGTGACTTGAGGCCATCTGGAAAGGCAGAGAAAGAAAGAAAAAGAGAGAGAGTGATAAAGAGGGGGAAGGAGAGAGAAGAGAGGAAAGACAGAGAGGCAGACAGAAACAAAGAGAGATAGAAAGACACAGAGACAGAAAGACAGAGAGAGAAAGTTCTGGAAGCCCCTTCTGTAGTCCCCATGTACAATCCCTCTATACAAGTTCAGCTGGTGGTACAGCCATAACATATCTCGACCTGTCTGTTGATCTATCTTTGCTGCCAGCAGACCAGTTCAGACTAGCTTCTCCTCTCGCAGACAGCTGCAGGAGTCTCCTCACCGGCTTGCTGTCTGTCCTCAGGGCAGCCGTGATGTTCCTTCTTTATTACACATGCACCAGTGACTGTGGGAACAAACTCACAACAAACCCACAGCATTTTATTTGTACTGAGGAGACACTGTAGAATGACTAATAAAGCTAATACATATGCTCTGACTTGTACTTATTGTTCTGTGGTATGAATGTTTTGAATCTACACAGTAATTTTCAATAATACAATACAGTGGTATTAATTATATCCCATATTGGCCACATTGTTGAACTTGTGCCTTCTGTCTAAATGAAGTCCTATTCACTTACTCCGATATCTTCAAACCCACAGACCTTGGCAACCATCACTCTACTCTGTACTTTTATGAGGTCATTTTATTTCTTTTACTTATTATCATTTATGTTTACTTGATTGGTTGGTTGATTAGTATTATTTTTCTACTTATGTGGGGAATGTCACTGGGATTTGACAGGACTGCATTGAATCTGTCGATTACTTCATGTAGCACAGATGTTTTATCTTAATTCTTCTAATCCATAGACATGGTATACTTTCCCACTTATGTCTCCTTCAATTTGATTTATCAATGTCCCTATAATCCCTGCCATTTTGTTGGTAAAATCTAAGTCCACGTGTTTTTGCTTTTATAGCTATTGCAACTGTGCTTGTTCTTACAGCAAAGCTCATTGTTGGTAGATTAAATGGCTGCTAGTCTTTGTGTGTAGCTCGCTGTGGTTTGAGTGTGAAGCCTTCACCACAGGCTGCTGGATTTGGAAATTAGGCCTTCAGATGGTGGCAGCTCTGGGGAAGATTTAGGAGCGTTAGGAGACATAGGTCCTAGCAGGTATATAGGTCACTAGGGGTAGGCTTTGAGGGTGATAGCCTAGCCCCACTTCTAGGGAATGAACTCTGTTTCCTAATCAGTCAAGGTACGAGCAGGCCATGCTGCAAGCTCCCACAACCACAAAATGAGCCACCATGAAGCCACCATGCCTTCCACTCCATGACAAACAATATCTCCATGAACTGTTTGACTCAATACAACTCTTAGCTTCTGATCTTAGATATTTGGTTCCCATGAAAGCAAGAAAGTAGCTAGTATGTGGAAGTTATAATTTTAGCCAAGAAACAAAAAACAAATAAACTATGGGCTCGGAAAATTCCACTGAAGCAAAAGTAACCATAATTATGATAAAGGAAACATTTGTGGCATCAGCTGTGTCAGCCTTGCTAGAACTTATTAGGACTCTGGGAAGTATAATGTATGATTTGATAATCTAGATGAACTTACAACTTTTCGCTCAACAGATACTTCCCTATAGCGATTAGTCAAAAGCATTCTGGGAGCTCTAGGTCCTTTCTGCTCTGTGGAAGAACAGACTAATGGTTGGTTCTAGAGTTTCTCTCACAGAATGTCAGTCTGAGACTCACAGGGCTTCATTTCCTCCATAAATATTTATTGTGCCTACTGTATGATAAGCTCTGCGGGGAGATCAGAGGACACAGGGTTCTGCCCTCCTGAGTCTTCATGACTACTGGAGGACAAATTAAACAAGCAAGCACACAAAGGAAGGACTGACATCAATGTTCCCTTCTATCCTCCATTCTTAGAGTCACCCAAGAAACACTCTCAATGACCAGTAGAAAACGGGCTCTTGGAGATTACACCCATCCTTTCCTTAGAGGGTTCCCTGGGCTGGCTAGTCTCCCCTTGACTGCAAAATGCATCTCACTTGAGATATTGCTCTAAGACCATTCTTCCTGTTACAGGAATCCTAACCTGAGAAGCCAAACTTTCCACTGCCAAGAGATGCATCGCCCCTAGATTATGACCTGAAGGCAAGAAAGATGGCACGAGAAAACTGAATGGGGTCAGCTTCTTGCACATTTGGTGTGATTTTTGCACCTTGTGGATCTTCACAACTGATGCATTTCTCCATGTTAGTGTTCCAGTACTGATTTCCTGGGTTGGGGCTTCTTAGATATGGTCCCACAGGCATGTGGACTTCAGGGCTGCATGTGTGCTTAAGATGAAGAAAGTATGTGTGTGGGGTGTGTGTGTGTGTGTGTGTGTGTGTGTGTGTGTGTGTGTGTGTGTGTTATGTGTGGGTATGTGTGGTTTGGTGTGTGTACATGTGATGTGTGTGTGTGTGTGTGGTGTGTGTGTGTGGTGTGCGTGGTGTGTGTGGTATGTGTGTATGTATGTGTGGTATATATGTGTGGTTTTATGTGTGTGCATGTGTGTGTGTGTGTGTTATGTGTGGGGTGTGTGTGGTTTGGTGTATGTGCATGGGGTGTGGGGGTTGTGTGTGTATGGTATGTGTGTGTGTATGGCGTGTAGTGTGGGGGGGGGTGTGGTGTGTGGTGTGTTGTGTGTGGTGTGTATGTGGAGTGTCTGTGGGGTGTGTGGGGTATGGTATGTGGGGTGGTGTGTATGTGTATGTGGAGTGTGTGGGGGGTGTGTGTGTGTGTGTGTGGTGTGTTGTGTGTGGTGTGTATGTGGAGTGTGTGTGGAGTGTGTGTGTGGTGTGTGTGTGTGGTGTGTGGTGTGTGGTGTGGTGTGTGTAGTGTG
>NW_022196904.1:120092657-120096773 GCF_008632895.1 Mastomys coucha | reverse complement strand
GTGTATGTGGTGTGTATGTGGAGTGTGTGTGGTGTGTGGGGGGGGGTGTGGTGTGTGGTGTGTATGTGTGTGTGTGTGTGTGTGTGTGTGTGTGTGTGTTTTCTAAGTAGAGTTGAGCTTTTCTCCTCTTCCTTTTAGCTGGGTAGCATGAGCAGAGGTCCGCATGCAATGCAGCACAGTGAATCCATCCATGTAGGGCAATCATGTCACCAACAGACTTGGCATCTGACGCCCTTAGGGAGAAGCAAGCAGCAATAAGAAGTACAAGCTTTCTTGGGCTCCGTGCCGGGCCTGAGAGCCATAGCTGCATCATCTCATGTATCACTCTCGTAGCTCAGAGGGTAAGCATAGAGGTTTGCACATCCACTTCACAAGGCAAAAACACAGACACTGAGGAGAACAAAGCAGCATCGGAGTCTGTGGCCTGGCCCAGACCAAACCCAACAGTTAACTGTTTCCTATGCACTTGTCATCTCTCCTGGGGACCCAGGAACCCTAGGGTTACAGACAGTGGCCAGCTACCCACTTTTACCATCTTAACATTTCCCCAATGACCAGAAAGCCCGAAAATTGTATCTTTGGCAATCTAACAATAAAGAAATAAGGAAATCTAGAGTTTCCCAAGAGCTCCCTGTGCCAGAAGCATGAGTACATAGTGTGTACTCACTTCAGAGAAAACACTTGGTGCACCTTAATTACAGCTGAGCAGAGAGACACAATGACCTCTGTTGATGCCTTTCATCCTCTCTGTCGAGATGGCTTCGCCAACGTTTATAATTAAAGTCTACTCACCTGAACTCTAGTCTGAGCCTAGCACAACACAATAGGCCCCAGGCAACCTGAGCCAGGAGACTGGCCACAAGGTGACTCCAGGACCTCATGCAGCCTCCCTAGATGCATTCCTTATTATTATGTGTAGCTGATGTGTCCCCCAAACACTAAGTGAAACTATGGGGTGATGGAGGGGATTTTGTTGCTCTTGATTTTGTCTTTGGTTGGGTGACTTGCCTTTTGACACAAAGTGTTTTTACACATTTTGTGGTCCAAGCTCAAGTTGAACGCATAGCAATCCTCCTGCCTCGGCCTCCCAAGTGCAAACCACCATACCCAGCTCATCACCATCATCACAAGCAGTTTTACAGTGCTAGGAGAGAATCCAGAGCTTCGTGTATGCTGCACAGCTGCTCTGCCCAGGCTACACCAGGGCCCCAACCACTGCTTCAAATGTGCCTAAAGGGCCAGACTGAAAAAGTGCCATAATGACAGAGATCACAGCTGTCATCTCCAATTAATAAGGACAGAGCTCAGGTACACAATGTGTTTTTGTAGATCCACACAAGTTTGTGAAGTCAGTTGTATTGGCCCATTTTACAGATGGAAAAGAGCTGGGATAACTCTGCAGTGGCACATAGTGAAGGGTCTGAGCTAAGGCCTAAGCTTGATTCTCATTTCCCCAAACCTTCCCACATCCTTCTACCTTCTGCTCTGAGATGAGAGCCTTTGCCCGTAAGACCAATGCAGTCCCTAGTATATTTTGTTTAACTACTTATTCTTGCAAGAAGCATATTCAGAATAGTGATATAAGAAATATACTTTGATTCTAGATTTGCAATTGAAACATATGCAATGTAGATCCATGCCTAGAAAGGACAAAGTCTTGCATGACTTACAGCTCACATCTTAATGCAAGCATGGGCCTAGAGATCCAGGTGTCACTCCTCCAGACAGAGTGATAGAACACCAGCTGTTGAGTTGGTTTCCTTTGCACGGAAATGATCATGAAAATTTGCCCCAGCCATCATCTCATGTGGAGACAACTCCAATTCACATCTTTTCATTTATTTACTTGTTTTATTTAAGATTTTATTTACTGTTGGTGGTGGTAGTAATGGGGGTGTATGCGTGTGCTCACATGCATGTATGCAGGTGCATGTGTGCCACCACATGTTTGTGGAGGACAACGTTTAGAGCTCAGTTCTCTCCTTCTACAGTGTGGACCCAGGAATGACATGCATGTTGCTACTACCTCTCCCCACTGAGCCTCTTGCTGGCCCCTGAAGGCCAATTCCCTACCCTGCAGTTAATCATTTACAAGGTCCCTCACAATTTGAACAGTGCCAGTAATGCACAGTACAAAAATAACCCATCAGAAAGATTAGCTTCAGTCAGATTATGTTATAAAATAACTACTTTGCTGGCCCAGAGGTTATCGTGTGCCAGCACTATGTAGAAACGTCCTGTACCATACCCACTTTACCGTAATGGATAGATTGGATTCCCCAAAGTTTTCGAAGCAAAGTCTACCACCCTCCCCTTTTTCCATCAGCTCCTAAATGCTACACATTATCATGCAGTAAATGGACTATTACATAAGACAAGATGTGATATGTTAAACAGGAGTTGAGATAACGTGTAATTTACTGAAATTGGTGCATAATTGAGATTTCATAAAATCATTACTTCTAATAGTTAATAGATAGTAACTGTAAGACATCCTTTATCCAGACTGATATATACTCTGGAGAAACGTAACAGGAAATTAACCACAAGAATTAGTTGGTTCAGCCTGTGTAAACCAACTCCTAAACTTTGTGTTTCACTAATTAAGCTCATTAAAAAAAATGACTATAACTGTTAATATTTGGGGGGGAAACTTTTGCTGATAAGGAAAATTTCTATTTTGCCCCAAAATCTTGTATGACATCAGAGTCAAGGGGTCTGAGATGCATTTAAGAATCTAATATAGAGCCATGCATAGGGGTGCATGCCTTTAATCCCAACACTTGGGAATTAAAGATAGATAGATCTCTGTGAGTTCAAAGCCAGCCTAGTTCCAGAACAGCCATAGCTAAATAGTGAGACCCTTTCTCAAAACAAAACAAAACAAAACAAAACAAAACAAAACATCCTAATATGGAGGCTGGAAAGTTGGCTCAGAGAGAGGCTAAGGAGCACTTGATACTCTTTCAGAGGTCCCAGGTTCAGTTATCAACACACAGGCAAAGTCTCACAAACTGTGGTTTTTAATTACAGTTCTAGAGTATCCAATACCCTCTTCTGGCTTCCATGGATATCAGGCACACATGTGACACACCAACACATATGCAGGCAAAACACTCATCCCCTAAAGTAAAATAATAAAATAAACCATAATATGCATCCCCATAACTCTGCTATGGGTGAGTGTGGATAGACAATACTATATAGAAGAGACAGAGCTAACCTTCCCCTGGATAACAGCCAACAATGCCCAGGGTCACCCACCCTCTGCTGCCAGGAACAATTATTCTAATCACTCCAGCCTTGCCTCCTATTCTTCTTTTTGAGCCAATGGCTATAGTGTAGTGATTAAACCCATTATCATTGTTGGGGAGGGGGGGTGGGTAATGTTCCAATCATCTCAAAGAGAGAGCTAAGAGATCATAGCTCACAAAAGTCCACGTGCTCACAAAGCCTCTCCTCATTCCAGAACCTTCTGGCCTGTTGACCTCTACCCTATTTTTCTGTTGTAACTGTATCTCTCTGAGAGTATATAGCCCAGGCCTTAGACTCAATCCTCCTGCCTCCGCCTCAGTGCTGCAGTTGCAGGTTTGTACCCTATGACCAGCTTCAATCATCCCCTCCCCCGCCCCAGCTGCTCACCAAACTACACTCCCCTCATATCTCCTGAGAGGCAATGGTGCACAAAAAGGTAGCAAGTTCTGTAGATATATCTGCTACATAGACACATGCTCCCAGGGAAGCGGAGCATGCCAATGGCTGTAGAGATGGATACAGGGCAGGGAGGGTGCGCCACTGCACAAGCACAGCCCATTCCAATTACCTATACAAACTTACACGAACTTATTCTTGAACAGTCCTTGAGGTAGGTAGTGCCAAATGAATCTTAGGAGCTAAGATCAAGGTGTCTGTGGAGCTGCATTCCTTCTGCAGGCCCCAAGAGAAGCCTTCTGTTTACTTCTCCAGCTTCGAAAGGCTATTTGGAAAGAGGGTGGGAGCACCCTCTTTCTCCAGGGCCTTCACTGCCCACTGCCCATCACTTTAACCCCTGCTTCAGTGGCCTCTCTTGCCTTCTGACCCCACAGCCTCCTTCTTACAAGAAACTTGGCTGGAGAG
>NW_022196904.1:120082589-120092230 GCF_008632895.1 Mastomys coucha | reverse complement strand
CTGGAGTGTCTGAAGACAGCTACAGTGTACTTATATATAATAATAAATAAATAAATCTTTAAAAAAAGAAAAAAAAAAGAAACTTGGAAAACACTGCACCCATCAGATAATCCAGAATATCTCCGAAACTCAATACCCTTAATCCAATGATACCGACAAAGCCCCTCTTTGCTATAATAAAGAACACATTCATCACAGATCTGGAGAATAAGGATAGACAGGAATACTATTTATCCTCCCCCACAGACAAATGCTAGTCATACAGACAACAGGGCTGGGAGAAGGAGATTCCCCTTCCGTGGGTGTGACAAGTGTTGATTGGCATTCTGGTAACTAACTGAAGAACTGGCTCCTGAAAGGATGATCTTACAGTGTTGACATTTTAGAATAGTAACTTGTCAACCTCTTCATGTGAGATGGGTCAAGTGAGGCCACACTTTAGAATCTAACCTTGGCCTTAGTTTCTTCTTCTGTAGAGAGGTTATTAGTCTATAATCCAGGCTGGAACTCACAGCACTTCTCCTTAGCCTCCCAAGTGCTGTGATTATGGGTATGCCCCATGCTCAATTCCATATACTGTAAGATTATTAATATTTATTCCATAGGCTAGTTCAAAGACTAAGGTAATGTATGCAAAGTACCTTCGCAGAGTGACTAATGTGTACAAGAGAGAGGCTGGGGACTTAGGAAAACACGAGAGATGACATCAGCAGCTCATTTCCCACTACTCTTCCCAAGGCTGAAAGAGAACACTAAAAGAGAAATTACCAACTGAAAATAAGCATCCAAAAAGAGACCACAAAAACATGATGAGATGCCATTTTCCTTCCCAGAAACTGTAAGGGCCCCATCCAGTGGTCAAGGTCTCCTGCCAAATTAGTTGGCTATTTCCATTCAGAAGAGAGAAAAACTAAGGGTGTGGTCAAACCAGAGGAAGAGCCCAGCTCCAATCAGGAAGCCATTTCCACATAACCTAGCACCAAACTTGGTTTCTCTGAAAACATTGGGCTGGGTTCATGAGAAAAATAAGTCTGACAAGAATTGTTGGTTTCAAATCCAGTAGTGGCTGTTTACGTCTATCTACTGAAGACATCAATATGATGCAGTCTGTAATTGGGGCTGGTGATGGTTGATACTGTCAACTTGATGAGATGGTCTGGTATTGCCATAGAAACAAACATGGGGCATGTCTGTGAAAGAGTTTCTAGATTAGGTAAATTCAAGTGAGAAGGCCTCACAGTGAGAGTAGGTGGCACCATCCCATGGGCTGAGGTCCCAGACTGAATAAAAGGAGGAAGAAAGATGAGCATCAGCATCTCTCCTCCTCCTCCTCCTCCTCCTCCTCCTCCTCCTCCTCCTCCTCCTCTTCATCTCTGTCTTTCCTCCTCTTCTTCTTCCTCTCTCTCTCCCCTCCTCCTCCTTGTCTTCTTCCTTTCTGTCTATCCTCTTTCTCTTCTTCCTCTCTCTGTCTCTGTCTGTTTGTCTCTGTCTGTGACTATCTGTCTTTCTGTGTCTCTGTCTCTGTCTCTGTTTCTGTCTCTCTCTCTCTCTCTCTCTCTCTCTCTCTCTCTCTCTCTCTCTCTCTCTCTCTCTCTGCATCCTGATTACAAATGCAATGTGATCGATCAGCTGCCTCAAGTTCCTGCCATCATGCCTTCCTACCATGATGACTGCACCCTCTAACTGTGAGCCAAAATACCACCCCACTTCCTAAATTGCTTTTCTCACAGCAATAAAAAAGTAGTTAGTATTTACTTATTGGGAAGTGACTAGGGCAGGAAGACTGTGGGATTAATACCTACTAGAAGAGTGGTTCTCAATTTGTGCGCCTTGACCCCTTTGGGGTTGAATGACCCTTTCAGATGGGTTGCATATCAGATATTCTGCATATCAGGTGTTTACATTATAATTCATAACAGTAGTAAAATTATAGTTATGAAGTAGTGACAAAAATAACTTTATGGTTGGGAGTTACCACAACATGAGGAACTGTATTAAGGGTCACAGTGTTAGGAAGGTTGAGAACCACTGCACTAGAGGAACCCCAGATAGACCTCTTGCTCCTGTGAGCACATAGGGGAAAAGATGGCCTCCTATGAACCAGGAGGAGGGCCCCTGCCAGACACAAAATCTGCCAGTTTCTTAACCTTGGGCACCACTGGGTGGCTGGAGGTGGGGCAGAGAAGGAGTGAACTTCCTTCTCAGGTAACATGCTTTTTCTAGTAGTGAATATGACTGATGGAACCAGGCCTAGATGCTAGTACATTTCCTGGAGGCTTGGGCTGGACCATTCTCCGGAGAGCTTGCGTAAGCAATAAGATCAATTACAAACACAGGTGTCTCCCACAGGAGCTGATTGCCCACTCTTATATCACTGAAGCGGTGGGACAGAGTTCCTTGGCAAGTCCAGGTTGATCCTTTGAACAAAGCCGTGGCTTGGTGCTTCTCAAACTTTGGACTGAATTTCCTCCATCAAGCCTATGTTTTATTGATTCTGGTATCCCTCCACCTTCCAAGTCAGAAGAAGTGGCTTAGGATAAATACTCATTTCAAAAAGAAGCACTTGAAGACATTGCAGTAGAGGACTTTGGGGGAACTGAGGGAAGAGATGCAGTTCTGGTGTGAATGAGGTGGCTGTTTAGAACACTGGAATCCAGCTGGGCTCCATGTCTGCATGAATGTCTCCTTTTTAGGTATAAGAAACAGAAACCTAACTGGGAGCTCCCAAGCACAAAGGGGTTCATCTAGGGTATCCCATAGTCTCCATTGGGCAGGATGGAGCCATCCAGAAGTGGTTGGGAATTATGAACTTGTTTCCCTAAGGACTCTGTACTGCCCTCTTTTCCACTGCTTCAGACTCCACAGCTCCCTTCCCGATAGGTCTCCTTTGATACTCAGGAAAGTCTCAGATTGTCAACAACTCTTGTTGAGTCTATACGTTAGGAGCTCATCATGAAAGTCCTGTGCCCACCACCCACCAATCTCCAGAGAACCCAAGAATGTTAAGCTCCCAAGATGGTTCTTTTAAAAGGAAAGGTGTATAATGTGTTTTTCCAGAAATCTGGGGAATGGAGGTGATTAATAGCCTGGCGACCTATGTTATCTCTTGGGCCAGGCCATATCAAGCTTCTACAACTGGGCTAGTTGTAGAAGTGGCTAGTAATATAAGTGACCTTTACAGGGCTCCCCAAGATCCCACAATCAGGAATATAAAATCCTAGTAGTCTAGATGACCCTTACATTATCTGTATAGCCAGAGGCTCTTCCAAGCTTCCTGAAGCAGGACCAGAGGTGGCTAATAGCCCAAATGAACTGCATGCCATCTGTGTGACCAAGCCCAGGCCAGATCCCTTTTTAGGCCCTTAAACTAGTACAGGCAGCCTATCTCTAAAACCCATCTTGGAAAAATAGACATGTACCTTGAGTTGAGTGTTGATCTAATTATACTTTCTTGTACGACAGGGATTATATTACACCAGGAAACTTCTTTCCAAATTATACTGTACTTTAAATATGCTGACAGCAAACAGCCTGGTATCAGACTCACTCAAGTCTTGATCCAGGTTGACGAAGTAACCGGAACCAAGTTTTCCTTCTCCCTTTTTCATGCAATTCACTTCCCTACCTGGCACCTGCAAAGGCCCCCCTTGTCTGTCCTTCCTAAGGGACCAGACAAGCCTGATTTGGGAAGAAAGTGCATCATAAAAATGCTTCCTCAAACTCTTGTGAAAAAGCCATGCATAGTTTCTGGCCCTTGCAATCTGAACAATGAGGGGGTGGGAACGGCAGATCCCTTAGCCTCACTCACCAGCAACCCTACCCAGGTCAGCAAGCCCCAGGCCAAATGAAAGACCCTGTCTCATAAAACAAAGTGGAGGGACTGGACACATGGCTCAAAAGTTAAGAGCACTGGCCACTCTTCCAGAGGACCCAAGTTCGATTCCCCACAGGTCACTTCAAAATTATCTGTACCTCTAGTTCTAAGGGATCTGACACCCTCTTCTGACCTTATCAGGTATACATGTGGTACATAGGCATACATGCAGGCAAAACACCCACACACATACAGCAAACAAAGTGGACTACACTTTAAGACTACTCCTTAGGATAGCACTTCAGGTTGACCTCTGACCTACACACACACACACACACACACACACACACACACACACACGGCAGGGGGGGCAGATCAGAGATCTATAACTTTAAGCTTAGAATATCTTCACTCTGACTTCTATCAATGTAAAATCCAAAACCCACAGCTCTCATCTTTTTTTTTATTTCAGAAATATTTATTATTTTCGTTTAGGTTATTTTATACAGGCTTATATAATGATACTCATTGTAATACGCATTCATTGTCATCTTATGGCAGTAAATATACTACTTCTCCTTTTTTTTCCTCTCACACATTACATCCTGATCAAAGTTTCCCCTCCCTCCACTCCTCTCAGTCCCTTCATCCACCCCCACTGTTGAGAGTCCCACAAGAACAACAAGCTACACAACCATAAGGTATATGCAGAGGACCTAGCTCAGGCCCATACAGGGTCTGTGTTCGATGTTTCGGTCTCTGTGAGCCACAACATGCCCTGCTTAGTTGGTTCTGTGAGCTGTTTCCTCCTGGTGTCCTTGACCCCTCTGGCTCCTGCACTCCTTCCTCCTCTCTTCTGTGGGGACCCCCAGGCTCTGCCTAGTGTTTGGCTGTGGGTCTCTGCATCTGCTGCCATCAGTCTCTGAGGAAGCCTCTCAGATGGCAGTTGGGCTAGACACCGATCCATGAGTACAGCAGAATATCATTAGGAGTCATTTCATTGACTTTTTTCCCCAGTTGTGTTTGGTTCTATCTTGAGTCTCTGGGTTATCTTGTCTCTGGTTCCTGACCATGCAGGCAGTATCAGGTGTGGGCTCCCTCTCCTGGTGTGGGCTTTGAGTTGGACCAGTCATTGGTTAGGTACTTCCACAAGTTCTGTGCCACCTTTACCCTAGCACATCTTGCAGACAGAACAGCTTGTAATCAAAGGCTCTGTTTCTAGGTTGGTGTCCCAGTCCCACTACTAGGAGCTAACCTTGCCTGGTTATAGAAGATAGCCAGTTTGGGCTCTGAATCCCCCATTACTAGAGGACTTCACTAGGGTCACTCTCATAGATTCCAGGGAGTTTCCACTTCCCACTAAGTTTCTACATCGCCCTCCAAATGCCCCTCAATTCCACTTGTCTCTCCCAGTACTCTCTCCTCTACCCAACCACCCCACTGCCAGGTCCCTTGTAGTGAGAACTTTGGAATTTCGAGTTCTTTTTAAGAACACAGACACATAAAAATGTGGATTCGTTTTAATCCCAGGTCTGGGATGCAGGGTGGCTTCAGATTGTCCACAGTAGCTGACTATGATTTGCCTCATGCTCTAGCAACGGTGTGATTTTTCCCTCTGCAGGCAGTCTCTGAGGACTTTTCAGAGGATGTATGAATTCTAGGGCCTGAGAGGCAGGGTATGTTGTTGGTTGGTTGGTGGTGGTCATCGTTGGTCAATGTTGGTTGTTGTTGGCCATTGTTAATTGTTGCTGGCTATGGTTTGTTAGTGGTCATGCACAAAGAAGAAATAACAAGAAGAAATTTGGGGGGCTGGTGAGATGGCTCAGCAGTTAAGAGCACTATTGTTCTGAAGGTCCTGAGTTCAAATCCCAGCAACTACATGGTGGCTCACAACCATCCGTAATGAGATCTGATGCCCTCTTCTGGTGTGTCTGAGGACAGCTAAACGAAGAAGAAATTTAATATCCTGATGGTGAAGGTCTAACTTGCCCCAAGGAACTCAATGGCCCTAATCAGCAAGAAGTAGTCTAATGATAATGTCACCCCACCTTTCTGACCTCCGACTTTATTCAGGGATCTTTTCCCTTTCTTCTCTATCTTCTTTCTCTTCTATCTAGTTTTAGTGGTGAAAGAAGAGCCCACAAAGTAACAATGCCAGCTACTTCCCTCCCATTCCCCACCCCACCCACCACCAGTGTACCCACAAAATCTATTCTATTTCCCTTTCCTGGGGATATCTATGTATCCTCCCTTGAGCCCCTCTGTGTTACTTAGCCTTTCTTGGTCTGTGAATTGTAGCATGATTGTCCTTTACTTAACAGCTAGTGTCCACTTCTAAGTGAGAACATACCATGTTTGTCTCTCCAGGTCTGGGTTACCTCACTTGGGATGATCTTTTCTGGCTCCATCCTTTGCCTGAAAGTTTTATGATGTCGTTGTTTTAACAACACAACTCTCATATTAAAGGGAATAATAGATACTTTGTTCTGTAGCTACTAGAAGTGACCATGGGCCAGGAACACAGGTAATTTAGGTTACCTCAAATTCTCTCATGATTCATATATTGAATGCTTGGTTCCAAGTGGTGTTGATATTTTGGGAATCTATGAAAACTTTTCAAGGTGCTACCTTGCTGCAAGAAGTAGGTCTCTGACGGTGTGCCTTTAAGCATTATTCTTGGTCCCTTCTATGTTCTCTACTTCCAGTCTACTACAGGATGAAGAAGCTCCTCCTCTGTGCACTCCCATCATGATGCTCTCTCTGCCTTACAACAGGCCCACAATCAACGATGCAAAGGACTGTGGACTAAAGCATGGCTAAGCTCTGTCCTCCCTACGTCAGTATTGGGCTTCCTGTCAGTGTGATGAAAAGGCCATCATGCTAACCACCCCCTTACTTCTGCCACTCCCTCTCTGCTACTGGACTCCTGCAGCTCGGACCCTGAGTAGGAGAAAAGACTCCAGATGTCTAAGGTAGACAAACTGATTGCCCTGCTTCCCAGAAGTGCCTCACATCACAGCCTGAGGAAGCAGCCATGATGGAAGAGGGTCTTGTGGGAGCGGAGGAAGGCAGAGAGAGCTATATCTAATCATTCTTGCCCTACTGGAGAACCCTGGCATCAACTTGGTCCCAGCTCTTTTCCTGAAAGGAAGAGAACCGAAAAAGAGGTGGAAGCAGGGCTAATCCAGCAATACCTAACTAGGTTGTTGAAACAAAGCATCATGGGTAAATAGACTTTCTCTCCAAGAAATCTAGAGCTGGGAGGAAAAGGAGGCTGCAGCCTGGTACCAGGCAGCAGGGAACTTTTGTCTCTGGGGATGGGAAGAGACTTTACAGTGTCAGAGCTTGCCATCCCACCTTGCAGGAGAGTCTGGAGATGAGACAATGATGACTTGAGGGTGGGAGGAGCCTCACCATGACCAAGGCTGCTTAATTACACATATCTCTTGCCTTCCATTTAAACCCCACCCTCAAATTAGGACCCGAAGACTTCTTGCGAGGAAGAAGGCCCTTGCTGGACCTCTTTGCCCCTCTTCCCAGTGTGGCCACATTGAATAAGTTTCCTTCTCTTACTTTTTACTATTAGCTATTTAATTGACTTATTAGAGTAAATGGCTGTACCCGGATTGTTGGAGCTGTCAGGGCCCAGGGTCTGACACTTAATAACTCTGACATCAAGCCCTTCCCTTAGTAGAGTTCTCGTACCTAGCTGCATGTCTATCTACAGACACAACCTAGGCTAGATAAGGGGAGATCAGGAATCCATGTTGGAGGGGATCCCCAGACAGTTCGCCCTGGGAACAAAGGTTCAGGCCTGATCATTACTCAGCATCGCCAGAGTGAGAGCCTCCCTAATCTTCCATAGAGGAGAAACTTTAGGGAAGTCTCATGTCTTTAAAAAGATAAATGCAGAGGGATAGGATACACTCTCAAAAGGGGATCTCAGAAAGGTTCTCGTGCCCTAAGCAATGTTCCCCTGCCCCTTAGGTCCCAAAAAGTGCCCATATTTTAAGTTTCCTAAAGCCAGGGGCAGCAGGTGCTTCCTTTAGTATGAGCCAAATACTGAACTTTTTTTTTTTTTTCGAAACAGGGTTTCTCTGTGTAGCCCTGGCTGTCCTAGAACTTGCTCTCTAGACCAGGCTGGCCACTGCCTCCTGAGTCCTGGGGAAAGGCATGTGCCAACACTACCTGACTTCTTCTGAACTTTTCTTTCATTCCATTTGTGTGTGTGTCCTGCTTGTCTTGGTCAGATTTTTTGCTCCAGTGACAAAACGCTTCGCAGAAACAGGCTAAGGAGAGGAAAGGCTGCTTTGGCTCAGTGCTTCAGAGACTCTGGTCTGTAGTCTTTTGGGGATGGTAGCTCTAAGCCTGAAGAAAGGCCAAATATCACAGCTCTGGGTGTGGCTGGTGTGGGCTTACCTCATGACAGCCAAAAGCAGAAACAGAAAGTGCCAGGGACAAGATAGGCCCTTCAACGTTGTCCCCAATAACCCATCTCCCCAACTATGGCCTATCTTCCGAGCCACCACTAACTCCCAATAATATCATCATCAAATTATGTTTCCATTGATCGATTATTCCATCTACTAGGTCAGGATCTAGTCACCTCTTGATGATTAGATCCACTAGCTGGGGACCAAACCCATAACAAACCCTGTAATTTGGGGGAAACACTTCATATCTAGAGCACCATCCTGCTCCTTGCTGCTGAGGCTGAAGAAGTCGCACCCGAGGTCCTTACTCTCGTGGGGCTTATGCTTTAACAAGAGAACGTAGGAATAGCCAAGCAAGTGAGTGGGGTTGTCATGCGCAGAAGGTTAGCATGGCTGAAGCAGAGGATGATGGGAAGTGGGCTCTGGGCCCCTGCCTGAGGTCTGACTGTACGCTGTCCTCCACAGTGGGGCTGCAGGATGCAGTGCCCACTCTCGCTACCAGATTCACAGGCTCACTCTCTCTCCTCCTCCCTCAGGTTCTCATCCTTCCACAGGTAACACCTCCCTGAGCCTCCCTGAACTCAGCTCACCACCTAGTGGACACACATCGTCACTGCACAGTTTTTATCATTTTTGTTGTTTTGTTTTTCCTCTCTCCCAACAAACTAAGAAATATTTTAAGTGCCCTAGACTCAGATGCCATATGCCTCCTTCACTGAATAACATCGATGTTTCGAAGAAAGACGGTCACTCCAGACTGTAATTCGGGCTCTGAGGCAACAGGGAGGAACAGTCTCAACGAACTGGATCTCAAACCACAGCACCGAGCCTATTTATTGATTATTACACAAAAGTTGTTTGGGTAAACCAAGTTCCCCATCCCAAAGCCCCCAATCTAATCTATAGTTTCCTGAAGGAAGGCCTCACTCCCCTGCAGTGTCAGTCCTTACTGTGCACTGTTTGCAGCACTCAATAATGCAGGATGTGTCAGGTGGGCCGTGACTATTTGTGACCAGAGTCGTGCAAAGGCTTTAAGTTCCTTCAGAAAAACAACTCTATAGATAACAGAAAACAACCACCGTTTAGTGAAATGGTTTTTTTCAAGGTCAGAGAACTTCTAAAAGACAACTATTTCATTCTGATGTCTACCTTAGATACAGTGAAAACCAACAATTTGATTCTAATGTTTACCCTAGATAAAATGATTCAACAGCAAGTCCACTACTGATAAGTTAAGGGTCTATAGAGAAATAGAAACAAAAGGATGTCTTTAGGTACACAGGAAGACATAGACTATGGGGGTGGGCTCATGATGATGCAGGCTGGAAGCCACATGTGAAAGCTGAAATAAAGAGAGAGAGAGAGAGAGAGAGAGAGAGAGAGAGGGAGAGGGA
>NW_022196904.1:120026378-120082478 GCF_008632895.1 Mastomys coucha | reverse complement strand
GAGAGAGAGAGAGAGAGAGAGAGAGAGAGAGAGAGAGAGAAACTTCCCCTGTTGACTCTTGGTGAGTCAAATGATGTTTGCCTATAGTTTTAGGGACAAACATTTTTATTCAGTCCACTAATTCAAAAGCTAATCTCTTGCAGAAACTTCCTCGCACATAATCAGAAGTAAGATTTTCCCAGCTGCCTCTGCTTCCCTTAGTCCAGTCTGGTAAACACAAAAAGTTAGTATCACACCCACAATAATGAAAAATGACTAGGGTTATAAAATGAAGAGGAGGGGCCTTGTATGAGCAGGGACCAGACTATCAGATGTACCACCCCAAGCATCCCCTAAAAGACCTTGGTGGGATACAGGATGAAGAAACGAGAACATGCTACCCAAGCAGGTGAACCTGAGAGGATGGATGAGGCAAAGAGCAGCAAGAAAAGCAGCTGAAGAGGCCAACAAAGAGGGCGGGCAGCTCTGCGGGAGGCTGTAGTCCCCCTCAGCACCTCAGAAAAGGGGTCTGTGCCCCTCATACAGAAACACATGGTGAAGGTGGCCCACCCAGAACCCTAAGCACCAAGCAGGCACAGGGCACAAAGATTCATCTACCTTGTCAGTTTCCAGGGACTCATTAGTCCAGAACAGAGTTTCCTTCACAGAAACAAGTGTTTCTTATCATAGAAAGAGGGTGTAGTCAGAAGTGCTAGCCAGGTAGGAAGGATGCTTGGAGTCACGTAGGAGCCACATGGAAGCCATCCGCCATGCTGCCAGCCGTTACAGTGAGATTTTTCCCTTTTATTTCACATTTTACAAGTATAAGCCTGCTGAGAGTTTCCTCCTCCTCTGAGTCCAGAACATGCCTTAGATCTGCAGTCTGGTCCAATGCAGGCTGTGGTGGAGGGTCAGGGTGCAGTTTCTGTGAGAGCCTCCTCCTCTATGAGTCCAGAACATGCCTTAGATCTGCAGTCTGGCCCAATATGGGCTGTGGTGGAGGGTCGGGGTACAGTTTCTGGCTCAGGCACACCCCTCCCTTGGGATTGATTACTTCTTCATATTGTTTAGTTTTAAAATCAGTGAACTTTATGTTTTAGACCAGTTTAGGTTCACAACTAAGCTGAATATAAAGTATAGAAAAAAACCCATATATGCCTGGCCCTCCAACTCTCTCTCCCACTGTCAATAGCCACCGCCAGGTACAATAGCCCCTCACTGTCACCCTAAGTTCACAGTGTCCTGTAGGGGTCACTCCTAATGTTTGTTCTCCCTCTCTCTAGTTCTTTCTCTCCAGTTTTCTCTCTCTCTCTCTGTCTCTCTCTCCCTCTCTCTCTCTCTCTCTCTTTCTCTCTCTCTCTCTCTCACACACACACACACACCACTCACACACACACACAGACCATGGCTTCTTCCAATCAGCTTCTCTCAGCAGTGTGCATTTAAGCTTTCTCTGTCTTTTTGTGGCTTGACAGCACAGTCACTGAACATGATTCCACCGGATGGCTACACTATAGTTTGGTTATTCACTAGCTATTGAAGGACATCTTTGTTGCTTCTGATTGGGGTAAATATGCATAAAGTATGAGTTGTCTACTCCAAACTGATTTTTAAGCTGGCCTCAAAGTTGCTTACATCAGGGCTGACCTTTGAACTCCTGATCTCCCTGTCTTCACTTCCCTGGTACTGGGATTACATGTGTGTACCTTAAAGGAACAAAAAATGTAAACTGGATGGTGGTGGCTCACACCTTTAATCTCAGCATTCAGGAGACATAAGTAGGTGTGTCTCTGTGAGTTCGAGGCTAGCCCGGTCTCCAGAGTGAGTTATAAGACAGCCAGGGCTACACAGAGAAACCTTGTCTCAAATAGATAGATAGGAAGGAAGGAAGGATTCTTATTCTTTATGGATTCTTGTTTAAAGTACTATTTTAAGGGCTAGAAGAAAACTTAGCCTTTGAGACACTTTACTCTTGCAGAGAGCCCAACTTCAGTTCCCAGCACCATTACAACTGCCTACATCTGCAGTTCCAGAGGTTCTGACACCCTTTTCTGGCCTCCACAAGCACTGCATGCATGTGGTGCAGACATACATGTAAATAAAACACCTATACACATAAAATAAAAATAATTTCTAAAACACATATACCTATACACATAAAATAAAAATAATTTCTAAAACACTTTCAAGTATTTTTGCTAATGAGAAAACTATGCTTGGTGAATGTAGTTTAGTTACTCCTCCTGGCCTTCAAAGTCATCAGTAGGGACAGGGCTGTACACCTCCTGACCTTTAAGCCAGCTAGAACTTCAATGCCTCAAGTACCTGATGCAAACTTGGCCACTGCACTGGAATCCAGCTTGTAGGTCTTGGAGGCTGCACAAGCTAGCTTCTACCCCCTGATTCTTGTAGCTGTGGACCCTTGAAGCAAGGGAAGGTGCTTCTCTGAACTTCTCCTTCTCTCAAAAAATATCCATACATTGGCTGCAGTATCATGGGAAGTCAGTGAGGGTATTGTAGCACAGTAGTACCCCAATGCCTCTTCCAAAAGTGGGAAATGACCTGGTCAACCCCCACCCTGCTCCCCTATTCAAAGACTACTGTTTGAAACCTCTGTTCACTTTTGATCCACGTTCTTCTGTTGTTATAAAACATTGTGACCAAAAGCGACTCAGGATCACACTCCCAGGATTGAGATTGTATAGCTCACACTCCCAGGCTGCAGTCCTTCATTGAGAGAAGTCAGGGCAGGAACTTAGACAGGAACTTAAAGCAGAAACCATGGAGGAGCACTACTTGCTGGCTCTTTCCCAGGCTCACGCTTAGCTGGCCTTGTTAGAAAATTCAGGGCTATTTGCCCACGTCAATCAACAAGACAATCCCCCCACAGACATGCCCACAAGCCAATCTGATTGGGCAACCTTTCCATTGAGATTCCCTTTTCAAAAGACTGGAAACATTTAAAGCTAACTACACCATCATCTTTCTCAGTTTCAGTTCTTATACGCAAGAGCGACTGATTGAGAAAAAAGCAAGGGTTAGCGAGGGTAGGACTTGGTTGTGGAGGAAGGAGAATGGGTGGTGGGAACAGTGGGGGAAGATGGAGCTGTGCACACAATCTGTCTTGGTTTCCTCTTCCAACAACCCCAGAACACCGTCCCTGAACTCTGCATCAGTCAGGGGTCCAAGATTGCGGAGTCTGAGCTTTGACCTGGATAGCCTTCGGACTTCACATCCTGGTCCAAAGAGTTCATTGAAAGACAACGCAGTAAATATTGCAAGATAGACTACTGCAAGTTCTTAGAGCCTGAGCGGCTGCACAAGGAAAAGTTACACTTGCCTACTCCCTCTGTGTACCCACCTGCTCCCTATTACTCCCCACAACACACATGGTTCTTGCATAGCCATCAGTGCCTGTGGAACATGATGAGAATTTATCAGTCTCACAAACTCAGTCACACACCTACCCTAAACCTGGGTCAGGCCAGCTTTTCTTTAATGCTACTGAGATGCCATTGTAGAAAGTAGGATTTCAGTTACCAATGTCACTGGGAGTCAGAAAGAGGGGATTTATAGGATTAAGGGAGAAGGTTCTAGAACTTAGCCTCGTGGCTTCCAATATGTCAGCTACTTTTCCTCTTTGTGGGGGATTTCAGGCTGGTCACTGAACCACTCTGAGCCTCAATGTCCTCAACTGTCAAATTCTAATGCTACCTGTCTCTTGATATCAGGAGGCTGTAGCTACCTTCAGCACAATGTCTCCATGACTGGTGATGAAGACAGTGATGGTGGATGAGGAAAAGGAGACAGGGAGACTGGTGAATTCCTCAGCATGCACGACACCCGGCTTACCTAACCTGGTAAATAAGAAGCTGTCTCCAGGCAAAAGCTGAGCCCTTGTTAAGTTAAACTAAATGAAAAATGTACATGTTAGCATTTTCTGCATTTTGATCTTTGCTGGCTCTTGGCTGGGGCCCCACACTGAGGCAACAGCTTTGCAAAGTTCTAAATAAAACAATCGAGTGGTACAGGAAGGCCCCTCCCCTGACTCTGTGCCACCTACATATTGATGGGAGCACCAGAGGTTTACAAATCCAGCCCAACTGGGCCCCAGACACTGGGTGCAGTGAACACACCTCCCAGCTTAGCTCTCCGAAGGCCAGGCTGGATAGCCTGGAAAGGCGGACCCCTCTGATGTGTGATTGCAACAGACAGACATGATTTGATTCTAAGCACTGGAATCTCCTTGGCATTTGAGCGCCTTTCATGCTTCTGCTAGGCTGGAAGTTGGGGAGCATGATGTATTCACCTGGAGCTAGCCGTAGGCTAAATGAGACACCAAGGAGAAGGTAGATCCATATATACCATAGGGTAACATGTGCAACTCTTCCAGGGATGTGGGAAAGCTGTTGCGCATACACAATGCTTGTGAAAGGCCAACCACGTAAGAGGAGGCAATGCGGTGTTAGAACTCTCAAGTCATGTGGTCATTCACAAATTGGCAGTGTTTAAGTCTCAACTGGCCATTAATAACCTGGTCTTAGGGAACTAGGTAATAATTACAGAGATAGTGAGGAGGCAGGGGTGGGTGTGGGGTTAAACCTGCCACTCTCCAACTCTTGGGACCTTCATTTCCCTCACAATAAGTGCCTACTTGGCATATGTCTGTGTTCAGTCTGCATACATTGCGAAGAAATGACAGATAAGCTCACAGGTGTTGTGCCTCCTGCACCATCCACTCCCTAGTCAGACCCCAGTGTCCATGCCACTGTCATGGTTAAATGTAAATTATCAACTTGACACAGTATGGAATCACCAAGGGAAAATGTCAGCCGGGCAGTGGTGGCACACTTCTTTAATCCCAGCACTTGGGAGGCAAAGGCAGGCAGATTTCTGAGTTTGAGGCCAGCCTGGTCTACAGAGTGAGTTCCAGGACAGCCAAGACAGCCAGGGCTATACAGAGAAACCCTGTCTCAGAGGGTGTGGGGGGGGGGGGTGGGGAAAGAAATTGTCAGCTAGCCTATGGGCATGTCTGTGTGGGATGATCTTGACTGTTAGTTGACAGAGAAAGACCCTGCCCATAGTGGGTGGCACCATTCCCTGGGCTTGGGCCCTGGATTTTATGAGTGGAGAAAGTGAACTGAGTGCTAGCACTCATGCATCCCTCTGCTCTTCACTGTGGACATAACTGACTGCTAAAGTTACCTTGGGCTCATTAATAACCATTAATGACCCACTTCTGTATCTGGACTAAAATTCTTTAGCCTACCAGGTACAAACTTTTAAAATGTCATCAAGTTGGGTAGAGGTGGCACAGCCTTGAATCCCAGAACTTGGGAGGCAGAAGCAGGCAGATCTCTGTGAGTTCAAGGCCAGCCTGGTTTACAGAGCAAGTTCCAGGACAGTCAGGGGTACACAGAAAAACTTGTCTCAAACAAAACAAAACAAGCAAAAAGAGTATCATCAATAGTATCTGAGGCCAAGAGCAGAGAGCCACTTTGCTGTGACCCATCTGCCCAATATCCTCATCCATGTAATTGTGACAGCATTGATATATGACCTCATTTGTTCTGTGACCACTAAGAGCTTGGATGAGCACATCCATAGTGGAACGTGCCATTTGGAGCAACCCAAATCGAAGCTCTGAGGCTATGGTCACCCATATTTCGCTCAGAGCATTCACGCTTCAAGCATCTGCATGCTTTCTTATGGCTACCAAGAACACTAATACCTTTATGCCATGTCCCTTCCCGGTCCTCCACCCATCTGCCATCAGTTCATTGCAGACAGGCTTTAGGGGGCTTAAAGGAAATCTCACACTGATATAGCCATGGAACTGTGACTTCAAGGGACATCCTGACAGCCAGAGGTCAGGATGCACAAGGCCAGGGCTGTGGTCTCTAGGCAAGGGGCAGGGCCACCTCCGCACTGGTCCAGAGATGGTGGAAAAAAGGGAGGGTCTGCCGTGTAGAGGGCTGGCAACAGCAGGCTTTGTGTCAGAATAGTAGAGGAATAACAGCCTGTTAGAAGAACAATAACAACAGAGACTGCAGCATGGACTCATCCCTGAAGGAACAGAGAGGCAACCTGGGAAGGCATCGGGGACCAAGTCAGAGGGAAACCTCTGGGTCCTAGGACAGAGTTAACACCTGTTCCTGAGGGCCTAAATGCTCAAGTGTTCATCTGTGTTCTCTAAACCCTGTGCCAGAGACCTGAGCTGTCTCTGTCCCCAGACTGCTCCCCGTTTCTACGCATGCCCACCAAACCATGCCCGAAGTTCACCAGTAGCCAGCAGGGTAGCCTTGGGCAAGCTTCTTCTTACTGACTGTCACTTCCATAACTATAAAACCTGGAGCAGCAGCTCCTATTTCTGGTCACTGAGGGGCTGAAGGAGGTGTGCATACAATGCCTGGGCTGCATCTGGTTCAGACATCCTTGCCCATGGCGTGGGGATTTCCCACCCATTGTTCTAGTTGTAATCTGCTGTGTCCCCAGACACGTTGGTTTCCTCTTACAATTTACCATCTCCCAGTTTCTCAGTGTGAGTGGCATGAACTTTACACTTAGGTTAAGGCAACGAACACTTCCACCCACCACCAACACTTCCTCTACCCCCATATAACACCTTCCCCGATCTATCTAAGGGTGAACCTGAAAGCTCTTCTCCATTAAGAGACAAAACATAGAACACATACTAAGGACATGGGACTGTTTGGATCCATCCTAACTTGGCTGCATCATCATGATGGAGAGCAGAAGGCTGGACTGGGCTACAAGGACTAGAGATACTCCGCACCAGTACTGATGTATACTTTGGCCAATGTCATCAAAGGCCCTGCTATCTGGCCTTCCACAGCCTCTCCAGGTACTCCTCGTAGAAAAATTAAACTTCTCTTTCCTGTACCAGGAACCATGTGGTTGATGACCTTTGACACCACCACGTGACCTTTGACACACATCATGTGTGCTTCTCATGGTGTCCTAGGTCCAGGCAGGTACCCCTCAAGTTAAAGTCACACAATGACTTGCTTGAGTCTAGCTGTCTGGGGTCTTGTAGAGTTTTCCCAGGGAGAAAGAAACCTGCAGCTGTGGTGACTATACCTGTGGGAAGGCAGAGTGAAGGAGCCATGTCCAAACTCTGCAGGATGAAAGCCTTGCTCTCATTTTGGACCCAGGATAAGTGAGTTTATAGCAACTTTGTGCATTATGTGGACTTAGATCAGGCCATTCCTTTGTCCTAGTCTAAACTGGCTCTCTTTCAGGAGGCCTGACTGACTACTAGGAGCCCAGAGAGCAGAGAGCTTGCTTGCCTCCTGCTCTGGCTGTCCTCCATGCTTGGCCCACAGCAGAACAGATGCAAGACCTTTTGGCACAGAGCAGAGGTCCAAGAAATCGTCGTTGACGGATTGCATGACGTATGAGATCTACCCACACTCTCCTTACTTTAACGAGCTCCAGAGAAAAGTAGAACTGTCCATTCAGTGAGCCAGGGTGGCCAAACCCTGGGTTGTATAACACAGGCAAATCCCAGAGGGGGATTTTGAAATAACTCATAGGGCTGAGCACAGTGTAGTGGAGTGAGGAGCCCACTGACATCAAGGCCATTTCAAAAGGACTGCAGCCAGCTGATAAAAGAAACACGCCAAAATCTAAGTATGAAGAAGTATTTTAATAGCTGAAACTCAAAGTCATTGTACTCCTGGTTCCAGGATTCCTAAGAGACTTTTTTGGCCACCTCAGAAGCCAGGGTCACCCACCTGTGGTCTCGGGGCATCAATTTCCTCTGAGTGCTAACGCAGAGGAAAAGTGTAAACACGCCCAAGGCCATGGCCGTGAGGACCGTCCTCTCACCTATGCATCTGTCATCTGCATTAGTCGGACAACCTGGGCTAAGAGAAAGGACAAATGTTGACTGTTTGATCAGGAACAGCTCAAGCTTGTAAGGAGAAGCTCGCTGCAAACCTAGCATACAGAAGGCAGGACTTCTGCCTGGGCACCTGCAACATTACATTTGTTTTGCAGGCAAACTATCAAGAAGGATTCTGTCGGCAGGGGTGTTCCCTGAACAAGCGAAATGTTAGACAAAAGTCCTGGGTGTCCTGCGTCACCAGCTCAGTTCTCATTCGCCATCCCCTGGAGTCTTTGAGGGAAACATGAAGTCTGGCTCCTGCCTCTGCTTACGGGTCAATTTCTTCAGGAATCACCGTAATCACGATGTCTTCGTTGCCCCTGCGGACAACCATGTTCAAGGTGTTCTCCTTTTTGATGACATCACTGACGTCATTAGCAGTGACCACGGACTGTCCATTGATGCTGATGATGACGTCATTTTCCTTGAGCCCGCCACTGAAACGCAAAGGGAAACACACTGTTAACCTTTCCGTTCCTCACAGTCATCAAGAAAGGCACAGCTTAGAACCCAAAAGCCCAGAACAAATGGGGGCTATAGGAAATGGGGGTGAACTCAGACGGAAATGACTTCAAGCAGAGATGGCATTTCCTGTCGAGATTTTTTTTTTTAGGCTAAATCAATAACGTCTCTTGTAGAAATGCCTATGAAATCTGTGTGAACTATGGTCAATTATCCTCAGAGGAGACAAGAAAACACCAGGTACTATGACCAAGGACCTGTGAGCCAATTTGCTCCTAAATGGCACTGTAATTTAGAAAGTGACTCCTCCAGGAATGCTGGATGCCTCTATTCAGAGACTCCTCTATGCTGTGGCTGGAACTTTAGTTCGTACGTGACAGGATCAGTATGCTACCAAAGTCCCCCTCGTTCTAATACAAGTCTACAGACTTTTTCCACAAAGGGCCAGATGGGAAACAGCTTAAGCTTCACAGAGTATTTGGTCTCTGTGTCTTAACTACTCAATTCTGCTGCAGCAGCATAAAAATTGCTCCAGACAAGATGTCATCTTATCAGGGGACAAGGCTGAGGTCTAATAAAACATGTGTGCATATTTGCACTTCAGAGAATTTGCAGTATCACAAAATAGTGTCATTCGGATTTTTCTCTAGCCATAAAAATAATGTAAGAACTGATTTTTCTCAGCTCACAGGTCATCCACAAAGAGGCCTCAGGCCAGGTCTGGCCCTAGGGCATCATGTACAGCTCTTGAGTGAATATCACTCTCTAGATGTCACGGGGGTCCAGGAAACCAGCCCGAGTTCCGGCTGAACTGCTTCTTCTATTTTGATGTCACTGGGTTGTTTCCCTTTAGGTGTTGGCAGCTACGACTTCACTAGTCACAAATGCAACTACAGAAGGCTCTGCGCAGGATCAATCCTGCACAATCAAGCTCTCTCTACAGCCAAGCTTCCTAGGGATTCCCAGCGAGCCCATTGGTGAGTGCTCTTCCTAGGTCGATGACCCCGGAGATGACCCAAGGGAAGAAACCTATTTCTGTGGACAAGCCCTGAGTCCAAGGCAGCCAGGAGCCCTGGCTGATAGGAAGTGATGGCCCACATGGTTATCTGAGCCAGCACAGAGAAGGACACTGCCCCCTGACCCACAAAGGTATCAGAAAAAAGAGGGATAAGCCCACACTCACGCTTCCGCCGGGGTGTCAGGAATGACTTCAATGATATATGCTCCAGAGAGCACATCCGGGAAGTCTCGGTGACGGTCCTTCAGTTCTTTGGCTTTGCTGCTTGGGAAAAAGGGGGCTTGTGTTAATTAATATTACCTTCCCACGGCCTTCTCAGGCCAACACTCAGCTCTCACCAATTCCCTTCTTATTCTCAGCTTGAGGTCTTCTGACCCTACTTGACCGTGACACACACGTATAGAGGCTTTGGCACAGCACAACATTTACGTGGAGGTCTGAGGACAACCTCAGTGCCTGCCTTGCACCTTGTTTGAGACAGGGTCTGTTGCTGCTGCGTACACTAAGCTAGCTGGCCTGCGACAGGGATTCTCCTGTGCTTGCCTCCCACCTCCACAGAGAAAGCACTGGGACTGTAGACGCGTACTTCTATGCCTGGCTTTACACAGGTCCTGGAGATTTGAACTTAGATCCTCATACTAGTAAGCATACTAAGCACTTTACTCGCTGAGCCAGCTCGCTAGCCCCCAATTCTGCTTTAAAATGGCCTGCCTACCAGCATCAACAGTACTCTATAAAATAGTGAGCAACTACTTTTTTTTTTTTTTTTGCTGATACAGGTTTTTTATTGATTTAAGTTTTATTGCATTATGATGAGGTAAAATACATAATTTCAATTTATCTGAGTTTGTTAACATTTAAAAACTTATTTTAAGTAAATAGAATTACATCACATTCTTCTTTTCCTTTTGTACCCCAACTCCTCCCAGAGACCCCCCCATACCTGTAATACTTTGTTTTTTTTTTTTATTTTGAGTGAGTAACTACTTTAAGCCTCAACATTGGACTGCTGCTGTGGCTGGTTGTGATTGCCAAAGCTGAGCTGGACCTGGCTGTACAGTAGGCACACCTACACTGTTAACCTCATCCTGGAGGGCAGGGTGCTGAACAACCCAGGAAGGTGGCTCCATAGCCTAGCTTCCTTCCCCAACACTTGTGTCTCCTCTGCTTCCAAAGACAACGGTATGACTTCAGTCTCAGCGTGCCATCCCATCCTTGGCAACACTAAGAAAAGCGCCATTGTTCATAACCTGTATAGAATATCTTAATATTTTGACAACTGAATAAAACAGCACTATCAATACATCCTGCTCTCAGAGGACTCAGACATGCCAGTCAATTCGGTTTCCTGCATTTCATGAAGGTCCCCCACCCCCACCCCAAACCTCTTCTGATATGTTGTGAGCCTGGCAACCCCAGGCGGCAACTTCTCAGGAAAACAAGTACATCAGTCATCAGTACCCTGAGGCAGGGCCTGTCCTGCTTTCCTGCAGCCACACCCCTCGCACTAAGCGTGCAGGGGAGGCTGGTGCTCCAGGCTGGGGCGGGCACTGCGGCACTCAAGGAATGTGAGTTTCAACAGAGCAAGTGTAGAGATGCAGACACAAAAGTGTGCAGGTTATTGAGCCTTCTGAGGTACAGGCCTGCCTGCAGAGAGGAGGGCAGAGTCTTCCAGGGGGGTCAGAAATGCAAAAGCAAAGAGGCCCAAGCCCACACCCCTCCCTCCCCCAGGGTGACGTGCTTTTAAAGCAGAAACCATGATGACTAAAGGAAATAAGTTTCTCTTGAAGAATGCCCATGAAGCCTTGTGAAGCCCAAGTTTATGTAAATACAGGTCAGGCATTTATTTGTATTCACATAGTTATGTGTCCTGTTTACCCACCTAGATGTGAGCGACATCATTCGGATCCCGATATACTTCTTCTTGGTGACAGTTTTCCCTGGTGTGACAACAAAGAGACAAAAAAAAAAAAAAAAGTCAGCCCGGTTCTCGGGAGTGTGGGGAGACAGGAGCCAGAGTTCTAAAGCTCCACCTGGTAGCATGAGCCAGAGGGGGGCACCCAAAAACTGTAGTTCAGTCCTGGCCTGGATTCCAGATCTGCAGTGAGGAATGTCTCTCACTTCAAAAAACAGTCAAAACCTGTGTGTGGCATGACCCTCTGTTGCTAACCTCTATGGATGTCTGGAGTGAGACTCCCTCTGTTCAGTCTCGACCACCAACACCACCCTGGAAAGTATTCACTCTCAGCTTCAGAGTCCTGATCTTAAGCTTCTGGTGTGAACCCACCCCTCGAAGCTCCACAGAATGCCGGCCGGGCTCTAGTTACCTTTGGCCTGACGATCGTGGGACTCCGTCAAGAACTTTTTTATCTTATCGGATGGAATTGCGAAGGAGATGCCCGCTGTCACCTTCAAGGTGTTAATCCCAATCACCTCGCCATCCTGAAAAGCAAGGGGCACAGCTCACTAACTCCAGGAGGGTCAGAGGCGGGCACAGGCTGGAAGGGAGCAGGAAAATCTACAGGACAGGAAGTCTTTGAAATGCATTGCCAGGTGTGGCGCCTCACCCCTGCGAGTCCAGCAGCCGAGATAGGATCAGTGTGAGATCCTGGCCAGCCTGAGCTACAGTTTGAGGCCTAGTTTCAAAAACAAAGGCTGGGAGGAAGATGCTATCTGTCTTGACTGGTCATCCCACGCTCTACCCAACAAATGTGTACAATTAAAATAGTAATAAAAAAAGAAGCGTGGGCCGAGAAGATGGCAACATGGTTAAAGTGTCTGCCGTGCAAATGAAAGCACGGAGCGGGGAGCGGTCCCCGGAGGCAAGTATATGCTGGGTGTGTGTGGTGACCTGTCTGTAATGCCAGCCTCAGAGTCAGAGATGGAATCCCAAGAGAAAGCTGGCTAGAGCAACCAGCTGTGGCACCTAGCTCAGGGTTCAACTGAGAGACCCTGGCTCACTGAATAAGGGGAAAAGTCAATGAAGACGGTCCCTCATCAACCCTGGGGCTCCACAGGCACAAATACACATGTGCACAGGCAACACTGTCCCCCTCCAGTGAACACACAGACATCCCACACACACACACACACACACATACACACTTGGGGCCACATACATGCAAATGTTCATATACACAGACACATGGGTGGGAGAGGGGTATCTGGGCTGTGTCTGAGAATCAGGAAGGCTGGAAGGAGAAGGGCTGGGGATAACGAGGAGAGATGATAGGGCACCTGGGTAGTGCCACCCACACTCAGCTTTGGAAGAGGCAAAAAGCTCCAGGTGGAAGCTAGTGGTTGCCTTATTGCATAGACGAATGATTTCAAACTCCACAATAGTTTCTCTTTTCATAGAAAGGATGTTTCCAGAATCTCAGAATTTCTAAGGTGACTGTCCACCCCTTCCTTCCTCTCCTACTTCCAAGAAGTCCACTTTAGATGCTGGGTTGAGCCGCAGGCCTCACTCCCAACAGCTGCCCCAGGTATGGCAAGGGGAAGTAAAGATGTGGCTTTTCCCTGAGAAGTTTCTGGTGACCTGATGCTGGGCTGACAAAAGGACTCTGAGAACTTTCAGTATAAACTGTTCTCGGTGTGTGCTTTGTCCATGTCCATTCCTGACACCAAGGGGACCCAGCAGGACGTTATCATTGGGTGGCCTCAATTTGATACTCTCTCAAACCACCTCCCAAGCTCTGGCATTCTGTGACCCGAAGCCTTCAACTTTACACTGAAGTGTTGAAGTCTAGGTTAAGTGAGACATCTGTGAGCTAACAGGTGGCTTCTCCAGTCATACCCACAGGCATTCGGGGAGAGTTTTGGCATGGGTCGGAGCCAGGCCAGCTCATCTGGGCTCAGCCACCCTCAAGGCTGAAGGTACCTTTCTGCAGCTGGCAGTACTGTGGGGACTTTCAGTCCTCTTTCTGCCTAGAGTGGACTTAAACTCCATGGCATCCACCTGTGGCCTCTGACCTTACTGCTTCCAGAAAGGGCTGGTAGGGTTTAAGGTGCCAAGAAACAGTACATTCACATAGCTGGCTATAAAGCTAACTGCTTGTTCTGACAAGCTCACATCCAAAGAGAAAAAGCAAAGACATGCCCGCAGACGAAACAAACACAGCGTAGGTACTGGAAGGCCTTACCAGGTTTACTAACGGGCCTCCGGAGTTTCCATACTAAAACGGAACAGAAAGGGAAAGGTTAGCTCTGCATCATACCACTGCCTAATCAATGTCTCTGCCCAGATTTCAAAGCACGGTAGAAGCAGCCGACGGGGGCCGTCCCCAGGCTTTGTCTCTCATCATCTAACATTTAACTGAGAAAAAGGATCGTGACCATTTTCACAAAGCTTGAGACGAGCCACAGTGAAATGATTTAGTTCTGAGACCACCGTGAGCAGCTAACCCCACTTTTACCTCCTCCTTGGATGACACTGGCTACCAAGGACCCCATAGTTCAACTCTGTACAGCTCCAAGTGGGACACTTCCCCTAACGCCTAACACCAGAACATCACAGATGTTCTGGGAACTCATGCAGACTGCAAGAAGGTTTGGGAATAGTAAGAAGCCTAGCTTGTCCTCTGGTGAACACTTGTCCCCAGCCCAGCAGGTAGAGAGGGAGCAGAGGGCTCACATTGATGATTGCATCTGTCTGAATGTAGTCCATATCAGAGTTCCGAAGTCCCAGCTCTTTGCCGCCTCGCTGGGTGGTGCTGACAATCCCAGTAGTGACTGTGTTTTGAAGAGAAAAGGGGCTTCCGATGGCGACTACAAATTCTCCCGGTCGCAGCTCGGAGGAGCGGCCAAGCAGCAGGACCGGCAGCTTTCCCTGTAAGCACAAAGGGAGCCATTGCTGCGCTGTGGCTTAGCAAGCTGGATAATACAAATACAAAGGAGGAAGAGCAGTCCTGGTCCCTAGGGGCTGAGCTTGGGGTGGACACTCCTCTCCTGAGGGCCAAGCCCCTACCATACTCCACACACCGCAGGCCATTAGCAAGTCAGTGGAACAGAAGACACCTGTAACAAGGAAAATGGGAAAAGGTGATAGACCGTTTCTAATCTCACGTCTTGGAACTATCCATGCAGCTGGACAGAGAACATGGGGAGACAACCTAGGTTTAAGACTTAAAGATCAAAGTCCCAGACAGGGATCCTGAGCCCGTGTGCCATAGGGGAAGCAAGGAACCATGCATGGGTCTACTTTCCCGCGTGCATAGCCTTCCTGAGGCCTGGAGAGCCCTGAGGCAGAAACTCACACAGATTTTCGTGTGCACCCTGGTGGTGGTGAGGCACAAAGACAAGCAGAGGGGCTGGCAGCACCCAGGACCCAAACGGTGGACTGTCTCTCCTTTGCATACAGGGAAAGTCCCCGTCAATACATTTGCTCCCAGCCTATGTAGACTGAGGATTCAGGTGAAGACGCCCCATCTCCCATGCCCTCTAGATACTGGGCAGAGTCCGGAGTCCTAAATAACTCCTCAGAACAAGATAGGACCATGGAGGTTGAAGGGCTGGGGAAAATGGCTGCAGGCTGCCTTCTTCCACAAAGATGGTCCCAGGGCCTGCCTTCCTCCTCCTACACAGCCTAGAAATCCTGAACTTTCTATGCATTGCTCATAGAGTCCAAGAAAAGCTAGTTCTGGCTTCCTGCTAAGGGAAACTGTTTAGATTCATTCACCTTGAAAAAGAATAAGCTACCAAAAAAAAAAAAAAAATCCAGTGTGGGTGGAGGTGGGCTGGTGAGATGAGTAAGCCAGACAAGAACGTTTATCATCCCCTCTGCAAAGAGAACTGGACTGCTGATGAGCTCCGACAATTGTCTAGCAGACAAGAGAGGCTCCAGGCCCTGGGTGACTTGAGATAGAACAGATTTAACTATACTCATCAACTCCACAGCACCATCACACACACACACACACACACACACACACACAAACACACACGTGGCCAGTAAGACTAATACTGCCTAATAAAACTCATGTAGGAAGACAGAGTGCAACCTCTCACCAGCCAGGAGCCTTAGAAGCCGCACCTCTTGACTCTCAGATACCACACACCCCACAGACCACCAGCCATCTATGGCACGGGCTGGAACCAGGCTGCCAAATTGAAATTCTGCATGACAAGTATGGGCTCCTCATCTGAGAAGTGGGAATCAGACAGCCCACCAATCTCACTAGTCTCTTCTGATTTAGGATAACAATGAATTAGGAGCCTGAACAGCTCTCAGAAAACAGCCTGTTTGGCCAATGGGTCAGCTCTTTACTAGTATTCAAATCCTTGAAAATCCAATGAAGGATTCCAGCAACTGTGCTGTGACAAGCCAGGGTGTGTCACCTTTCCAGACACAGTTCCGCACTGGCTATGACCCTTCCACTTTAAGGTCACCTGAGGCCAGAGTCTGTGGCATTCCCTGCACAGACCCACTCAGCATCCAATGGTACCCAGCAAGCTCAGCGCGACATGTTTATCCTGGGTGGGTGCCAACAATCCCTGCCAGCAAGCTCTGCCAAGAATGACCTCAGCAATCACAATAGGGTGGGGCAGAGTCTGGCCGCTGCCGAGCGATGGCCGCATCAGGGGAGGCCCACCAGTACGGTACCATTCCTTTGGGGCCTGGGGCTGGCTGGAAGTCCTGTCTTTAAAGCTTCAGGGATAACTGTGAAGGACAGGCAAGGGAGGTGGCTACAGCCTGCAGCAGGTCAGTCTGGAGGAAGCAGAGCTACACAGATAAGAGTCAAGCACAGACATGGAACGGTGGGGCCAGCTACACAGTGGAGACCGTATCAGGTCTGAGGTGATCCGATGTGAGAATCTTTACCAGCATTTGGCTGTACCACCCTCCAGCCATGGCCTCTGCCCTCTAGGAGAGCCAGAGATGCAGGCTTTAACCCACACGGCCCTTAGACAGCAGGGACCTAACAACGCCCTGCTGGGTGCTTCTGTCCCAAGTCTGAGCTCAGGCCCAGAGGATGTTAGGAAGGATGCTTGGGAGAAAGCTGTATGGACAGAGGGCAGAGACCTCTATAACAGCAGGAGATAGAGGCCTCTGTGCTATAGAACACTGAGAGGACATGCCAGGCTCAAGAACAATGGTCTCATCCATGGTCATCAAGGTACCCAGACTGGGATTAGACAAGGGGACACCAATGATGAGAATCCATAGGGATGCCATGTGACTACCCTGTCACAGCCATCCAGGTGGGCAGTCCCAATGAGCGTGTCTCCTTAAATACATGTTATAAATCATGAAGGGTTATTATGAACATAAAAACTAAACAGGAGGATGCACAATGGCAGGGTAAGGAGAGAGATGTCACAGTCTAAATTCTCCATTTATATGAAAGGAACAAAACCTTCCCTGCCAGATGACAAAATGGTTTCAGGGCAATCTGGTGATTTGGGAGCATAACACCCCACACACACACACACACACATACCATTTCACAGATATAGAAACTGAGACTCAAGATGGAGGAGCTTCTCTCAGCCATAAGAAGCCTGGTTAAGCTGAAGAACCAGTTCCCAGCCCCAGGCCTCCATCCCTGTAAGACAGGAATTCTAATTGCTGGACTCCAATTATAGGTAGAAATCCCTGAATGGGAGAGTGAGGTGGTGCCGAGGTGGCGGCCAAGCCAGATTTACAGCTCCATGAGGTCAAACTGCCTGAAGGGACCCTGCAGGTGCTGGCTGGATGTAAGCCTCGGGCTCACTCGCCTTACTTCGGTCCAAATGGGGCTCATTCTCAGCCACAATCCTCACCCAGGCCTGTCTGCTCGGTAGCTAAGCTTTCCCTGGCCAAATTCCTGCTCAGTAATTGAGCTTTTAATTCTATCCCTGTCTAGACAACCACACTCTTGGGGGGACAGAGGGGATGAAATATACGTACATGGCTGGAAGGCACAGCCATGTTGCAGCCTTGACCTACGGGCACCCTGCCACACTTCAGGGTCCCTGCTCTGGGTCCACAGGCTGCTTCCCACGAGCCCACATTAAAGCTGTCTCCAGGCTCCTGGCTGCAGACGCTCTGTCTGGGGCTCCCTTTGAAGCAATGCCAGCCATAAGCCATCCAGGAGACCAACTCTTCCCGACAGTCCCGTCCCACATCCTCCCGTCCATCAGTTCAAAGCTCCCCTAAAAAGTAAACAGGACAAACAACCAAACATCAGTCCTGATAGTTGCAATGGCTGAGGGGAAAGAAGGGACCCACTGCTCCTGTTGGCCTCAAAGCTGGGGAGGCACAAAAAGGCAACTTGTAGGCACAGTAAAGTCATGAGATGAAGTCAGGAAAAATGGCTCTGAGGCTCCACATCATAAAGCCAAGAAGGAGCCCTGAGCCTCTACCAGGAGGGTCAGCAGCCTTTTAGGATGCAGGATATGCACAGTCAGTCTCTTACTGTGAGTTCTCACCAGACTGGAGAGAAACGGCAGCCTGAGAGGCTGGCAGAAGAAACAGCTATGAAGAAGGAAGATGTATAATCACCATATCTTCAGGGCACTGCCTGATGCTAAGTGGTATCATCAGAGTCATGAGAGAGACTAGAGAAAGAGAAGAATTCCTAGGGGCTGGGAAGATGGCTCAGCTAAGCAGCCAGATGACCTGAGTTCCACTCCTAAAAACCTAAAAATAAGAAGCCACATGTAGTGCCATGTATCTCTAATCCCAACACTCCTGCTTCAAGATGGGAGACAGAAACAGGAGATACCACATCAACTCAAGGACCAGTTAGCCTAGATAATTATATGCAGGGTAGTGGCAGAAACAAGAGAGATCTTCAACAAGGTGTGTCTTAAGTTTCTATTGCTGTGAAGAGACACCATGACCCGGCAACTCTTATATAAAAACCAAAATATTTAATTGGGGCTGGCTTACCCTTTAGAGGTTTAGTCCATTATTATCATGGTGGGAAGCATGGCAGCATGTAAGCAGACCTGGTACTAGAGAGTTGGCAAGAGTTCTACATCTGGATCGGTAGGCAGCAGGAAGAGAGAGTGACACTGGGCCTGGCTTGAGTTTCTAAAACCTCAAAGCCCACCCCCTGTGACACATTCCTTCCACACCTACTCCACATCTCCACAGGGGCCATTTTCATTCAAACCATCACAAGGTGAAAGATAAGAACAGGCGCCAAAAAGTTGTCCTCTAACCTCCATATACACACTTGCACACATATGCATCGGGCACCTGCATGCACGTGACCACACATGCACAATTTAAGAGAAAAAAAAAGAACCCATAATTCCCAAGTTATAGGCACATCACCTGAGTAGGTGGAGAATGAGCCCAAGGGACAGTGTCAGTGGCCCTGAACATAGACTCCAGGCTTCCAGTGTCCACATAAATTTACTAAATACCAGCCACAGGCTGGATGCTAATTGTAAAGTAAGTTGAGGGCTTGGTCCATAGAATGGTTCTACAAAGGTCTTCCTACTTGGTTAAATGATCACCACCACCCCCAAGCAGGCCCAGGAGCTTCACTTTCAGGACAGAAAGTGAATCTGAGAGGGGAGAGTCTCAAGAAAATGTCTTCCCAGTGCCCGGCATAGGACTTCAAGGAGCAACATATCCAGTCCAGCTCTCTGGGCTTCCTGTCTGTTGGGCAGAGCATGGATGAACCACTGGGGCTCAAGAGTAAAGAGGAACAAAGTCCATCCCCTTGCTGTGGGCAACTGGGCACAGAATTGTCTATAAGTCATGTCTAAGCATGGAATAATAGTGTAAGGCTCTGTGTGTGTCTCACATGCAAGGAACACTAAGCCAAATCCAAAATGGACACAGTCATGTGTCTGAGATCAGGGTTGTACCAGGACTGAGAAAAAGGAGAAGCACTTTTTGAGGTGAACTAGGAGTGGGCTGGTCCCCTGTGGCCAGGCTTCAAAAGCTGAAGGACAACACTAAGAACCAAGCACCTCCTCCTCTCTTCTCTGTCAACTTCACAGTCAGAAGACAGCCTCTGCCAATCCAGACACCACACAAAGACAAGGTGCCCGCTAGCAACATGACTCCTCAGAAGAACAGAGAGAGAGCCAGTTAGATAGCTCATCAGGTAAAAGCAACCTAAGTTCCATCTCCATGAAAGGTTCCCCAAGATCTGGGCTGCAGCATACATCTCAGCTGAGTGAAGATGCCGGTGACTGGGCGAAGCCTGGCCACAGTAGATAAACTCACTCCTGGTTCAGCTCACACAAGGGCTTCCTCCTGCTTTGTTGCACAGGAATTGTGAACAGTGCAGATGCTCAGAGCACAAAGCTCACCAATGAGGAAAGAAATGATCTATGCACAAAGGGAGGGGACAACAGCCAGCACGAAGAACAAAGCAATGACAGAGAGACTAGATGGAGCTCAGTGGTAGTCTTACCTAGCATGTGCAAGACCTTGTGTTCAATCCCCAGCACAAAGAAATTTAAAACAAAAACAAAAACAAAAACAAAACCATCAGATGAACCAGCCAACAGGAACTGGGCTAGTGGTTCTCACGTAAAGGGCTGGCCTTGCTGTTTATTCCATGGTATCTTTTGGAGAATCTCTGTTTATTGGGTAAGCTTGGCCTTGGCTTCAGGCTGTCATGTGCTGTAGGTTTCGTTAGTGAACAGGGGATGAACTCTAACTGCCAGAACTCAGCACAGCAGGAAAGCTGAGCCCCTGCTAAAGGATGGCTCATTTGGGCTTGAGGTCCAACATCAAACAAGCTGGTGCCAAAGAAAGATTGGGCAAAACATGCTCGCATACTTCGAGTGTGTGACTTATTTACAGGAGAAGCGACATCTTGGTTTGGGTGGAATCCTATATTTTTAAAAATGTATCATTTGTGTGTATGTGCGTGTGTGACAGTACATATATGCTGGTCAGAGGACATCTTTGTGGAGTCATTTCTCTCCTTCTACCTTTACATGGGCTCTGGAATCATACTCAGATCATTAGGCTTGTGTGGCAAGTGCCTTTCCCCACTGAGCTATCTCTCTGGTCCTGGATCTTATATTAACTCAGTCTGTTACTTGATTGATTGCCCTGGATTTTACTTTTACTTCCTCTAAGAATAAAGGAGTTGAGTGTGGAGTCAGTGATGATGATTAGGACTCTTTCCAGATGTGGCTGTTGCTGAAAATTCCATTAGCAGTAGTTAAAAGGGTAAAACCATATAGGTGGGGTGGGGAGGAGCTCAAATTGCACACAACCCTCAATAAGGTCTCAAGATTGCTGCAGCATCTCAAGCATCATGTGGACAGACGTCTGGAATTCATGAGGCGGTCGTTTGACCAGTCATCCTGCAGCAAGGACAGCAGAAAGCCAGGTCCCTTCACCAGCTCAGCTGTCACTACCAGCCCATGCACTCACTTCATCCCTGAACCTTAAAGACAAGAGTAATGAAATGAACTAACAAAGCCAAAATGAAGAGAAAGTTGGTTGCCCATCTTTTAAAAAAAAACAAAAAAACAAAAACAAAAAACAAAAAACAAAAAACTAATGAGCCAAGTCAATCATCTCTCTTTCTCCTTGAACGACAGGTTCCTCCGTTGCAAAAATATTTTTGTTGCTGAGCCTGCAGTTTTCTGTGTCTACCAGCTGCCTGCCCGGCACACTCCTGTTGAGGGCTGGGGCTTTCAGGCCTCATGTTGGCTGAAATTTTCATCAAAGGCTAATGTTGCAGCCACTGGCTGAAACTCAACTGAGTGATTCAACATGCCTTCTGGAAACAGTTATGTCAACCGCTCGTTTTCTTTAAGACTATGCAGTAGGGGGAACTGTGTATGCCCCTCCCCATACCCAGAAAGAAGAAAGCAGAGGGGGTTTGGGGAAGAACTTGCCTAAAGGCGAGGGGAGAGTGCTCTAGCACATGACTGGCAAGGGTGGTAGAAGCACAGGCTGTGGGACCAGGTGAGCCAAAGCTTTGCTAAGGACCAGTTATAGCAGCCACAGGGCATTGTGAAATAAAACGTGGCCCCATGTTCATAGGATCTTTTCTTTATTCTATATACTCTCCCCACATCTTAATTGTCTGGTTTTACTTTGGTCCTTGAAGAAATTCCCAGATTGGTAAGTGCAGACACCCAATTGGCCTCATAACCCAGCTATATAATCTCCACACTGTACCAACCGGGGTAGGGAAGTAAAGCCTGGCATCTCTCCTTCCTAAGACCCAACCCAGAGATGATGGATGACCTCAAGGACTTTGGCATTACCACCTCTATGCAAATCTATGGGACTGTGTTGGGTACCTAGACCAGAGTAGAAGCTTTCCCATGCCTGGTGATCCATGGAAGATGCTATTAGTCTGTCACTCCAAGCCCTGCAGAACTCCCTGCCCTAAGATCTGTGAAGTATGACAGTGCCCATGCCTCTTTGGGGCACAAGATGTCTTCCAGGCATGGGATATAGTTAGTTACAATCACCACACAGACAAATAAGGGAGACAGGCAGAGTCCGGGGTCCGTGTACTGGGAAGACCAGAAACTCTCCTGAGGAGAAATGAGGAGGAGGAATCACCTGGGCCAAGACTCCAAGCCCACTGAGCACACACCATTGTCCCACTGAGAATCTAGGACAAGACGCAGATCCAAAGATCAAATTGGAACAGTGGCGTCAGAGCATAGGACCTCTCTGAGTCCATGGGTTATAAAAGCATAAATCACGTGCCCACAAAGTCATCTGCGAAGTGGACAAAGAGTAAGATGCCTAGAATTTAGATTTAAGGAAGAGGCTATAAATGATGGCATGGTCATGTGTAGGACCTTGACAGAGTCAAGGATGGCTGCAGTGAGTGGAAAGATGCAACCCAGGGACTGAGAGGCTAGGGCAGGAGGGACCTGCTCCATGGGTACTAAGACCACCAACATACACAGGCTCACAAGATTGGTGTCACCAGCATCCCTTTCCCCATTAGACATGCTATTGGTGTCTAGGGATGCAGGACATGAGAAGCTGGTTGGAAGGGAGATGGAAGAAGTGAGAGCAATGGAGGGAGACAGAGGAGTGGGAGAGTGCAGGAGGCAAAAGAAGAGAAGGAATGTAAACGCTGAAGTGCAATGTCCTTCCTCCTCACTGTTTATGAACACCACCATAATATTTAGTCTCCTGTGAGATAGATCAAGAAGTGACCGCTATTTCAAATATCCTCTTGCTCTGTTTTAGACCACAAAATGTCAACAGCTGTATATGGGAGCCAACAGCCATACATATTCTGTGGCACCCACAGGAGAAGAGACAGGATGTTGGTCAAATTTTCTAGATGCATCAAACCATTTGACCACCGACCTCAGCATGGCTGCTGCGGCAGTGTCCTGTCATGGAGGATGCTCAATAAATATTTAGAAAAATCAATAGACAAGCTTAAAAGACCCATTAGACTCTTAGCAAGGAAATGGGGATGAGGCAGGGCAATCCTCACATTAACTAAGGCCTAGCATGGCATAACTAAGGCCTAGCATGGCATAACTAAGGCCTAGCATGGCATGACTAAGGCCTAGCATGGCATGACTAAGGCCTAGCATGGCATAACTAAGGCCATGGTAACTGACCTGAAATGCCTTGGTTTGCAATTATCTTTAAAGTGTTCTTGCTATGAGATTTCAGTGTCATGTTTTAACTAGTGTCTTGTCAATTAGTGTGTTTAGTCGAACAGTCAGTCCTCAATCCACCACAAGGTCTTACCTTTCCATTACAAAAAGATCTGGAAGATTTAGCAATCAGTTAGGGGAAACTGTGTTCTATGTCCAGATAATTAAGAACCCTTTTCATTTTGAGCCTCTCAGGAAATTAAGTGCCTAGAAGGCCTTGGAAGTTCCCAAAGGAGGAGCAGGCCAGGAAGATGCTTAGACACCACAAAGAGATAGCAGCTAACTAGAAACGCTGGCGGTGTGATTTAGAAATTATCATAAACTTGCTGGAAAATGCTTGTTTGCACACAGTCCAAGATACAGATCACCCAGGCTGGGCAGAAAAGGAGAATTAAGAAGCTTCACCAATCATTTCCCACCTGTCCCCAAGGCTGGCTCAAGGCATCTCATCTCACCCCAACCGACAGAAAGACCGACTGACCGACTGACCAACCAACCGTCCCTTCTACAGATAAGCTCCCTTTATGCAAGCCTTCCAGCCTTGGGCAGGTTCTTGTCCTCTCCCCCTTTGTCTCCTTCGTTCCATTTCACTCCTGTCTCACACACTAATCTTCAGCTCCATGATTTGTGCCCACTATTGCTACATGTGCAGACATGTGTAAGTGTGTAAGTGTATATGTGCATAAGTGTATATGTAAAGTGGTCGGAGCTTGTTGAACCTTGCTTCATCCACCATGTATACACGCGCATACCTGATTTCCCCTCACCCCTTCTGGCAGCCTCAGGGAGCTTCTTGCCAGCCCCACAGAATCAAGCTTTGTTTCAGGGAAAAGTGCTGAGTGATCAATTACCAACTCTATACCCCACCACGGTTTACCCTGGATGTCTAAGCAGACCTAACAATGTCTGGCCAAGACAGCTGTTCAATAGCGCATAAGACAAGAGCAAATGAAAGGAGGTGTAAAGTTGAATAGTAACCTGGAAAACATCTTAGAATTCTAATAAAGTCCTGTTTACCAACACCACAGAGAAATGGCAGACTTAACGCCTCTCTCTGCTCTGTCCGACAAAACCAAAGCCTCATTCTCGCAGAGGCAAACTCTTCCCAGAAGAAAGACAAATGAAGTCAGCTACACGGTCTGCACTTCTTCTGGTCCCTTCTTCACTGAGCTTCGTGCTATCCCACACATTTGTCCCAGACACTTGCCGCTCCCTCAGAATAAGGATTCTATCTGTCACTAGTGCTGATTAAGTCTCACTGTGAAGCACTGGAAGCCAAATGTCTGGCTTCCCTTGCCATACGGTCTCTAGGCCAAGTACGCAACTTCTTTGGAACAGAATAAAAGCAGCCATAGGCTATATAAATGAACAGGCCTGGGTGTGTTCTGATAAAACTGTTTACAAAAAAAAAAAGATGGAGGGGGTCAGATATGGACAAGAGGCTACCGATGGCCAATCTAGACTAACACACAGGCATGCTAACTAACTAGACTAACACCACAGTCAATAAATCCCATTCTGTCCCCTCCAGATGAGAAGGACAGAACAGACTCCAATAACCTGAGACCTGCTTTGTCTGAACCATCATTTCTTCCTCCTGATTCCCTGCAAAGGGTGCCAAAGAGAAAAAAAGCATTGCCATATTAAGAGAAAAATGGAGCCAAGGAATTTCCTCAACCATCAACGGAGTTCTTGACATGGGGCCAGAGAGCTCATGGGGCTCCAGTTCTGAGTTAGGGAAGTGAAATATTTTCACACACCAAAATGACTCCAATCAGAACAATAAGGAGTCATGCAGCCCTTTGCTTCTGGAGTGAGGACCTGCACTGCAGAATAAAAGCCACCTTCCACATCCTGTCTGCACTTCTTCCTTCCTGAAATATTGATGCTCACCTCCCTACAAAAAAAGAAAAAAGGTAAAAAAATCAAAAATTAATCTGGTAATAGGAGCTTCGCACATCAACAGGATCTGTGTCATCTCTGACAACTGCAGTGGAAGCCCTCCTAGTTCCGAGAGAGAAGACCACAAAAAGTACAGCTAGAGGAAGCACAGAAAGTACCCAAAATGGACAGACACAAAAGCCAGTGGACATTCACAAAAGCCAGAGAGGAAGGTCTGGGGCAGTGCCTACTCCAGGCTCCAGCCTGCTTTATGGGAAAAGGGCAACATCCAGAGGATGCACGGGCTTTGGTTATCTGATTTGCTTTTGGAAGAGCCCATGGGCTTAGTCAGCATCCTCTGACAGTCAAGTGGCCTGAGGAGAACCCGAGTGAGTCATCCCCTGGTGGCCAGCCACCAGAGGCTGACTCTCCACATGCAGAGCCAAACTATGGGAGGTTTAGATATGAAAGCCCCAGTCCCCACCCCCACCCCCAAGTGACCCTGCTCTGAACTCCATGGTGAAGCTTCAGACTTCAGGCCCTCTCCGCAGGCTCAGCAGAAAGAGGACCCTCAGTAAGCAAACACAACGATACCCAGAGGCTATGCTTCAGCCACTTCAAACAGGTCTGTGGGACTGATGGGCCAAAGGTGGCCAGGCACCTCTCTACAATGGTAGGCCTGAGGGGAGAAAGAAAGCCACCTCGAGCCTGAATAAAGGTTGTGTGTCCAAATATTTACCTGGTGGTTGGCGTCAGGGAAAAGAACCCACAGGAAGTCTCCTTGCTTCCTCAGCACTCAGAGGTACCAAGACCACAGGCTCAGTATAACTCTGGCTTGGGCTGTATCTGGCCAAAGCCAACAGTGGGAGACAAGAGTGCACAGTCAGCCTGCTGCACAGTCCTCTTTATCTAAAGCTGGTCCAGAGGAGGTACTAGTCATGATCTCTCTCTCTCTCTCTCTCTCTCTCTCTCTCTCTCTCTCTCTCTCTCTCTCTCTCTCTCTCTCTCTCTCTCTCTTTCTCTCTTTCGACCTGGCTAATCTTCTGAGCAGATGCTGTTGTCTCCATCAAGGTTTCAGTTGCTCGTGGTCTACAACATGACCAAAATGCAAGTTGGGAAGGAAAAGGTTTATTTGGCTTGCACTTCTATATCACTGTTCATCATCCAAGGAAGTCAGGACAGGAACTCACTCAGGGAAGAACCTAGATGCAGGAGCTGATGCAGAGATGCATGGAGGAATGCTGCTTACTGGCTTACTCCTCGTGGCTTGCTTATATAACCCAGGCCCATCAGCTTGGGACGGTCCCACCCACAATGGGTGGATAACTAATTAAGAAAATGCCTAACAGCCTCTTGTGGAGGTATTTTCTCAATTAAGATTCCCTCCTTCCAGATAATTCTAGCTTGTATGTCAACTTGACCTAAGACTGGACAACGCAGCTGTTCAGTACCCATGACCTGACCTGAAAATCAAAAGAAATGTATCCTTTATACTCTAGCAGAAGAATGTGGAGTCTGAACACAGATGAATTGCTGGGGAGATGGCTCAGTCAGTGAAGTGCTTCTTGCACAAGCTTGAGGACCTAAGTTTGATTCTCTGAACCCACAGAAAGCCAGGCACACCTGTGATCCCAGCATGGAGGAGGCAGAGCTAAGGGGATCCTTGGAGCTTGTTGGCCAGCCAGTGTAAACACATCAACAAGCTCTAGGTTTGGCAAGTGACCGTGTCTCAAAGAACAAAGTAGAAAGCAGCTGTCACCTAAACACAGAGAGATAACAGGCAGACACAGAGACAGAGAGACAAGGAGAGACAGAGATAGAGAAATCAAAATCAAGTGAAGCTAGGTACAGGGTCACGTGCCTGAAACCCTAGGTATTTTGCAAGCCGAAACAGGAAGATTATTTGAGCCCAGCAGTTTGAGGCTACTCTGAGCAGCAGCATATTAACACACACACACACACATAGAGAGACAAAAATAAAGAAAAATTAAACAGCAACAAATTCCTATTTAAATGAGGAAGGAGGGCAAATACAGAATGTATGGAGTCTCCTGTCTTGTCCCTCTTGTGATGGGGGGAGGTTGAGGAGGACTCAGATATGGGAAACTATTTTATGCAGTGAGTCAGGCAAGGGATGTCCCTGGGGTCTAAGGCAGGATGTGGCTGCATCCCTGAAGGACAAGGGGAGGCCAGGAAGAAAGAGCGCTCTAAGCCTCGGGAGCTGGGCAGAGACGGGTGAGGAGTAGGAGGATGAGGGAAAGAGCTCCAGATCAAGCTGGGTGGTCTCAGGAAGGAGTTGTCAGGACAGTTTGAAACAGTGGGTCTCAACCTTCCTAATGCTACGACCCTTTAATACAGTTCCTCGTGTTGTAGTGACCCCTAACCACAAAGTCATTTCATTGCTACTTCATAACTGTAATTTTGCTACTGTTATAAGTCCTAGTTGTAAATATCTGCTATGCGACCCCCAAGGGGGTTGTAACCCAGAGGTTGAGAATGGCTGCTCTGAAAGAGAGGCTTTCCATAGCATAGGTGGCGCAGCATCTGGAGGAATCAGTATAACAGCTGGGAAAACAGCTGTGTGACCCTGCCCCATATTTCTGCCCATGCCTCCGTTCCAGACTCAAGACACCTGATAGGTTGACATTTTACATTTCCTCCATCCCTTGCAGCTCTAACCTTCTATTAAAGGGGGAGGGGGGAAAAAGACAATAACTGCCTTTGAATTAAAGTTAAAAATATTCTGTACACACGGCCAGTGGCTGGTGTTAAACACATTTGGAAGTAGTTTGTATCCCAAGCTGAACTAGTTTGCCCTCAAAGCTGCTTTCCATTAAAATGTTTACGTGTGTGTGAGCCCCACCCCCACCTCCAGACCAACCCTGATCCTACTGAGGACCCTTAGTTTCAGCTCTAGGACAGGAGCATCCCATGAGGCTAAAGGGAAGACTGTAGAGGTCATCCTTTCCCCTCCCGGGGGGTTGGCCAGGAGTCTGGACCACAGAAGGCTTCCCGTGTGAGACTTTCTCACTGAGTTCTTCAGGGTCTCAAAATGCAACAGGCAGAGTGAGTGCACATGTGTCGGCTCAGCAGAGAAACAAAAGAGAGGATTTTGGTCACAAGCCCAGAAAGCTCTCCGGCAACTGCAAGCCAAGCAGCTTCAAGTCCTTAGAGATGTGAGGCATCTCTGTGAGAGGGAGAAAGTGAAGGAACTTGGGAAGGGCCTGCTCTGTGTCGGTGACTACAGAGGCCTTATACACTGTGTCCTTTCCATGAGCAGCATCCATCAGTGGTTTGCAATTTTAAGGGTCAGCATGTGCTCACCAGACTTGGGCCCTATGGGTTAAGGCACTGTGGCATAGAACCCCCGCCCCCCAAGCCCCAAGCTCTCCAGTGGTGGAGCCACCCAAAAAGAAAGATGACTGGTGCTCTCAGAAAAAGAAAAAAGGGGGAGGGGAGGAAGAGATAAAAATCAAGTGAGCAATGACATCAGATGTCCATTGCACCTTCTATTTCATGAAAGAGGACAGTTTCAGAAAGAGTCACAGACAACTCAAGCAAACTCATGCTGACTGGAAACTGGGCCTGGATGGCTAACCCTTGAATTAGTCATTGGGCTTAAGCTCCTAATCTTCCTGTCTTCCCATTCTCCATCTCTCAAATATTAGGACTGTAGGTATGCACCACCATACCCACAATTCTAGTCTGTCTTCTCTGACCTTCCCTGACCTATTCCTCTGTTGCTGCCCCTAAGACGACACAACATCAAGCAAGGGCCTAGCCCACCACACACCTTGATCATACCACACACTACAGGGTAAATTCTGCTCAAACACAATTCACCTGGGTGGCTGGCCTGTTCCTTCCAATCAGGCTTTCTTACAAGCCAGGCTCTCCCTACAATAACTCTCATCAGAACAGAGACAAACAGAAAAGAGCGGAGGGGCAGGCTAGTTGGCAGAAATCAGGCTTTGATATGGATGTCTGCCTTCTATTTCCAATTCCATTTTCAAAAGCTACATCAATTCAATTTTACATTTCCAAGCATGGGAGGGGGCTGAGCAGGGGGAGTGGGTTATGCAGCACATGTCAAACAGCAGGATTCTGGTTAAAGAGACAGACTCCTAGGGAATGCCCAAAGCCCTTCACACAGCTCCTCTGTTGAGAGCCTTCACTTCATTTTGCCTGGATATGCCAGAGGTGACATGAGGCTCCTCCTGTCTCCACATTGGCTCAAAATCAGAAAAGAATATCCCTGGACTGGAAGCAATCACGTGGTATGCACCCACGCATTCCAAACATGAAATTACTTGAAGAGACAGCTCACGAACCACACAGGCCAGAGCCCTGCCTGCAGATGGCCAGGAGGCTCCCAGTGCTGGCTGACTTCCAGGAACTGAGTCTGAAGGTCCTACATGTGGTCACTGGCTGTGCTATTCTGGCCAATCTCCTTCCGGTGTTACCACCGAATTCTAGACACCTTGCTAGCAGCATTCCTAAATGGGGACACGCCAACCTTTCCACAGGCTATTTAAGGTAGTGCTATTTCATCCCATGTGAACGCCAGGCTCTGTCCCTGTAGAGATGGGTACCTGGAATCTGCAGCCTGGCTCTGAGGAGGTGTGATAAGATGGAGGTGCAGTCTCTGAGCATTCTTTCTTCTTTTATAAAATGGGAATAACATGGCTACTTTGTATACTAGAGAATGGTTAGATGTGAAGTCAGAGCCTGAACCAACTGTCTTGGTGCCAATAAACACATTTAGAAAGATGAGCTGTTGATAGGAATTTCACAGTAACTTAGCAGAAATAGCACACAACTGTGACCTCAGGAAAGTCAGTCACCTATGGGCACAGAGCCTGTATGTACAACCTTCAGCCCCAACCCTCACCACCACAGCCTCTGAGAAGGTAAGGAAACAAGCCTGGTATGGGGGAGGTTCTGAAAGGCTGCCTGATGCTATTTTAAAAGGGATAAAAGGACCCAGAATCCTACTGCCCCAATAGGACCCTGAGCTTTCTCCATCCAATAGCTGGAACACACAGTAGGGCTTTACACCTAGCTGACTTCATAGCTCACCGTCAAACGAGAAGCATGCAAAAGCATCACAAGAAAATGCTACACTTCATTACCCTCCCCACCCACATCTTTTTTCTGCACCAACCACAAAATTCCCACTGACCCTTCTACCTTCTATCTGAAGGAATTTCCAACAACAGGAAGAAAGCAGAAACTCCAATCTCACCATGAGTGCAGAGAGACATCACATCGCCACGTGATCTACATGAAATGAACTGGGAATTTTTGCTAGTGATCCAGTAAGAACTGTATTTAGTGTCAGGCATGAAGGCCTTGCTAAACAAGTGTGGGAGATATAGCAGAGTACTTGGCTAGCTCTCACAAAGCCCTGGTTTAATCCACAATAGTGTAGAAACCTGGCTTGGTCTGTGTCCATAAACCTCACATACTGAAAGTAGAGGAAGGGGAGTCAAAGGTTCAAAGCCACCCATGGATTATAAATGTGTTTGAAGGCAACCTGGGCTGCGTGAGACCTAAAAATAAAAATAAAGACTTTGCTGAGCAAAAGTGACTGTAAGCAGAATATTAAATTAAAAACATTTTCTTTTCAGGGCTGGAGAGATGGCTCAGAGGTTAAGAGCACTGACTGCTCTTCCACAGGTCCTGAGTTCAATTCCCAGCAAGCACATGATGGCTCACAACCATCTGTAATGGGATCAGATACCCTCTTCTGGTCTGTCGGAAGAGAGCAACAAGTGTAGTCATGTATATTAAATAAATAAAATAAATCTTAAAAAATTGTTTTTCCTTTCTTTTTTTTAAAGATTTATTTTATTTTTTATGTGTATGAGTACACTGTAGCTGTATAGATGGCCGTGAGCTATTATGTATGTGACTGCTGGGAATTGAACTCAGGACCTCTGTCGTCCCACTGGCTCCGGCCCTGCTTGCTCCGGCATAATTCACTGTAGCTGTCTTCAGACGCACCAGAAGAGGGCATCAAATCTCATTACAGGTGGTTGTGAGCCACCATGTAGTTGCTGGGATCTGAACTCGGGACCTTCAGAAGAGCAGTCAGTGCTCTTACCCGCTGAGCCATCTCTCCAGTCCTTAAAAACATTTTCTTTTTTTTCCTTTAACAAAAATTTTTGTTGGGTCTGGTAGCACTTGGGAGACAAAGCCAGGAGGATCTCTGTGAGGTCAAGGCCAGCCTGGTCTACAAAGTAAGTTCTAAGATCTTGAGACCCTGTCTAGAACTTGAGACTAGAACTTGAGACCCTGTCTCAAAATATCCAAAAATAAAATTAAATAAAATTCAGATAGGACTAGAAGTAGCTACTCCAATAACTTGCAAAGCAACTCCATATAAGCGTTTTTCAAATTGAGCTCGCTCTCACTGTGTCTTAGTTTCGTACTGGCCCTACTTCTAAGTTATGTACTCATGGAAGGCTAATTTGGGTAGATAGTGCATTGAAGCCCTTTTAAGGGGACTATGGTCATATCATCATATTATGGATTCTAAGGAGCTCAAGAAAGAGGTGTTGATTTTGCTTTAAGGTTCCCAAAACCTTGAGCTTGAGAGATGGCTCAGCAGTTAAGAGCACTGACTACTTTTCCAGAGATCCTGAGTTCAATTCCCAGCAACTACATGGTGGCTCACAACCACCTGTAATGGGACCCGATGCCCTCTTCTGGTGTGTCTGGAGGTAGCAACAGTGTACTCATATACATACAATAAATAAACAAAAAACTAACAAACAAATGCTTAACAAAGAGCTGGAGAGATGACTCAGCAGTTAAGAAGGCATACATACTACTTTTACAGAAACCCAGTGTCCAGTGGCTTCTAACCCCATAACCCCAGCCAAGGGTGTCCAACATCTCCATGCACATACCCACTCACAAATACAACACATAATTAAAAATAATTTTTAAAAATCTTTTTAAAACCCATTCGGGGGCTGGTGAGATGACTCAGTGGGTAAGAGCACCGACTGCTCTTTCAAAGGTCCTGAGTTCAAATCCCAGCAACTACATGGTGGCTCACAATCACCCATAATGAGATCTGATGCCCTCTTCTGGTGTGTCTGAAGACAGCTATAGTGTACTTATTTATAATAAATAAGTCTTTGGGCTGGAGCAAGCAGGGACTGAGCACATGGGGCCAACAGGAGCAAGCGGGGCTGACTGGAGTGAGCGAAAGCAAGCTGAGGTCCTAAAAAGTCAATTCCCAACAACCAGATGAAGGCTCACAACTATCTATACAGCTACAGTGTGTACTTATACACATAAAATAAATAAATAAATCTTTTTTTCTTAAAGAAAAAAAAAGCCCATTCTGTAGCCATGGAGAATCCAGGTCACCCCAGTGGAGACAAACATAACTTTGCAATAGATGCTTCATCATCAAGGATAGGAGTTTCCTTTCTCACCAGCAACCCATTAAGTTCTTTGTAGCCTGTTGCTTTATAAGAAGGGAATGCTACTTTAAAAACCTCTGATCTGAGAGCCAGCTTCTTCCAAGGGCTTCCCTCCTCCTTCTTCCCTCCTCCCTCCTCCCTCCTCCCTCTCCCTCCTCCCTCCTCTTCTACTCAGGTCCCTCTTTGATGAGACCTGTCTGGCCCGGCAGCTTCTGTGGGTACCAGGGAGCTCTGATGTCCTCACCCTCTCCACCTCACCTTCTGAGAGCTGGGCACTGCAGGCCCAGGAGGCATTCGGGCCTCAGATGCATCTCACCTGGTGGTCAATCTTGATAAGCGCAATGTCCGCCTTTTCATCCACATCCTTAATTTTGGCTTCATAGGTAGCTCCATTCTTCAGCTCAACCTTGACCCGGTTTTTGTTGGTCACCACGTGAGCATTTGTCACAATCAGTCCGTCCTCCGACACGATAAATCCTGACCCACTCGCCACTGGCACCTCCCTCTTCGAGAAAGGAAGCCTGAAATAGACATTGGTTGAGCTTGAACAAGCCTCATTTGCACACACAAGTAAAAGACTCTGCAAGAGCAAATCACACACGTCTAGCAAGCATTCAACATTTTAAAAATAACACTAAGCTACTTTTTGGAATGCATCAAAAAGTATTCCACTTGGGAAATATTCCCTGGGAATCATTTCAGAGCTAGAAGTTATTAAAATGCTTGAAAGGGCCAAGATTATAGATCTAAATAGGAAACTTTCCCTAAGGCAGAGAACTCGATCGTAACACAGGAATCTGCCCAGTGACATTCCTGACACTTTAATGGGCTTCAAAAGTAGCTCTGGTGCTCTTTATTAGCGAGGGAGAAGGAAGGCCTCTTTACTTGCGATAGAGTTCAATGTGAACCACAGCTGGGGCGATCTTCTCCACCACGTCAGCAATAAAGTTGTACTTATGACGCAAGCTGTTGGGATCTTCCTGCCCTGAGGACAAAAGCAGAGACAAGACAGTTTAGTGCTACTGAGCCTGTGCTGGGGCCTGGAGCAAGATGTGGGATAGACGGAGCCAAGAACTCGTTAAAGCATCAACACACACTTACCTGCGTGCGTACTCACTCAAGCACACAAACTCATACATACATGCACTTCCATGTATATGCGTGTACTCACATGTATAGAACACACGTGAGCATATGAACACATATACACATTGATGTAATCACACATAACAAGCATATGCACACATACACACATCTGCACATGTGTGTATACATACGAATGCACACATATGTGTGCTCATGCCTCTCTGTGGAAGGGAAGCAATCACTCCTTAGGCTCTGGGCTATGAGTAAGAACTGGAACCTCTCCAGTCCTCTTGTGACCAAAAGTTCCAGAGCATCTGTGGATTATTCCTGTTCCATCAGGGTCTGCAGTACTCCAACTGGTCACAACTGGGCATAGGGACATGCAGGAACCAGCTTCCTATGCTGGAAGGAAGGGAGTCTCCATCGGCCCGGGTCTCCACCCTAAATTGCTTGATTGATACAGCCATGAAATCTGATCTCTCTTCCCACGGTGTGATGATGTTCTCGGTTCAGGAAAAGGACTGCAACTTTTAGGGAGACTGACTAACTTGACAAATTCATGGCAGAAACACCTGGTTAAGTCTGCTTTCAAAGCCCTTTAATTTTCTACTTTGTTGCAGACTTTGAAAATGAGCATTGTTACCATATTATATTTGTGGAAACTGAGGCCCAGGATTTCTCCATGGATACTAAATGGTCTCAATAACAAACATAAATGAAGGGAAAATCTGGGATCCGCCCCTACACGGTGGTTTCATCAAATGCACAGCTTTTCCACTTCTGCAGCAGCATCACACAGAGCTGCTCCTGCATCAGTTACCTTCTGTTGCTGTGAAAGGACGCCATGACCAAGAAGGAAACATGTATTTGGGTTTACACTCCAGGAAGCTAAGAGTCCGTTATGGTGGGGGGGGCAGGCAGAAACAGGAAACTGAGAGCTCACATCCTTAACCATAAGTACAAACCAGAGAGAGCAAACTGCGAGTGGTGAGCTTTTCATCTCAAAGCCTACCCTCTCCCCCAGTGACATACTTCCTCCAGCAAGCCTATACTACCTAAAGCCTTCCCAAGTACCGCCAGCAACTTAGAACCAAGTGCTAAATACCAGAGCGTAAGGGGTGGGGGTGGGGGAAATCATTTAAACCACCACAGTTCATCCAGGTTCCTAGGTAGTTGTGATTAATAGGCATGTCCCCCTGAACACCCAAATGAAAGACGTAAGGAACTATGGGAGTGGAACCGTTCCTCCTGAGCAGAGTCTGGCAAACATCACTGAGGGACAGCTGTAAACAAGTGGGCCTCCTGGGACAAGGACCAAGTGGAGGTTTAACTCCAGCTGGCCAGCAACCAGAGGGCAGGCGCGTGGTATTCTGAAACCACCAGCTGTGAGACTCCTGCCTTGAAGAATCATTAATTCACTTCTTCTTTCTGATGAGCTGAATTAGGCTTAAGATGATCTACCCACACGGGGTGAACATAAATATGGGATTTTCAGGCTCAAGTGAGAAGCAGGTACCTTTCTCAGACATAGTAGGGAAAGCTACAAGAAGGATCCGGCCTAGGCCCATGAAGGCCTGAGGCCCATCCTCAGTCCCCAGGTTAGTCTTCACTTCCTCCACAACAAAGTGGGGCCTTTGTCTCTAGGATGAGTTGTGTGTATGGTCTGCTCTTTATGGTTTGATTCCCGACTGGAACTATCAGCATGACAGGAGACATCAAAACAAAGAGTATGTGGCTCTGGAGATGGGTACAGGGCTCTCCCACTGGTTAGTTGGGGCAGAAGGAACAGGGAAGAGGACAGTGACAAGCTAGCTGCTGACTTCCATTGCTGTCACCTAGTAGACATCCACAGAGAAACTAAGTAGAGGAATGCCCACTAATTGCTCAAAGATAGACAAAATGTCAACCCAAAGAGAAAAGATGTGTGATTTCTGCACCTGTAGTTTCAGAACATCTTTAGATGTAAAGGCAGCATGGTTGGGGGCTTGTCCCTGTTTTATTTAACTGGGGGGAGTGACTATTACAGCTTCCTCGTGTCTACAGACTCCCTGGTGGCCCTGCTATTGACCTCCTTATAGAATGGTCAACCCACACAGAGATTCCCACTCCATAGGTGAAGGCAGGCTGGCTCCACTAGACCCTGCTCTCCCAGGGAATGCAGAGAGATGAAGGTTACTGCATCCAGAGCTCTCACCAAGGGAAGAACACCAAACACTAGCTCTGACCTCTGATGCTCACTGATGGCTCTGGGCACCGCACCCACTACTGTGTGGCCTCAGCCACATCACCAGACTCTACTCCTCTAAGTTTAATCCCTTGTCAGAAAAGAATGTGAAGATAAGAGCACAGAGCTCAGTGCTTGCTTTACAGGATGACAATGAAGAGCCCATCCCAGGAAGCACCTGATGAAGCCAGAGAGTATAGTTTAAGAAGAGAATGGCTGGTCAGAAGGAGACTCTGGGCAGATGTGAGAGCTTCGGACACCAATGAAACAACAGTGAGGATGGAGGCCGAGGTGCAACCTATGCAAACTCAAGTGATTCTGAGCTTCCGACAGCATCGATATAACCACTCCTGTACTGGCTGATAGGTAGAGCCTGTGAGAGCAGGCTCATTTTTCTGATCACAACCTGTACCCATTTCCTGGTTCACAAAGTTACCCCCCACAGCTTTGCAGAATAGGCCAGAGGTTGGGTCAGTACGTGATCCAGCCCAAACTGCAACCCAGATGGGCACTGGACCGCAATGGAAAGACCCATCAGAAGGCAAGTCCAGGAGCATGACCCCACCCCTCCACTCCCCACTCCCTTGCTCCCTTAGCCTGGAAGTTACAAAGATGAAAGACTGTGGGGCTGAGGCTGGCCCTTCCTAATTGTCCCATGGCTATACAGAGCACAAAGCTAAAAGTGGCTGCCCTGTAGTAACAGCCCACATACAATGAGGCAAGAGAGGAAATAGAGTCACAGAGGTTAGAAACGAAGACATAAACATTGCCTTTATTTGCAAATAATTTGACTGTCCTTCTAGAAAACTCTTAGGAATATAAAAATAAAATACTAAGATAAGTGAGTTTAGTGGTGCCCTAGGAAAACAGGTCAATACCCAGAATCCATTAGTCTTTGTGCATTTAGCAATAAACAACTGCAGCAAAAAACTTATAAATATCATAATGACATCAAAAGTATTTAAAAAATAATAATAATAATTGGGGAAAATATTAACAAGGTTGTGTGAGAACTGTCCCTTGAATGCTCCAAAACAAGTTTCCAAACAAATTAAACAAGACCTAAATAAATGCGGAAAAACACCAGCCTTGCAGTTTTGAGGCTCAATGCTGCTAAGTTTTCAATTCCCCCAGTGGATGTGTAGGTTAAAATATACTTCCATAGAAAACCTCAGGAGTTTTAGTAGAAAATGATAACATACTTCCAAAATGTATGTCAACATTAAAGATTGGTATTATACGTAGAGAGTCTCAGACAGGAAACACTGAATTGACTTACAACAGGACTTCATTTTTAAACAAAAAATAATCTAAATAACCAGAATTAGCAAGCGGAAAGATGAGTCACAGCAATTTACAGAGATAAATCTTTCCACTTGGCTAATAAATATTTAGTATTACTGATTTTAACACAACAAATGGCCCATTAAGTACAGCCAACAATTTCTTATAGCTTTATGAGCTCATGGCTGCCAGAATTCAATCCTAAAAAGCAAATGGCCTGTCTTCCTCTGTTATAAACTAATAGGCACACCACTTCAAAAATCTCGAACCCTTAGAACTCATCATCTCTGGGGGTTTACAGACAGCATTATTAACCACTTTCTTTATTTTTTTAGACAAGGTCTCTCTTCGTAGCCATGGCTGTCCTGGAACTCACTGGGTAGACCAGGCTGACCTCAAACTCATAGAGATACGGTTGCCTCTGCCTCCTGAGTGCTGCGATGAAAGGTGTGCACCACCTAAACCACCATTTGTTTCTTTCCTTTGTTTCCACTTTCAACAACTACCTTTTAGGAACAAAGAGAGAAACACACAGTTCCCATCACAGAATGCTTACTGGAAAGAGCAGGGCCCCTGGTTCAGTAACCTGACCCTCAGCAGGGGCTGGGGAGTGAATGGGTTTCCAGGTCCCCAGTAGAAGCCCAAATTTGTAGATGCTTACATTTCTTAAGTGAAGGGCAAGGTGTTTTTCTTGCATATAAATATGATAGAGAGAATATATATATATATGTGTATATATATATATATATATATATATTCTTGCATATATATGATAGTCTCCTCCTCTCAGTCCCCAAAACATGGTGCCCCACTCCAGCCCTCTCTCTGTACTCACAACCATTTTGCTTCCTGCCTGGAATACTTTATTCTTCCCAACAGCTAGTCAGATCCCACTCGGCCTTCAGTATTGGCAGTAAAATACTAGGCCATACTAGCCAATATGACTTTGTGCTTAAGCACAATGCTAGACACAGATGTTTCCTCTAGTTTTTCCTCAAAGCCTTCAGGGTGGCCCTTATGCCTGAATCTATACAGCAGGAAAATATGTGCCTCCAAGGCCTGGAACAAGACTAAGAATGTGGCTCATCTGATAAGAGTGTTTGCCTGTCCTGGATGAAGCACTAGGTTCCATCCCCGGTACCACACAGTAATCCAGGCGTGGGGGAACCACACCTGTAATCCCAGTGTTTGGGAAATAAGGGCAGGAGGACCTGAAGTCCAAGGTCATCCTTGACTACCTATCAAGTCTGAGGCCAGCTTGGGCTACAGGAGGTTCCATACCTACTCCCTGCCCCCACACACATCCCCCCCCCCCAAAAAAAGCCTCAGGGCTGGTGTGTGGCACAGCAGGAAGCTGAGTCATGCAGAGACGCCCAGTTTAATCTCTACAGTCTGCAGCCTCCCTTCTCAGTCTCAGCTTTCAGCTCCCTACATCCTACTCCACTGTGGGATCCTGATTCGCACTCCTGAACTGAAAGATCGGGGACAGGATGCAAGTCCCACAGTCCGGCCTTCATTTTCAGCAAGAACAATCCCACCATCTAATTTATCTGCAGAGTTGATATGGACAGGGAATTCGGAGAACAGAACACAGTGTATTCGAGGGAAAAGAAATAAATCCTTCTTTATTCCCGGGGAACAACCTGTTCCCCAAATTCAAATCAGTTGCAAGTACAGATTGATCAAATGCTTGGCATTTAGTGCGGTGACCCACATTTGACACTGGCTTCATCATCTGCACGGACCAGGGCAAAATGAAAATGAAGCTTTTGTTCCAAAGATTACGAATCTCAAGGCGGTAACTGCAGAGCATTAAAACAGGTAGACCCCTCTGACTACAGTTATAGGACCCTGTGGGACTAGACAGGCCCATGCTGGAAGGAGTCGGTCTGCCAACATGTCAAGTTCTTCTGATTTTAAAGCCATGCTAGAATTCCTAGAGGCATGTTCCTACTCTGTGGAAGCCAGGAACCGACTGACCATCTCACACACGGCTCACATAGGATCCATCTGCTGGGAGCTGAGACGCCTTCCTCGTCCTTGGTGATGATCTTCAGTGTCAGGACAGTGCACAAAGGCAGAGGCAGGCAAGCTATACAACCACAGGCAGGACCCACAGACTGGGGTTCCTCTACTTCACAGTGAGACAGTCCTACTGGGTGACCTCAATAGTCCCTCTCATTGTGCTTAAGCACAAAGTCATATTGGCTAGTATCGTCTAGTATTTTACTGCCAATATTGAAGGCCCAGTGGGATCTGACTAGCTGTTGGGAAGAATGAAGTACTCCAGGCAGGAAACAAAATGGTTGTGAGTACAGAGAGAGGGTTGGAGTGGGGCATCATGTTTTGGGGACTGAGAGGGAAAAGACTTTTAAAGTCCTTAGTCCCCCTAATTTCTTCAACTCCAAATCCTAACACAGGCAGTCACACCTGAATTCCTATCTGAAAGACTACAAGTCCAAGCACAGGTCAGTTTTGGCAGAAACCAGGACTCAAGGAAAGGAGAGAGAGAAATGAAGAGAAAAACCTTCAGGGACCATACCAGAGCCTGCTCAGCAGGAGGCATTCCCAGGGGGAAGAAAGAGACAGGCCAGGGCCATGAAGGGAAAACATCTTCCTCCCAGACACTTCAAGTTCAGAATGGCTTCCTTCTGCCATGTAGGCCTGGCCAAGTAACACAAGTCCTTTCAAAGGAGCCAGAAAGCCTTGTACAGGAGTTGGAGAGGAAGCCAGTGGTGGATGTGTGCATTCCGAGGGAAGGCACCTTGACCACCTCAGGTCAAAGAGAAGCTGTTATCTAGATTACCATCTGGAGCCCTGGCTGCTGTCAGCCTCAAGTCCTTCCCGGGAGTCTGGGGGATTTCCCCAGGCTCTGGCAGACTCAAGGAAGCACTCTCCCCCTGGCAAAGCAATTATAAACAACACAGGCAAACACAGCAAGCACCCTGCGGGCGTGGAAGAAACTAGCAGTGATCTTTGGGGAAGTTGTGAAGGGGTAGAACACAGTCCCCAGCTGTCACCAGCACCCTCCCACAGTCAACAGTCACCCTGTGAGGTCCATCTATGGGTGGCAACCTTGAAATGCCAGGGGGTCTTAACTATGGACAACCCTTGCTGCTGAGAATCCACAGCCAAGTGGGTACATACTGGGTGTGTTCTCCTCTCCATCTTTAGGCTGTCCGAGAGCCACGTGTTGTATCTGATAGTTGGTCAGTCCAAAGCATGACCTAATGACAAGGAACTACAAAGAGCTACTAAGTCAACACAAGACCAGGAGAAAAATGCACCCCACTCCAGACGCCTATCTGCAAGTGTTCCTGTCTGCTCCGTTCACAGCGCACCATCTGTGCTGGAGCACGGGGCAGAACAGGGCAGCTAGGGCCGACCTGCAACTTCAGCCAAGGCCCCAGACTCTCAACTCAAGCTGAAGTTCCCATATGTGCACTGCCTACTCCATCCCCCTCCCCTACTCTCTCTTGTGTGCCATCGCGCACACACGTGCGCATGTGCACGGAGACTAGAGTTAAACCGCGTACGGTGTCCTTCAGAACAGCCATAGCCACGTATTTTTGAGGCCGTGTCTCTCACTGGGACCTGGTGCTTGCCAAATTTGCTAGGTTGGCCGGCCTATCCTGCCTCCCCTCCCCAGGGCGGGGATTACAAGCATATGCCACCCTGCCTGGCTTCTGGCATAGGTGCAGAGAGTCAGCTCAGCTTTTAGGTTTCCCTGGCAAGCACTTTACTCATCCCTACACTTCTCTGCTGGGGGTGTAGGGGCACTAAGTGAGATCTTACAGAGCAGGGAGAAGGAGCAACCTGTGGTATCAACTCAACTAACACCAAGGGTACCAAGCAGCCAATCCCTAGAAGGAAGAAAAAAACACCTGGAATGTCTTTACATGGCACACAAACAGCGGGACTTTCCTTGTCAGTGTAGAATACAAGCAGCTGAGACTCAAACAGGTATGGGTGGCATGTTGAGACAGGACTAGAACCTGTGGCTGGGGAGGGGTGTGCGCTCGAAAGCCAAAGAGAAGAACAGATGGGGAGGGGCATGCTGCACCATCATGGAGTGGGACAGGCGATTTGTACCCAAGAAAAAGCTCCCTTTGTGAGAGTTCTTGCTGAATTTGAGAATGGCCTGGGAGGCCAAGAGCTAAAGTCCAGATGAGCTGGGGGAGGGAGAGGGGGTATCAAGGGGGGATTTGGAAAGCAAGTCCCCAAGGAGAGAGGCATGGGTCCAAGGGAAGCTCACAGGGCTCCCCCTCTGCCAATGAACTTGGACTGCTTTCTCTGAGGGTCAGGAAAATCTTCTGTAGGGCTGATGAGGTATAACATGGGTAGGAGATAGGCCTCCTGTGCCTGAAGGAAAGAAAAATAAGAAAGAGTATGACCCGGCAATCACAGCAAAGATATCCCACCAGGTCCATAAGCCCATAGCAGTCTGGATGGCTGTGCTCTATGTGTCCCACTCTGTTAAATTCCAGCATTCACACCAGCCAGCCAGGGTCCAGTGCTAGGTCTGAGGTGGGAAGGCAGCAGAAACAAGAAGGAAGACCTTGAACATTCCAGGGAGCCAGAATCCCTTTTCTGAGTGGCGCTGTGACTGCCCATTCCATGTTGTTGAGCACAGGATACAGCCAAGAGGAGAGGGGCCAGGGCAGAGAAAAGGCACACAAAGAGCAGAGACAACCAGCGGAGGTCTAAGATAAACCTGAAACCAAAACCCTGTGCCATCATCAGGTACAAGAAGGGAACAGAAAAGGCACACTCCATCATGCAGTGAATATTTTGTTCACTGAGCCATCTTCTTTTTCCTTTTATTGGGGGTGGAGGGGGTCTTCTGTGTAGTCCAGACTAAATTTGTGGCAATCCTCTTGCTTCTGACTCCCAAGTACTAGAGTAACAAATTTTTTTTTGTTGTTTTTTCGAGACAGGTTTCTCTGTATAGCCCTGGCTGTCCTGGAACTCACTTTGTAGATCAGGCTGGCCTGGAACTCAGAAATCCACCTGCCTCTGCCTCCCAAGTGCTGGGATTAAAGATGTGAGCCACCACCACCTGGCCTGGGTAACAAATTTTTGCAACTATATCTGGTTCAGTTTTTTTATCCTACAGTCAAAAATTTTAGGGGAGGGCACTAGGGCCCTCCGTTGGCTGAGTGTGTAATGTTAAAGTTAGTCTTGGTTCTTCCTCCCAGCCCCATGCTCCCAGAAATAACACTCAGACTTAAAATATATTCGCAAATACCTTGATCATATAGCTAGGCTCTACTCTGACTAGATCATAACTTAAAATAACCATTTATTCTACTCTACCTTCTGCTTACCTATGCTCAGGTGCCATGGTCAGTCTCTTCACTTCTTCCCAGCCAATCTCCTGCCTCTATTTCCTGCCTAAGCCATAGGCTATAAGCTTTTTAACTGACAAGTGATGCATCCAACAGTCTAGTATGCACAAAGTTCTGGGTTTAATCTCCAATACACACGCCGTAATCCTAGCATTCAGGAGGTGGATGCAGGAGGATCAAAATTCAAGACCAACCATGAGTAGATTGTAAGTTCAAGAAGACAGCCTGGATACTTGAGACCCTGTCAAAGGGGAGAGAAAGAGAGAGAGAGAAAAAGAGAGAGAGAGAGAGAGAGAGAGAGAGAGAGAGAACCAGCCCCTGTCTTTTGCATAAAATTCCTGAGAGTTTCCTGTGACCTCCTTCTTTCCTCCTAATGAATAAAGAAGGAAGAAGAGGTGGAGCCAGGGAGCTTGGCCTTGATTTCCAGCCCACACTGGCACTTCCAAGCACTGGCAGCCCCTCTTTCCGGTACAGTCTCCCAGACGGCTCCACGTGGGAAAAGCTTGCCCTATGCCAGACCTCAGGCTATGAAGGCTAAAAGTAGTGCAAGAGCCTGCTTGCACTAGGATAAGGCTGCAGCCCAGGTGCTCAGATAGTCACTCACAGCAGGTAGAGAGGGAAGGGACTTGGGTCTCCCACAACTGACCACATCAGGACCCAACTGGGGGAATCTGGCCAGTTGGCCCGCAGCCCCTAATTGTACTGTGACTCACAAGCTCGACCTAATTCTGTAGTTTTGGCTTTCCTGGGAAAGGGTGCCTTTTATAAAAGCATGTGTCTGCGTTAAATGATGCTTTCGTTTTTTAAAAACCTACTTCTGTCTCAAGAACAAGAGAAAAGAAAATGAAGCGACCTTGTTCGTGTGCCCATGGTGAAGGCTTGGGGTTGAACATCTTTTTCAGCCGTCTCTGAACACCCAGCAAGTGTCTATTATTAACTGCAGGGAAACAGCTGACAGCTCAGTTCATACAACCTCCATCCACTTTCCCTGATAAGCGTCTGGCTTCAGTACTGACCTTCACAGACTTCTCAATTGAGCTCTCTTCCTGCTCTTGATTCCTCTGGTTGTTTTGTCTGGGGCTGCCTGGATGCTCAGCCCCTGAAACTCCAACCTCCGGGGCATGGCTGGGAGGTGGGGCCCTGGAGGCTGTTCCTCTAGAGGCAGGAAAACTGGGTCTAGAGCCCAGAGAAGCACTGATGCCCACTTGCCAATGAGCTGCTGTTCCTGTGGACAAGCCAGACAGCAAGGGGGCTTACAGACCTGAGACATACCCCAGAAGGAAAGGATACCTCGGGCAAGCTGCAAAAAGGGGGATCGGGGAGCTGGGTCTAGAAACAAGGCACTTGCTCTTCCTAGGCCTCTTGCCTGTCAAATGAGGGAAGAGGCGAGACCATTTCCAATATCCTTTCTATAATTACAAAACAAGTTGTATGTTCCAATAAATCTAAAAAGTACACTTCCTGATCTTTTCAATGTAGGATTCTCAACCTTATGGAATACTTAATTTTGGCTTCATAACCACTAATACATTAATACCGCCTGAGCAGTTTAGACTTTCAAAGTGACTTTCAGGGCTGGGATTGTGTGTTCCCAGCAGGGAGAGATGTCTTCCCATAACCACACCATGAGAAGATTCTTTTTCAGTCATAAAAATGATAACATGATGCCATCTGACAGAAACCAGTCACAGCGGACCACATTATAGGACCCCACTTGTAGAAAATGTCTTGAGAAGGCAAATTCCCAGGGACAGAAAGCAGGCTGGTAGCTGGCTAGAGCCAGGCAAAGCTAAGTATGGAGTGTCTGCTAATGAGCGTTATGCTTATTTTAGGGGTGGTGGGAATATTCTGGAACAGGGGATGATAACTCTACAGCACCAAGGACATATAAAATCCCTATATGTGAATTATGTCTTGAAAATGTTGTCATTAAAATCAAAGTTAATAATAATGTCATGTTTTTATTTTCTTTTTGAATGGAACTAGCAAACTAGCAAAGTGAATTTATGTGGCTCACATTACACCCCTGCGTGTGTCCAAAACATCTGAATAAACACATTCTTCACTTTTTAAAACAGAAACAGGCTGGCCTTAATCGACATCCTGGAAAGAAGTAACATCTAGAAGCTTCCATTTAGGGAGCCCTGACTGGGCACCCAGGGACTTCCATTTTCTGTCATATACTGGGAAAATGTTCTTGGACCTCACTGTATCCCCTCATTTGACCGAGGCTCCTCAAAAACACCTCATCAAAAATACAAGTGACCAACAAGAAGGCTGATGTGGCATCACAAGCCCCCTTTCAGCCTAGATGAACCATGATCACAACTCCCTAACCCAGATAATTCCAATCTCTTTAAGTGCTCATCCAACCCCCAAACACTGCTTCCCCTTTCCGGGGATGAACCTGGAGATTTAGGTGCCGGACAGGCAACAAACAGGAAAACCTACAGACTGAGTGGTACTGCTGGCTCGGGACCCACATCTGCCATTTATCCTGAGGGAGTTCCTTCAAGGGAATTTCTTGTAGACTTTCAGCAACTTGGGAGGCTGACCTTCCACACCTGGGCTGGGAAGGTAGCTCGGTCAGTAAAGTGTTTGCCACACAAACACCGAGGATCTGAGTTCAAGCCCAAAAACCCACAAGAAGACAGGGACAGATGCCTGTTATCCCAGTACCCAGGAGGCTCAGACAGGTGGACCCCTCGAGCTAAATGACCAGCCAATCTAGCCTACATGGCAAGCTCCAGACCAATGAGACCCAGGTCTCAAAAAATACCAAGATAGCACCCAGGAGAAATACCCAAGGGGCTAGAGAGATGGCTCAGTGGTTAAGAACACTGGTTGCTTTTTCTGAGGTCCAGAGTTCAATTCCCAGCAACCACATGATGGCACACGACCATCTATAATGGGATCTGATGCCCTCTCCTGGTGTGCTGTCTGTACATGAAGACAGAGCACTCATACACTAAAATACCTAAATAAATAAAGCTTTACATAAAAGAGACACCTAAGATTGACCCCTGGATTCGGGACCACCACAAATAGATATGTACACATGCACCCCAGACACATACATTCACACTCTCTCCCAACAAACACTTAAAAACTCCATCACTGGTGACAAAGGACTGTAGCAACCCTTTGGGGAAAGAGTGTGACAATAAATACCAAGGGCTACAGCAAACCTATCCACTCCTCTCCTGTTACCGTACTTGGTACTGTCTATCCTAAAACAGTTCAACACACCAAAACACAATCTTTGACATGCTAACAACAATGCTGGCCCCCTGAGGTGAGGCGGGGGTGAAGCTTGACACCGTAGGAACATGAATCTCTTTCCTTGTGTATTTTGATGTGGTTATGCTTCTGATTTCTAAAAGCTGGTAGAGTACAACTTTAGATCATCATCAGGTATCTGGAAGGAGTCCCATGATGGCTAAATAACATGAAAAAAAGAAACCAAGCCTGTCTGAAGAGAAGAAAGCAGGCTCGTCCTGACGAAGTTCAAACCATAGATAGGTTTAGACACTAGGCTCCTTGGTACTGAATCATTCACTATGATATTTGCTCAGATTTTCCCCTAAGGCAAGTGCATTGCAATTAACATTCCAGGGCCTAAAAAAAAAAAAAAAAAAAACGCTTGAAGGGAGAAGTCAGTTACCCCACGGATTGCCTAGTAGTCCTCTGTAGTCATCTTTTCAAGTAGGAAAACAAAATCTCTTCAATGACATTTTGAAAAGTGAGACTGAGTGAAAATGTCTACTGTTTCTCTGGCCTCATGGGAAAATCTCCCATGTGGACCCCAGCCTCCCCACAACACCTAACCATTTGCTCCAGAAGAAGAAGAAGGCTGCTGCCAAGATGGGCTCATAGGGCCAGCCCCCACCGAGCTGCACATATATGCACAGCTGGAACTATTCTGACAGGGATGACAATGGGCTTTTCTAAATACTTTATTTTGACTGTGTGCACATGTGTGGGGTTTGCGCATGTGAGGGCCAGAAGAGGGTATTGGATTATCCAGACTGGAGTTATAGGCAGTTCCAAGTCACCCAACATATTGGGAATGCAATGGGTCCTCTGCAAGAGCAGTTCATACTACTGAGCGTCTCTCCAGCCCTAGATATGAAGATATTCTAAAGAGACTATTGTGCAACACCCCGCCCTACCCCACCTCACCCACCTTTGGCTATCATACTTTTGAAACAATGGTCCCCAAGGAGTTGGAATGTCCCCAGGAATCTCATGCTGAGAGATGAAAAAAAGGGTGAAGCCTGGTGCTATCCAGAGGAGGAACTTGCCTTCCGGAAAGAAGTTCCACACAATCCTGACATATCAGAGCATCTTTCCAGTAAGACTGGAGCAGAGACGATAATGAGTCAGTGATGGTGGGACCACACCATGACTTGGACCGCTTATGCCACATACCTCTGACCCTCTATTTAAATCTAAACCTCATGTCAGATTTCCCACTGATAAACAGGAAGGGTCACTGGACTATTCTTTCTTCCTCATGTGGCCACACTGAATATCTTATGTGTGCTCTTCACTATTAATTGGGTCTTTAACTGACCTACTGAGGACATGCACCTGAATGTAGTTTGTTAGGGCTGCCAGGGCCCAGGCTCCGACTCCAGCAAGTCTAATAACACACTTGTGAGAACCAAGTTCCTCTTCGGGTGCCTCGGCTTTCCCACCCACAGTGTGAGGAACTGAGCTGCAGGGCCAGCACCTTTCAGCTCCAGGTCACCTACGCTGGGATACTGTCTTCCCCACAATTAGTTGGTGGCATTGGCCAGCCTCTGGTGTGATCCAGTCTCCTAAGATGGAGTCCCAGAAGACAGACTGTAGCTGAGGGTGCTTTAGCAATTCTTCTTTCAGACCCTGTCAACAGAGGTGTAAAATCAGTGTCTTGTTGATCTGAACAGCACCACCAATACACTGCATCTGACATTTGGAAGACTTCAGCCAACAACAGCTGAACACATGCTCTTCTGGAGCGCGTATGGAGCAGTTACCAACTGACCACATTCAAGGCCTGAAAATTCACGCCAAGAAACTCAAAAGATCAGAAATCACCAAGCACGTTCTCAAGCCACAAGAGAACTCAACCAGAAAGTCATAAAAGGGAAGAGGCTCGAAAAGACTCCAAATATTTGAAGATTAACCAGCATGCTTTTAAACAACCTGAGTCAAGGAAGTCTCCCAGTCTGATAGTGAGGGGTGGAGCCAAGTTCAAATCCTAGCTCTCTCCTTAATGGGTGGCCCTAGGTGGATGAAACCTCTTGTTACCTCTACTGTTTCTACAGCTAGGCAGCAGGGTTAACACCACTGCTTTGCCGGTATCCACAGAGAAACAAGACAAGGTCTGTCACCCAATTAGAACAGCAGTGGTCACTCTTTAGATCACAGTGCTTTGGTGACATTTCCCTCATCCTGACCCAGGAATACAATGTTCCACTTCCAGGTAGCTCACTGTCTCTGTGTGTGTGTGTGTGTGTGTGTGTGTGCATGTGTGTGTGTGTGTGTGTGTGTGTGTGTGTGTGTGTGTGTGTGTGTGTAGAAAGCAGATGTTAACTCTTGGATGAGCCCTTCCTCTCCCATATCCAGCTGGCTGGCATGTACTGAAGCAACCCCAACTGGCAGCAGTCTGTATCCATCTGTCTACAGAGTGATGACTCCTCCTTTGAGTATGGGCACCAAATAGAGAACTTGTCTTAGTCACAGGGTGTGAGATGCCCCAAGTGTTGGATGATTGGGCGATCGGGTAGCATCTTGCCCAAGACTGTGTGGAAGGGAATTCTACATCTCATCAGTGTGGACTGAGACAAACATGCTCACTGCACAGGCAGCCTAGCATCTCCTTCTAGAGAGCTCATTGCACAACCAGGGAAGAAGACGTTCCTGAAGTCTGAAATATTGCACAAGACTCTGACTCATGAAGACATGGGTTATTCAAATTTGGAAATTATCAAAAATTCCAACCACGACAACCAGCCCTCTGAGAATTCGGTGCACAAATGGGCCTGTCCTGTGGCTAGGGAGCAGTTACTGTCAAGCGATACAATCCAGGACCATTTATGAAATATGCTAACTCAACAAACTGTCCTAGCAATCAAAATAATAGGGCATCTGTAAACTCCCAAATTGTTTGGGTTATTTTTTCCCCCTTTCCTTAAGACATGACAAATTTTTCCCTATGAGAAATTTCCAGAACATAAAAACAAAACCAGGCCAGGTTCAAGAAGGACCTGGAGTGTCTATCGACTGCCATCTGTCTCCTGTAGGCCCCAACTCAGTAAATGAGATAGTTCATATAAAAGTCTTAAGGACTGGGGAAATGCTCAGGTCAGTAAACTGAGGCACAAGCATGAAGCCCCAGTTCCATCTCCTGCACCCATGTAAAAAAGCCAGTAACGGTGGCTTACCTCTATCATCCCAACACTGAGGAGAGTCCATGGGGCTTGCTGGCTAGGCAATCTAGCTGACTCTATGAACTCTACGTTCAAAGAGAGGTCCTATCTCAAAATATAAGATGAGGGAACATGACTGAGGAAAATGCTTAACATGTGCTGATGGATGCTAATGTACACACATGCACACACACTCCCAGGTGCCCCGCAAATGCAGCCACTTCAAAGAAGCCCACATACTTTTCATAAGATCAATGCTGGGACCAGATAGTCAGAGGCTATGGAAAAGCAGCCACTGACTCCAGAGAACCTTCCCAGACTAACAAACTCCATGTCAGCCTCTGAATGAGTTTCCATTGCCCTTTCTCTGTGCATCTTTCCTAACCCACCCGACTCACCAATCCAAAGTGTTTCACAGGACAGACATTCTAGCCTTTTCTTCTGAGCTGACTACCTCACTGGAGCTTTGATGGTCATGACAGCGGTTATCATTACAGCTGACAGGACAGAGTTCTATCTAGAAATACACCAGATGCTGCTCACCAGTTCATGAAACGATGTCCTTTCATGCTAATAGCACGGAGAAGTGTGAGCAAAACACAATCTTATTGCCATAATTGCTTTACTGGTGAGGAAACCAGTCACACATTCAGAAAGGGAAGCTCAGAAAGTAATTTAGCCCACAGTCAGGCATCATGAAAGCTTCTCGCCTTAATAAGAAAGGTCAGCCAATTTAACCTCTCATTCCCTATACTTTCCATACTTCTGAGTACACAGACACTGTTCAAGAAATGCTTTGGATGGGTTTGGGATGTACATCACTGGTTGAAAGCCAAAGTCTGCCCTTCCAGTACTCTAACTTCCCCAGCCCCCATTACCACTCATGTCTGTCTCTGATGCATGTTGTCCTGGCTAATGTAACCCTGCGGTCATTTAACAGGTCTGAGTCACATTAACTTTCCAGAGGTTTCTGCGTCTTTAGGGAAACATTCAAGAGATCTACTACCCTCTTCAGTTTCTCTGTTGGAAGCATTTTTCTTTTATGATGTTAGAAAGAGTGGCAAATCAAAGGAAACAGCTCAGTAAGGACCTTAACCAGAAAGACCAAGAGGAATGGTGAAGGTCACAGAGAGGAGCAGAGGGTTACCCTGTGACATTGGTTCTTAGGAGTGGGCATGTAACTCCCACTGACTCCCAGGAAGACTTATAAGTTGACTGGAAGCTGAAGTAAAGGTTGGCTATGGTCAAGATGGGGACATCCTTCAATGCCAAACTTGGCTTTACCCGTCATAATTCAAGGCAGGGAGTATCTCCTAGGGCATCCACGCCTTTGAAGGGGAGACAGGAGCACAATCTCTTCACAGACTGGCGGTTTCCTTACAAGACTCACAAGCCACTCTCACTAAAAGGGACCTCAGAAACCACTGATCCAGGCCCTTCACTGCTGAGGCCCTGAAAGCCAGAGGAGCTGGTACCCACCCAGGCCAGAGCCAGGGGTCGGTGCTCAAAGCACTGCCAAGCGTGACTACTCCCTCACGGCATCCGGGCCCAGAGTTTCGTCCATGAGAAATGTAAGCTCACGGAAAAACTGATGTCTGAATCCAAGACACTAAATTTGCCCAGGATCACCCCACTCCAAACCAACTCAGAATTCACCCTGCCGTGCTGAGGCATCTGGCCAGCTAGCTCAGTCCCACCGTCCCTGACCAGTCTCGCTCAAGTTCCAAGGCAATGTATTTACTGCTCCCCGGGATGGGATAAAGTAAACTAAATGCCTGGCTTTTGATCCTGTTAACTTACTAATTTTATCAAGCTTTGCTATTTAACACTTTAGCAAACCCTCAGAGCATTAAGGGAAGAAAGACAGCAGCCGGTGAGATGGGCTGTACAAAGGCCAGGGAGACAGTTTAGAACGGCAGAAACCCCATTCATGCTTTCTACGGACCATGCCCTAAGATGAAACCTTGTCTCCACCCTGTATTCATTTTTTTTTTTTCAAGAGACAAAAAGTGCATCCAACTGCCCAATATCAAACCTTGCAATGTAGATGAAAGAAAACAGACTCCAGGAATGAATGACTGTCTTTGCCCCCATTGTGTTAACTATGAGCTTCCTCGGAGGAGGGACTTTGTGCTGCCTCTTGAATCTCCTGAATCCAGCAAGGCCAGGCACTAAAGCTCACAGTGACAGACTGCTCAAGGCTCACATAAAAGAGTCGCCTAAATAAAGTCCGTTTTATAAATAGTTCGTGCCTCCAAGAGTTCTGTTCCGTGGCCTCTGCCTTCAGAGACTCTGGAGTGAGGCCGGGAGGGAAAACTTCTGAAACCCTCTAACTGTCCCCCTCTCCAGGCCACCTCTGTCCCCACATGAGGCTTGGAGACCTCTAGGCTTGTCCGTTTGGATGTTGTGGGTAGGACTGGCTCTCCCAGAGTAAGGAAGGGGTACACTAGGTTTCTCCTATCAACAGAGTCTTTTTCCCGGGCTTTTTAGATGCAGCACATCAGATGCTGGTTAGTCTTTTGAAATGTCTCAGGATCCAGAAGGGCCCTTCTTACCCAAGAACAGTTTACAGTCTGGGACTCTCGCTTGGAAACATCTTTTCTACAACCCCCTTATACTCTAGGCTTCTCTTTAGCCAGTAACTAAAGACAACTTTGTCCTGATCCCTGTGCCTGTTGGAGGACAGAGTCATCCCTCGTCGTCCCAAAGCCATGGCCATATGGAGCATTGTTTACTTGAGCTCTTAGCTGCTACTTAGCTGGGTCTGGTTTATAATCTCCGTTGCTCTGCCAACAGCACGGAGCAGTGGCTATGAATGGGTTCATGATCCGCACATGAGCTCAAGGTGCTGCTGTGTGATGGTCAGCTGTACCAGGAGAATTACAGCATTGGTACTGTTAGGAGGACCAGAGGCCTGGTAAATAGATGCCCAGAGCAAAACTATGAATCATATGGCACCTCTGTTGCTATTACCCTATATGATTATGACTTTTTGTTTTTAAATTTGACACAGGGCCTTAATCTATTGCCCAAACTAGCCTCGAACCCATGGAGCTCTTGCTGGTATCACAGGCGTGAACCACCACATCCATTTATTTTTGATTTCTTCTTGTACTCTCCTGGCCAGTCCTCTGATATACTTGCCCTCTTATATCGATATATGTCATTATAGTGATATCTTCTGGTATACTTGTGCATAGAGCCACACTTTGAAGCACTGATAATTTGTCTCTATTTCCAAACAAGATAAGTTCTCTGATTTTTCATTAACCAATTTACAGACAAGAGTTTTGTGCACAGTGGTGGCATCTTCTCCATCCAAAGGGCCATCATGACCTCCAAAGCAACGCCTTAGACATCGCCTGCCACCACATTCCCACCTGTCTCCTGAGCTTCCTGCCAAGATCCTGCCTCGGAACGTCTCTGACCTCAGTGTATTCTCACAGTGGATTCCATTCCCGTTCTACTCAGGGGTACTTCTCTGTGTCCACCCAGCTTCAACGCCATTCCCGCCTACACTTTGCCCTGAAGCAGGCAGCCAATTCTCCTTAGTCAACTGTGACATCAAGTGAGCTAGCTGCCCTGGCCACCAATGGCTGAAAGAGGGAGCCAGAAAGGGACTGAATGAAGGCAGCTCACTGACTCCCAGAGTCTGCTCCTGGCACCTTACGACAGTTTCAGATGGAGAGTCAGGGAAAAGCCAGACTGAGGGTCAGCTGTGTACTCCAAGTATCTCTTATCTTCCTATCCATCCATCCACATCACTAGCAGTCCCTAAGTACCAGGCACACAGACACACTATGTCAGACATGATACAAAGCAACAAATATTTACAAAAGGACGGGAGAAGGCTGCCCACCAGCTCTATACCCCATCTATGGCTGTCTCCACACTGAGGGACCACTGGGGCCCTGATGGCCAATGAGGGACCCATCTCCCCAAGGCAACTCAACCAGCCAAGGATTCAGTCTCTGCTGGTGTCAGTAACTCAGGGCCTCGTGCATCGAGACTACAAACAGTAACAGCTACCCGGGTTTCCACCAAAACGTGCTTTTTTAAAATGTCACTGGTGTACACTAAGATTCCTGTGAAAGTAGCCCAGACTCCTACTTTCTCCCCTCCTCCTCTAGGCTAGTTCTACACCAGCCCTCCTCTGAACAGCGCCTATTCAAGAACTACTCAAGGATATCTGCACGTGTAACACACTACTTCCTCCCCAGGGGACTCTGGGCCACCACTGTGGGTTACTTCTTCCGCCCATCTCTTAAGTGCCTCCTGCAACACCAAACTCTTCTCCACCTCAAAGTGTCCCCTCAGCAGCTGCATCGTTCCCTACTTCTCCCCAAGGTGAGATGGCTGGTCCAGGCCCCTGGAAGCCCATCTCCCACAGTCTTGGGGTCTAGCTCTGGCCTGTTCTGAACCAGTTTGCCTAAGTTCAAGTTGCAGCTGAGGGACCTTGGACAAATTCTTCATTCTCAGTTCCACCTTGTCTAAGACGACGATGAGGCCAGAAGCTTACTCCTCCAGAGTCTTCGAGACCAAATAGAGGTCACAGGACAGCTCACCTGTCACATGGGCTGGAACTTAAGAGGTACCCCTAGATCAGTCCTCTCTGGGGAAAAACAAAAACAAAAAAACAAACAAACAAACAAAAAAACCCCTTTCTTCTTTCTAAGGAGGCTGAATATCCTGGGGCTGAGGTGCAGCCCTGTGCTCTGAGGGTAGGAACATAGACATCAGCCCACCTCTTCCTACACAGCCCAGAGTCCTTTCCTGTCCATTCGAGTAAAGCTTTGCCAAATCCAAAGTGGTCATACGGGACCATATCCCTATAAAGAAAAATCTAGTTCAATCCCTCTCTCCCGAGCTTTCCTATCCTCCCCACCACATGCCCCGTGGGAGGTGCTAGGTTTGGGCAGGAGCCCTGTAGCTGAAGCCAAGTGCCCTGGAGCCCAGCTGGCTGGTCCCCACACCGCTGGAGTGGCCAGTCTGAATTTACTGTTTTTTCCACAGGGTATCTCTGGATTTAACTGAAGCATTTCTCTGGAAGGTCCTGCACGGAGTGGGGCAGTTCTCCAAGCTCCTTCACCCTGTCTCCATCACCACCTCCAGCTCTTGTGGATACAGAAGCTAGAGGGTGCGTTTTTTTTTCATCCCTAGTGGGCCCCTCCTCTATCTCAAATTTCGCGGTCCACGACCTGGTTGAGCTCAGGCAAAAGGACCGAAGACCAAAAAAAAAAAGGGGGGGGGAACCAAAGCGTGTGCTTTTTTAATAAAGTTGACTCCAATCAATGGAGGAAGAGGGCCGGGGTTTCTGCTTAGGAGGCGGGGTGAGAAAAGAGAGCAGAGCTGTCCCCTCTTCCCAAAGTGAAAGTTTTCACGAAGAGGTTCTACAAGAAAAACACTGTCTAGATAGTTCCAAGAAGAAAGGAAGCAGCAGAGAAGGAGAAGGAAGGGAAGGCGACAGGAGTTCTTGTGCCCCCAAGGCCATGTGTCTCAACATTGCCAGGACCCCAGGTGTGCTACGCGGCTTTCTCCCAGCGGGATGACGAGTCAGCCCGGCCAGGGTTTGCCGAACCAAAGCGCGCTAAGCACCTGCTTGGCGTTTCTCGGAATGACCTGATGCTTGGCGCAGAAATAGGACCAGAGGGAGCCTTTGAAACACAGCTACCCCGAGCCCCGTCTTTCTTCCCCACTGACGGGACGCCTAGAACACCCCGCAGTGCTTCTCTGTCCCTCCGCATCCCCTCGGGACGGTCCTGACTGGTCGGGCTAAGTTGGCGAGAGTGGGGAGCCACCCAGGAGTGCAGCGCAGGGCGGGGCGGGTACCTTGGCCGCAGGCGCCGCGCTGCAGGACGATGACCGGCGGTTGGCGAAGCTTCTCGGAGCGGCGGCTGGCGGCGCGCAGCTGGCACAGGTTGGTGTAGGTCTTGGCGTCACTGCCGCACACCGGCTCGCTGCTGGCACACATGCACAGGCCGGCCTGTGCGCGCCGTCGTACTGTGGCCGAGGCCGGCACCCCGAAGGGCACTACGCATTGCAGCCCCTCGCCGCAGGGACCGTCCTGCAGGCCGCACGCTGCACCCTCGAGCGCGCCGCACACCTCGCAGCAGCCGCACCCGTCGCGGACGCGGCCACCCTCGCAGTCCGTGGGCGGCGGGGCGCAGCGGGTGGGATCGCAGTGCTCCGGACAGACGGTGGCAGCTGGCGCCGAGCGGCCGGTCCCCGACGGCAGCGCCAAGGAGTGAGCCGCCAGCAGCAGCAACAGCAAAGACAGGAGCGCGGTACTCAGGGACTGCATGGCGACTCCGACGGCCACGGGCTGGACCACAGCCGAAAACCCGCTCTCGGGACGGTGTGTCGGGGTCTTGGGGACAGCGGGTGCGAGTGTGCGCGGCCGTACGGTCAAGCCCATTGGCCTAGCGGCGGTGACGAAGCGGCAGGGGGACGGGCACCGCTCCCGGGAGGGGGGCCGATCGGGGACTGCCTGCGGGGACGAGGCGGGGCGGCGCGCGACTCCACCCTCCGGCTGGCTCAGTTTCCCAATCTAGGCTTCTCTTTCCTCAGAGATTGAAGACCTTAAAACCAAAGTGACACTTAGCAGAGGGACACCCGCCTAGCACGGCGCGCGATCGCCTGGGAAAGTTCCCAGGTCCTCCAGAGCGGAGGACGGTCACATCGACCCCGGCCACAGCTGTAATGGACCGGTGCCCAGCTTGGGGGACTGTGGCTGTGAACTTGACGCAGCCGAGGGAAGGCAGCGTCAGCAGGACTGGCAGAAACCCAGTGCCCAGACCTAGTTTCAAGTGGGAAAAGCAAAAAGCAGAGGCAAATGACTGCGTAAAGCTTCCTAACGCTTCTTTTTTTTAGTTGTTTTCGGTAGAGTGCATGCCATAGCACCCCGCGGGTTTCTGGGGTTGGTACCTGGAGGGCCACCGGGAGCATGCAGTGGCCGCCGGGCTTTGTATGGTTTCTACTTTTCCACCCTGAGTTGTCAGGGAATGCGTGGTTACCACACAGAAGCGCCCAACCCGCGCCTGCAGCCCCAGCGCTCGGGCAAATTAAGGTGTCCCAAAACAAGATGCTTTCCTTTGAACTCTCACATGAGGATTTAAGTGACTTTGAGGACCGAGATGAGTCTAAGAATCATCGGGAAGAGCAACTGGGACCCTGGAGGCAGATCTCTGTGCCTGGCCCACACGTTGGCCATCACAGAACATATAAATCTTGTATTGGAAGATGAGAGAGTTAAAATTTGTGCTGTTCCCACCTGAGTCCCCCTCCTCCCCGACGTGCACCCCACCGTGACACACCCTAGGGTGATGGACCGAGTGCTGCTAACTCTGGGGCAAGGAGGAGTGGCTGATAGGGCGCTAACCTACATTAGGGTTGCTCCCTTGTGCAGAATTCCTTTTCCAGTAAGCATACTTAAAACAACTCCCCTCAAAGCAGTCCCTGAGGTGAGCCTCAACTTCATCCAAGTCCCTCCCATCAAGGGAC